>NC_051246.2:48864885-49177385 GCF_015237465.2 Chelonia mydas
AGCATTCATCTATTGACTAAAATAGCATTCTCTTCTCCTGTGATTTAATTTGTTTGATTAAGTCCATAGGGACACTGCTTCTTATTAGCATTCAGGAATTAGCTCTAAGTCTATGACACTAAGCCATCCTAAAATGTTGAAATTTATATTTAAAAAATCTACCCTATCTAATACTGGATTCTGTGTGTACTTTCAGCTGCAGTTTTTCTCCCACTGAAGATTAGGAGGGCTCAGATTTTTTGGCAGTTCTCAACAGTATCCTTTGCTGGCATTCTCTGCTTTTACACACAACAGCTCACTTTCACATTCTTATGAAATTTACTGAAGTCTCAGCAGGACATATTGGTGCAATAAAAAAAAAAAGTTGATTCCCTCTTCAAATGCAAAGGTGTAGGAGGTTAAGATATAAAGCAAACTGTTCATGCCAACACTTGGAGAAAACTCTAATTAACTGAATTGAGATACTACAGTTGAGCCAGGAACTTAAAATAGTCTCTCTCTTCCCCCCGCCATTTAAACCTCTACTACTTTCTACCCTCAAGCCACTCTTTAAAGATATTCCCATTGCCTTGGAAGTTATTGCAAAAGTACAGAACCAAATAGAGGTATTTAGTTATGGCTCCATGCTGGGAGCGGAGCAGAGCTGAGCTGCACCACCTCAGGGGATGCTCCAAGAAGAAGAATCCCTTCCCAAGCACAGGGGGTGTAGGCCTCACTACTTCACATAATGGTACGGCCTACCCTCCACTCTGTGCCGGACCAGATCTGCATCCTACGTTGAAGGAGTAGGGCCATAATCACATCCTAGTTCCCTTTCTAAAATGAAATGCAGAATGTAGAGGGCAATAACTTCTCCCTAGCAGGGACACTGGAACAATTTGTATATTGGGGGTGCTAACAGCCATTGAACCAAACTGTAAAGCCTATGTATAACGGAAACCCAGGGGATGTGGCAGCATCTCCAGCACCCCCTAGATCCATCACCTATGCTCCCTAGACCATGTAAGCACCGCAACAATAAAACTCATATGGAGGGGTTGATCCAGCTCCTGTTGAGGTCAAGGGGTGTTTTAGTGTTCATTTCAGTGCAAGCTGGACTGAATCTAATATCTTTCCCACACACAGAATTGTCTTCAAATGCCCAATCCTGTGTTGCGCTGAGTGTCCTTGACTGCCACTAACCTCAATGAAAGATGAGTGCTCAGTATATCACAAGATCAAGTCCCAAATGGAAGCAGTTTCTCGGTTGGTAGCTTTTTGTTCCTGGTTGTGGGTTTTTTTGTTTTTTGTTGTTTTTTTTCGGGGGGGGGGGCTTGCACACTAATGCTGGCAATCTGCAATCCTTATAGCTTCTTAAAGAAAGGTAGCGAACTGGCAGCCAGAAAATAAGTGGTACCAATACTGAACTTTTAAGAGGAGCAGGCCCTTTTAGAAAAGGCATTTAGGCTTTTGTTTGGTTTTTAAAAAAGGACACTTGATTAAGTGAAATGAAATTAGAAGCTCAAACAACATCTTCATATATTCTTCAAGCTGAGTGAAGCACTCCACAGACAGAACAGGCTGCACAACCATGTATCACACTTAAATGTAATCACAGCTGAAAATAACATCAGCCAGTACCTACAGTACAATGAGGTATATTTAAGACTCCCCAATCAGCAATCGACCTTTCCTACATGTGTTCATAATCACAGTGTACCATTTCATTTTTATGCTTTGTTTTCTTACTTACTCTATTGAGTTTGGTCACTTTAGAATATAGAACAGTTTTTTTCTTTTCTCCAATTGCAGTTTTGTTCCCAGGGGAGAGAGGGAGGGAGGAAAGAGATGGCTTGTATTTCTCTTTAAAAAAAAAAAAAAAAAAAAGATACAGAACACAATTTCTTACCTGTTGCAATCGACATGAAGCAGAAGGTGGGATGCACTAAGTGACAGTGCAATCTTGTGCCACTGTCCATCTGCCATCCGGTACGGGAACACCTCTGTTCTTGCCTTTCCATTAAATCTGTAATGATATCTAATCTCATCCCTCAGGCCGCTGCTCTCCAGTTCAAAGTAGCTGTATTTGAAAGATGAAGAATCAGTTCCATGTTTTAGACTGTGTTATCCCTGCTATTACCACCATTTCCCTCCTCCTGTTCTAAAGCTTAAAAATAGTTCATGCATTTGAAAATGAACTAGTCACCACACGTTAGGTCACAAATCTAAAACAGGTTACATAGTATGGGTGTTAGATCTTGTAGTTTATTATTTTTAATATACAGAGTGAGATAGGGCATAGAATACTAAATATCACTTATATGAGGATTGTGCATGTTAAAAACACCATTAGATAGCCCTGGAGATCAAAGTTCCCTTTTTTATCCACAGTACAAGCATCCCTCCACTGCTCAATGTGCTTCATCTCTGGGCTGGATTTGAATGGGCAACCTAGAAATGATGGGCTCTGTTCACCATTACTAATGCCAAAGAAGAGATACTACAGGAAGAATGCACCAGCTAATTAGCAGAATAGAATCTGCTTGCCACAAATCTCATTTTAAAATGCTTATTTTAAAATCTCTCCTCAAAAATTTGTGCTTATTCAATTTATTGACTTTTATTTTTAGGGCTGTAATGTTTCAGCTTTACAAGGAAATTAAAGTCACCAGATAGAGTAGGTGTCTCAAAACCTGGCACAGTCAAGCAAGACCCTGGGACATTTGCCACAACAGAACAGTCCCAGGATAGCACTTTCTTGCTAACAAAAACAACATTTTTATTTGGCTCAAACTTCCATCAATAGTTGCTTCACGCTTGCGGGAGGAACTAGAGAGCCAGTTAATTTTTTAAGTGAGTTTAGTCCCAGCACCAGAGCAACTTCCCCAAGCTGGTCTACCAGGGACAGCCTCTAGGGACAAGAGGGTAGACTGGCCTCTATGCCTGTTTAATCCTAGGCCAGTCATAAAATTGCCAGGGAAGGATGTGGGCAGGAACAAGAGAAGAGTGGAACTAATGAGGACTGCACAATTCTCATGGCCTTGAAGGAAGCGTAAATGCACAGCCCTCCAATGCTATAGGTATGCTCTGGAGCTTTAGGAGGGAACTGAGCATAAGCTAAACAGTAGGGAAGAGAAACTCAAAGAAGGAAGATGAAAGAGGAGAGAAAACAGAATTATTGGGAAGAGACAAGAACGGAAATGGGAGAGGAGGAAGAGACAGTAGCTGTTTGCTAGTGGTACATCCAAGGGAGGTGGGATTGCTGCATCAGACACTGCACACTTACACCACTGGTGTGGAGGTGGGGAGGAAGGAGTGCTTTGCTTCACTCTCTAGCATGCCTCTCCAGAAAAGGGAATAAAATCAATCTTGATATGCCTGCTGTCCACTGCCAGAAGGAGATTTCCATGATACTGCATTTGGAAGGAAGATGAGAACACAGAGGATGAACAGAAGAAAGGCAGGGACCCATACCCAAAGAAGACTAAAGACTGAAACAAGGAAAAAGAGAAACGGGAACTAGTGGTGTGGAGGAGAGGTAATACACCTGCCCAACTCTTGAAAGCTAGAAATAGGAAGAACTGGAGAGAGAAAATAGGGAAGCATCATTTAAAGCCACTGAAATATGTGGGATTAGAGAAACTTTTCTGAGGGATAAAAAGGAGAAAGATGCCTGATTAGTTAAAAACTCCAGAGATTATTAAAAGTGAAAACATTTTAAACAGCTCATTTATTCTTGGCCATTCATGCCATTTGTCTGCTTTTTTCATGTTGCTCAGCATTGGCAGTTTCACTCTGGTTTGTAGTCAATTTCACTCCCTGGTTCTCATGGAGCAGGGCAATGATGCATCATTTGGGATACAAATGCTTCCAGGGAATGACTACATCCAAACAGAAAACTCATTGCACTTGTCAATTGATAAGTACATGTAATGCAGTTTTGCTTGTTTTGTAATATTTTCTTCCCCATCTTTACAAAAAAAATTAATTTTTGGCCTAAAATATGTAACAACAGTAGAAATATGTAAAATCTAAAACAGTTTGTAATGAAGAGAGACACTCAGAGTAGAGGAGAGAGGGAGAAGAAAAAAAAGAAAAAAAGATGTGACTTATTTCACTGGGGGGAGGGGGTGTCACAGTTCAGAGTTCCTTCCACATACTAATCCAATTAATTGGGAAACTAAGAAGAAATATCTATCTAAAATGCTGGATTCCAGCCATCTGAGAGACTTCAAACCTCTCATCCCCTTAACGGACAACAATGAAATTAAACATCAAATCGATGGACAGAGGAGCCCTGCAAGTAAAATAGGATGGAAGAGAAACACTTAACTATTATTCTCAGATACATTCTACTGCTTCACATGACACATTTCACATAGTTATTGATTTTCTTTCAAATAGAGGGAATTAACAATGCAGATTATCCAGTTGTTCAAGGCAATGGTTCTCCAACTGTGGAGACCAGCACTCTTGAGCAATCATTCTTCCAGTTAGTTTCAGTTTAGTCTTGGATTATTTTAGGATTTTCAGAGACTTTTTTAACCAATTACTCTAAACCCAAAAACAAAAGTACAAGCTCTATCCGCACCTCATGTGACCATTTCATAGCTTTCTTTGTCAGGTGTTCCTGTGGTATGAACTCAGACATGATCAAATTTGCAGAGGACACCAAAAGTGGTGGGGCAGCAAATACCCAAGAGAGACAGAGTTACACCGCACTGTGACCTGACGAGACTGAAGTACTGGGAGCTACAGCAACAAGGGGAGAGTCATTACTAACCATGTTAAATCCAACAGCCCAGGGAAATGAAATAATCATTACAGATAGAAAATGGGGAGACATAACTAAATAGCCACTCCCAGCGCATTAAAATGAGCTTATCTTCATTCTCTCTAGGTTCTTCTGTCATTTTCATCACTAACATGTGAGAGATTTCCAATAGAAACTGCCGCAGAAAAAGTATGGAACTGGAATCATGGGCTTAGAGGAGAGCTAATCCTAAAGAAGTAGGCCCTTTTATTAAGGGGCCCACTATATGAACATTGGTTCAAGGTCACCACAACCAAATGTAGGCAAACCCAGAACAGAGAAAACTGTTCCTTTTCTTGTTCCTTATTGTCTTTTCTTCGTCAACACGATATACACCATTCTCTCATTTACATTTCCTACATAACCAGATCCTCAGGTGCACCTGAGCTCCATTCTGCTACCTCCTGGTCTTGGTCTATGACCCCAGAGGCAGTCAGGGACTGATTTGACTCCAGATGCAATTTAGAGAAGCCTCAGAACTGCTCTAATTTATGTCAGTTAGAACAGTCCCCTAGGGAACTTTTATGTTAGTGCACACCCCAAGATTGCAATGCACTTTGGCCACTCTGGGAGGTTCCAGGGAGTGCTCCCTCTATAGAGCGCCAGCCAGAGACTCCAGCTGGGTGGAGCAAAAGTAGCCAAAGCAGGGACTGTTGCACTATGGAGAGTGGTGAAAATGGGGCCCAAGCAAGGATACCCCTCGCTCTAAAAATACCTCTGGACACAGAACTGAGAGTCCAGCCAGTAGTAGCAGAAGGAGCCAAAGCCGGGGCCTCTGGACATTCCAGGCAAGACTATAGAATAGTCTCAGATTTTCTCTGCCTGTGCTGATTGGCTGTTTGCACCAACCCTCCATCTCCCTCACCGATCTCTTCACTTCAACTTCACTCCACAATGCCCTTCTTTACCCTCTGCTCTGCCTTACCCTGCCCCACTCACCACTTCTTCTCTTTCCATTTAGCTGATCCCCTCCTAAGTAACCATGCTCCCAAAACAAACAAAAATTGTGGAACTAACATGCCATTTGCTGCCACCCACTGTTCACTCATCTTGTGTGTTCTATACCTTCCCTCACCCTCTGTCTGACTTGTCTATTTAAACAATAGTGTCTCATTGTTTCCTTATACTCCCCTGTTGGTCTCTTTGCATCCCTCTGTTTTCTCTGGTCTTAAACGTTGATTGTAAGCTCTTTGGGACAGGGACAGTCTTCTTGTTCAGTGTTTGTAAAGTGCCTAGCACAGTGGGGTCCTGGTCCATGACTGGGGCTCCTAGGTGCTATAACAAATAAATAAAATAAGTGCCACTAGAGGAGTACAAAGGAGAAGAATCAGGGTTTGGACCAGTCATACTTTGCACTTAGAACAGTGCCCCTTCCATCTGAGAATCTTAGAGAACCTTACAAATATTGATAAATTAAGCCACAAGATATACCTTTGAGACAGATATCACCATCCCCATTTCACAGATGGGAACATGAGGCACAGAAAGGTTAAACCATCTGCCCAAGGTCCCATAGAGTGTCACTATCAGAACTAGCAGTAATATTTAGGGTCCCAGTCCTAGCTTCCCAACTAGACCACACTTTATCTGTTTCCACAATGACATCTCCTCATATTAGTGGACAGTGATGACAATTAATATTGTTAGGAGCAATTTATTATGTTCAGATATTACCACCTCAAAAACCCATAAAGTGGCACTTGGTTCTTGACTGCCAGCTCAGAATAAAGCAGGGATAATAAAATAACATCTGCTTTCAAAAAGTGCACACATTCATTCCTCTTATGCTTTCCTGTCACTGATCTATCACAAAAGGCTTGTACACTATTGACAACAACAAAAAATACTCGGGCCTGATTTTCATTTACATGGAGGACCCTTTACACAACTTTGGCACCATAAGCCCATCCGCATCCCCAGGTTTCAGAGCCCAAGCTCCAGCCTGAGCCACAACTTCAAAGTGCTATCTACACAGCTACTTTTAGAGCGCTAGCGTGAGCCTTGCAAGCCCAAATCTGCTGACCCGGGCTGGGAGGCTCACTACCATGAGCTGCGTAGACGTGCCCTTAGAGTGGGAGTAAATGTACATTGCACCAGTCTTACATAATTTGTCAGTTAAGTGTTTTTCCCACCAAAAAGATATGCAGAGCTCCTTAAAACACAGAACAGAGACACTGAAAGCAGTTGGAGAACTGGGATTTGCCTATACTATAAAATGCCGACTAGGATTTTTTTTTTTTATTAAAGAAAACGTGTGTCTGGCAAGGCAGAGGGAAGGACACACACAAAAGGAAGTTTTCCCCTAAATTTCCCAAGCAGCAATTAAGCATTATAGTGGAGTCTAAATCACGGATCTGAGTGCAAGGTGCAAGACTGTCAGAGGCAGAAAGAAGCAAAATTTAAAAAAAAAAAAAAAAAAAAAGGGAAAACAGATCAGAGAGACACACACATGGTACCTCTACAATATATAACATTAAAAAATTAACTGAGGATGGTGTTGTGCAAGATCTAACCTTTTGTTGTTCATGTAAGAGGCAAAACAAAAGGCAGAAGAATTTAGGTGTTCTAAATGGAAGAGCAGAGCTTTGATAAGAAGAGCCTTAACAGTTCACCTAAAAACTGCAATATCAAGAAGATTCTGGAGAGATTATTTTATTTTTTGGGTACTCAATAAGAGCACTGATAATATAAAAGGAGCTATTTGCTGCTGCGGGCAGTTTGCAAGCTAGAACAGCACTAGGACAATCACTGTCGATGAAGTTACATTTAGGAAGTTAAAGGTTTCATAATCGCCATCTGCTGTCAAAGCACAAAGTCATTTAAATGAATTTCTTTCTCCTCTTCACATAAGCAGCATGGAAGAAGCTAAGTGGGGGGTGGACCACCTACAGAAATAATAAAGGTGGCAGAAAAAAATATTTACAAGGTTTATCGCAGAAGCTTAAAGGACTGAGTGCAAGACAAGCAGCTATAATAGGAAATGCATCACTTTCTGCAATTATTCTTCATAATCCCTCATAGCCACAGAGCTAATCACCTACCACACAATGTTTTGTTTGTTAATAAAGGACAATGTCCCAGCTCTGGAAAGATCCATCAGATTAAATTCGATTATGTATTGTAACTGTACAAGTCGACTGGCACAATGTGTTCCAAGACAAAGTCATTTCTCGCTTGGCAGGCTTTAGTAGTAATGGTTACTTCAGGGAATGAAAACAGGTGTTTCTGCTGGCCTTGGAGATGATCCTCCTATTTTGGTGTCAAGCCACTGACTAACATCATCCAAAATTGCCCAATTAAGATTCAGTCTCAGAAGATTCACTGTACCAGCAAGTGCAGCCATTTCTTTATAGTGTAGATTTGTTATACTGTTAGAGTGCCCATGATGGCATCTTTCTGCCTTCTCTGATGAAGTGGAAATATACCACTAGACAAATCCTGAACCTGGTTCTTATCTCACGTAAACCAGTGTAAATCAGAAACAACTCCACTGTACTCAATGGAGTTAAACTGGGGTGAGTAGAGAATCAGGCCCAATCTATGTAGATGTTTAAAAACCATGGGCTGGCATAGACTGCTCCATTGACTTCCGGGAAGCTGCACCAATTCACACCACCAAAGAATTTGGCTAGATATACACTTGCACAAATGTTGCCTGCATTCACAAGTTGGCTAAGCAAGCGCATACAAGGCAAAAAGTGAACAAACTCAAAGAATATTACTGGCTTTATTCTAAAGTACTAATGCTCTTGGAAATCGTTCCCTCAGTATCAAATTACTGTCTTTTCTTCCTTTCTCTTTAGAAGATGGATGAAAGCCTCTCTCAACTGCAATGACAAAGAGAGGCTACTTGCTCCTGAAATAAATGTGCTCTGTATTACATCCAGTGTATGTTCTGCCAGTTGTAGAGACAAATAAATGGGAATATATAAGACTGGGTAAACAGCACGCCCCATATTTCTTCACTGCGGGAGAGGGCAGAGTAAGGAAAGTAAATGAAGGAGATTTTTGACATCTCACCTTGGATTCTAAACATAATAGTGGAAACTGATCCTTATTGTAACTCCACAGAAATCAATGGAGTTGCATCAGGGACAAATTTTGATCATTTTAGAGGCTTTTGCTGCATTTTCTTTTTTTAGCTTCCGAATAAGAGCCAACAGATTGTTAACATGGTGAACTAATGCTCTTCCCGATCAGTGTTTCTGTGAAAGGCACAAAAGCTGGAGCCTGGCCGGGTAACAGGGTAACAGCCATCTGGGCCGCTGTAGGCAGCCCTGGACTCTCCACCTGACCTGGGTCGGGGGCCCAAGAGCAGCCCCCGGCCCATGCCCCCATGAGGGCATGTGGAGGGTTCAGGGCTCCCCTTCAGCTTCTGGCCTGGACAGGGGATGATGCCGGGGGGGGGGGGGCAGGAGAGAGACACGGGCGTAGCCACAGGGGGCAGCCCTCATGGCCCACTCACTGTTATGAAGGATCCGGAGCCGCTGGCTGCAGTCAGAAGCCAGGTGTCAGAGCCAAGCATCAGAGCTCAAAAGGTGAGAACCGGAGTCAGAGGCCAGATGCTAGGGCCAATGGTCAGACCCAAAGTCAGAAATCAGGAATCAGAGCCCAGGGTGAGAACCAGGCTACCTGGAGCGAGGTAAGGCAGGAGCAGGGCTAAGTCTAATGCAGAACAAGGCAGGATCAGGGCTGGAAACAAGCAGGTACAGGAGCAATCATGGTCATGGGTGAATGCTTTGAGCAGTTGCTGAACTGCTACTGGCCTGCAGACCCTTCCAATCAATCAGGCAGCCTACTACAGACCAGCTGTGCTCATTAGGTTGCCCAGAGAATGATTCTGTTGTCGGCCTTGATTCTTGACAGCATCCAAGTTTCCTGGAGGAAATGCAGCACACAGAAAAACCAAGATAGGTCTCAGCACTCATTTCTCCTGAACAAAACTGGTGGTCAATAAGCAAGTCTAGAAATACTGACATAGGACATCTCCCATAACCAGCCCTGCCTCTCTGACATGTCAGCGTGATGCTGAATTGGAAAGGGTCTTCTTTTGTATATTCCAATTTACTGCTCTAGTCAGCCTTTTATCACCTTTTTGATAACCTTATTCAGGAACTTGAGAGTGTGTTCTGGATGGAAAACACTGAGTGATATTGGCTTGTATTTTTAAGGAACGACGATCTATATATTTTTAAGAAGATGATCAGATACAGGATGTGATTTGACAGATGGAATGCTCAGATATGTATATGAAGGAAACACATTGCTTGAGGAATAGCAGAGTGAACTGTTAGGAGAGCCTGACTAAAGTTACTATTATTTGTTAGCATGGAAATTACTGCTGCACCTATTTTTATAATTCAAGCATCTGAACATTATCATGTTTTACAGATGTATCATCAGTCGCCTATTCAAATTCTAGTGTCAGAGAGCAATACACCGAATTATGTTGCTAAATGCAGAATGGGTTTTAGGCACACAAAAAGTTGGACATTTTAAAATCATTACAAGGCCTTTGGAGATGGGTATTATTATTCTACAATCAACTCAATGTGTTTTAAATCCCTCTGTTAGCATATGGTACTCTTATGTACCTCACACAAGGGTCTTGTTAAGCGGGGATAATGCCGGCCTTATTGAAGTTTATTGCTTGATCATTATCCTTTTCTCGTCATAATCACACTTAAGCTTTAACCAGGCACTTGACACAACTCATTTTAGTTCAAGATCATAGGAATAAGATGCTCAGCAGTATACTATAACCTGAAAACAACTGCTATGGATGCAATGACCAAAGGAAATGGAATAGACAATACCAAAGAAAAAAGAATCTGTGACAAAAATGTATAAACACCTGAAATAGATGGGGGGGAGAAGAGAGAGAGATTATAAACAGCATTGATTGGGTTCATCCATCAGCTACTTAGGAGAATCAGCTTCATGTAATCACCATCTTCACTGATGCATAGTCCCTAACCTCTAATTGCAACATGATCACAAGTTTCATTCAAAAATGCTACTGATCTCAGGATGCATTCAATAAAATGGCAGAAGGAAACCTCTGCAGTTCTACAAAACAGCTGACTGAAGATGGTCTAAAGGGTTTGGATTCTTCTGAACAGCCTTTGCAGAGACAACAAATGCCTTCAATTCTGCCTTCTATGGTGCTGCCATCTAAGACTGGACACTAATGTAGTTTGGATTAAAGCTATAATCCTGCCTACAAATAGTATCCACTGCTGATCTTTGTGAACATAATGTTTGGTCAGTGTTCAGAGGATCTCTGTGTGGATTACTTTTTTAACCTCTTATATAGAGCTCTGAAAGTCCCCATCATTCTCAGGAAAATGAAGAAATGAGGCAGATTTAAGATAGTAACTCTAGTTCATCCCAACACTCTCATTTTAGAAATCTGAGGGCACAAAAATGTGACTGCCTTGGATTGAGTTTTACCGTGCTCCAAATCCAAATACTTGAATCTGAGAGAATGAAATGCTGCTCATTTGTACACTTGTATCCTCTATCCTTAAAACAAAGGGAACAGTCAATTAAATAACTTTAATAAACCCTTTTTTTCCTATCGGAGTACTTTATATTAACCTAGTCTGAAAAGTTTAATGATAAAAGCCTCCACTGTAACATTTTGTTCGTTAAAGGTGTATGTGTCTTTTTGTCCCATAGTTCTTCTATATGCCAGGAGGGGTATATCAAACTGCATGGCATTTAGCCTTTATTCCACTCAAAGGTATCTGTGCACCTGCAACTAGGCAAATATCTATCTCAATACAATTTTCGTTTCTTGTGTAATCATAAAAGAAAATGATAACCCTGAATGGCACAAAAAGGCAGCTTCCAAATATAACTGCTTGCTTTCAGAGTATGTGGTAGAAAGACTAACTTCAACATATTCTAGACTCCTATCACAGATGTCTGAACATTCATTTCCTCCAGTGTTGGTGCAACTGCCCACGGTCTGTCAAGGTGACAAGCTCTCGCCAGGTCATATTAAACCAATAAAGCGATGGTGCATTGCAGAGAGAAAAAACGACACCACCACACCTTTATTCAAAAGGATCCACTCACCCTCAGTCCATCTGGGTGGAACAGGAGTCTGCATCCTGCAAACTTACCTAGAAAACACAACTGTTGGTGAACTTGTGTAGCTCTGCTTTGAATGGGGCCCTATTGTTATAGTGGAGATGGCACTCTAGATTGTTTCCTCAGTGTGCAGAATGCCCACATAAATACCTCTGGCTAAAAAGAAAAATGCTCATGCCACTGTAAAATCCACCACCAGCATAGATCACAATCATTCAAACCTGGGACCTTCAGCACAGTTCAGACCCCCTGAGGTAAAGTAATGACTGCTTTAGCTGGTCGCAGTGCTAGGCTGTTATCCTCTGATGGACCAACTACTAATAGTGGACTTGACACACACTGTGTTAGTGTGGAATATACTACCAGGTCACAAATAGTATCTAGGATATGCTGAGTAGAACTGATCGAAATGCAGAAAATATTTTCAAGGTGGGGGGGGGAACCCTGGAACCATACAGCAGAGTTTCAGAAGCAGATTGTTCAGGTCGGACAGACAACTATGTTCTGCACAAACACTCAGGACTGCACCCTTACCTCAGACCTCTTGCGAGGCAGGGGGGTTTCAATCCTCTTATCTCGCTCAGAAAAAGATGCTTGTTCTTGGATAGGAAGATGATAGGCAAAAAATTACAGATAAGATACTGCTGAATCCACCCCCTGCTCCTCTCACCCTGATCACTCTAGCAGCCATATTCACCATTCCAGTCTGACCCAGCGTGCCCCCTTGCAGGGAAGCATAGTGTTGCAGATGAGCCCTTAACTGGCTGTGTGGACTTGTTGATACCGTGGGCGAGAAGAGTTAAGTACTAAAGAGCACCTCCTTGTGGAAGTCTCATTTATAAGTGGAAAAGCCAACACAGAACATAAACAAAACGTTCACACCAACATCCCATTCTTAGTCCAGGTCCCACACCTGAATCCAGTGTTCACTTCTATCCAGGCTCTTTCTCCAGGGTTCTCTTGCTTCCAATCTCTTCCCCTGGTGTTAGGCCTCTTGCCCTTACCAAAGTAACATCCTACTCTGGAGTCTGGGGAGATTGGTCCATTACAACTCTTCTCCAGGATAATGGGTGATCCTTCCCAAGCCGAGCTTCAGGCCAGCATCAGGGGGACCCCTGGCGGACACCAGGCCCTCCTGGATGCCTGCTGGTTGCAGTTCTCCCCTCCCCAGCAGCAACTTTTACATACTCCCCATCTTGGTAGGTTCCCTAAAGAGCTCACCTTTCTAGGCTCCCTGCTCAACCTTCTGGCTCAGGCTCCTCTTGGGATCTCCCTTCCATAGGAGCCTCCTGTCTCCCTTTGGAGTTCCCTCCAACTGATCTTGGGTCACTTATCAGGTCTAGGTGCTTGTTTACTAATTAGCCACCTGGGGCAGTCAATCACCCTCATGTGGGACCTTCATAAAGCAGTCAGGCAGATTAGGATCTAATTCCCCAAAAAGAGCAGCTGTCCCATGACACCATACAGTGATTGTGTCTACAATACAGCAGATAGCTGAAACTGCTGTGGGGGAAGTGTCAAATTAATTAATTAGTGTCAGGGAAATACATCCTCCCCCTTAAGTGGGCTGAATGTCTCCTGGGAAGCTGCCCCTCCCCTCGTTTTTGTGATAACCATCCCCCAAACCCAGATGGCTGCAGGAAGCCTGAGAGAAGAAGATGTTAGCCACTCCCCAATAGCATCTGTCATAAACGACAGCACTGCCTGCAGCCCAGCTAAACAGAGGAAGAAAACCAATCTGGCCCTTTAGTGGGACAGAGGTCAGTTTGATGGCTAGTGTGTCCCCTTTGGTGGCTCTGGCAGCCACTAATTTGCAACACCAACACACTACTTAGCAGAGATCCATTCCAAAATTCCAGCAGAATGGCTATAAAACTTTCATCAATTAGTTGAGAAAGTTGCCTTCAGTCTAAATTACAGGGAACTCCAACAGTGTGCCATAAAAGCAGCAAATCGAATAACTCAGAATGCTCGGGAGGGCTCCTGGGGGATATACACAGCCTGCTTCTAGCCAACCCTGACATTTCAGCCCCGTCCAATTTCTGCCTTAAAGAGTTCCAAACTGTCATCCCTTCTATTCCAATTGCTGACAAGGTCCAGCCATTGTGTTTCAACAGCTGGTTATTGCCAGTGCATTAATGCTTCAGACGGACAACAATTGTCAGTCCATTGTACATAAAACACCTGCTCTCAGCGGGAAGCCTCAAGACGGCAGGTAGCTCCTCTTCTTTCACAGTGCTTAAATCAGTGAGAGCTGTGCGGAGTTTTAACTTCCTTCTTTTTCTTTTTCCTTCTTCACACTGGAATCCAAAGGACAAAGTCCGGGCCAGACCCAATGACCATTGTAACCCATAAGAGTCTTTCCATTGGTTTCAATGACCTTTGGAACAGGCCCTCTGAATAGGAAACCAAATTCCATCATCAGCCAGGTTCACTGGTTCTTTTTACTCCACACAAACAAAACGTGTGCGTACACCTTATAGACGCTGCATGCCTGCTAATTCAGAGGCAAGTGAAATGAGCCAAACTCTTTGAATATTCTGGGCATATTGCACACAGCTTAAGTGATTAAATATATAAATATTAATGAAGCTGTGACTTTTGCCCTAAAACGTAAAGGTTAATGGCTATATTTGCCATTTTTCCATTTCTTGAATACTGTACAACCCAGAATCTAATATGCATATATACAAGTTGGAGTGAGTCACCAAAAATGCTACATTAAGTAACTGATTCTTCAGTTTTGCAATTAGGGTCAAAAGTCCCTTGCACAAATTCTTTTTTCCTAATTAGATTTCAATGTTTATTTAATTAGTTTGTTACTTGTAAAATCTGGTACAATCCTTTATACTAGCTTTTTTGCAGCTTCTTTCATATTTATCCTGGGGGGGGGGTTAGTGGGCTGTACTGTACAGTGGCCCACAATTGTGGTCTGTGGACTAGTGGTGCAGAAAGCATTTCCAGGTGGACTTCAAAGCTGCTTTGCTCATAATGGTGGAGAATGTGTAACACATGCAGCAGTAACATTCAATTGATACCTTAATCCATTTCTATTGTGCATACAAGAGTTTTCTAGCAGAGCCCCTTTGCATGCCTATGCCACACTTGCCACTAAAGGGCCAAATTCAGATCTTATTAAATAAGTTTTACATTAGCAGTGGAGCTAACTCCTGCAATTTTATTGCAAGTCTTGCAATACTTGGTACTTGTTTTTCTAAAGCCCCAATTCCTAGAGTCATATGCTAATATATAAACCTCATCTTTCATTCTAAAAAAAAAAAAATTAAAGCAAGTTGGCAGCCCTCATGATTGGGAAGAAAAGCTTTAAAACATGACTCCTACCGGGCCAAATCCCTGAGGCAACTAAAAAGAACCTAAAATATACTATATTCTTAAAAAACTCATGTCTTTTTTGCTCATCTCGTAACTTTAGAACACGTGGTTGGCAATTGGTTAAACTCCATTGATTTAAGCGAATTTGCTCCTGATTGAGAACCAGGTGTGAAGCCTCAGAATTAGTTGTGAAGCCTGTCATCAAGTCCCCTTCTTTGTCAGGTACAAATTCAGTCATAATCAAATTGTTTGACAATGGTGGGATGCCAAATTTCAACATGATCGGGCAAGAGAATCACAGGACGTGAAGGAAGAGTTGGTATGAACAAATGGAAAGTGCTACATACAGCAAGGGGGGAAAAATAGGAGAAAGTGGGTGGGACATAAGCAAGCAGCTTCACTCTTCACATTAAAGTGAGTTCTTCATCTTTCCTCCTTAATATTGACTTAATATCACTCTTGTAGGTTACCAAGTACTACAACTATAGTAGAAAGGTGTGGAATCAGAACTGAGAGGGAGGAGTTCTCTTTGAGATCTCTATCAAAAAGAGATAAATAATAGACAAGAAATTGAGAATCCCTGCTAGAGAGCTTCATTTTGCCTCTTATCTTTAAACCTTATTGTCCCCTTCCTGTACCTCCTCCCCACCCCCAAACACAATTTAAATTCCCTGACCCCCTTTTGCATTCTCTGCATGTAATCTAACCTATTTACCATTTGATTGTTCATATACCCATTTCCCCCCTTCCATTACTATTCTCTTTCTTGTACAGAAGTTTCATGGAAGAATCATAGAAGATTAGTGTTGGAAGAGACCTCAGGAGGCCATCTAGTCCAACCCCCTGCTCAAAGCAGGAACAACCCTAACTAAGTCAACCCAGCTGGGGCTTTATCAAGCCAGGCCTTTAAAACCTCTACAGATGGAGATTCCACCACCTCCCTAGGCAGAGCTGTCCCTAGGGTATGGTGAATGGGGACGACTGCCACAGGCCCTGTGCTTCGTGAGGAGGGGGCGGGGTGGAGCCCCCCTACCCACCTCCCCTCCCCCCCCCGCCCACCGGCGGGCCCCGCCGATCAGCACCTCTCCCTCCCTCCCAGCACCTACTGCCGATCAGCTGTTTTGCAGTATCTGGAGGCACTTGGGTGGGGGGGGAGGGGAGAAGAGCGAGGGCACAGCACGATTGTGGAGGGGGCAGAACTAGGTAGGGCAGGGGTGGGAAGAGGTGGAGTTGGGCCTTGGGGCAAAGGATGGAGTGCGGGCAGGGCCTGGGCGGAGCACCCCTGTCAGACAAACTCGGTGCCTATGTCCCAGGCCCCGCATCCCCTTAGGGATGGCCCTGTCCTTATGTAACTTTGCTTCCTCACTCTCCTAGTGAAACAGTTTCCCCTTATATCCAACCTAGACTTCCCCCACTACAACTTGAGACCATTGCTCTTGTTCTGTCATCTGCCACCACTGAGAACAACCTAGCTCCATCCTCTTTGGAACCCCCCTTCAGGTAATTGAAGGGTGCTATCAACCCCCCCACACACTCTTCTCTTCTACAGATTAAATAACCCCAGTTCCCTCAGCCTCTCCTCATAAGTCATGTGCCCGACCCCGTGAATCGTTTTCATTGGACTCTCTCCAATTTATCCACATCCCTTCTAGTAAGGGGGGGCCCAAAACTGGATGCAATACTCCAGATGTGGTCTCACCAGTGCCTAATAGAGGGGAATAATCACTTCCCTCAATCTGCTGGCAACTCTCCCACTAATGCAGCCAATATGCCATTAGCCTTCTTGGTAACAAGGGCACACCATTGACTCGTATCCAGCTTTTCGTCCACTGTAATCCCCAGGTCTTTTTCTGCAGAACTGCCACTTAGCCAGTCGGTCCCCTGCCTGCAGCTGTGGGAGTCTTCTGTTCTAAGTGCAGGACTTTGCACTTGTCCTTGTTGAATCTCATCGATTTCTTTTGGCCCAATCTTCCAATTTGTCTAGGTCACTCTGGACCCTATCCCTACCCTCCAGCGTATCTACCTCTCCCTCCAGCTTAGTGTCTTCCATGAAATTGCTGAGGGTGCAATCCATCCTATCATCCATATCAGATGGATATGTTGAACAAAACCAGCCCCAGGACCAATCCTTGGGGCACTCTGCTTGATACTGGCTGCCAACTAGACATCGAGCTGTTGATCACTACCCATTGAGCCTGATGATCTAGCCAGCTTTCTATCCATCTTATAGTCCATTCATCCAGCCCATACTACTTTAACTTGCTGGCAAGAACACTGTGGGAGACTGTATCAAAAGCTTTGCTAAAGTCAAGGTATAACACGTCCACCACTTTTCCCATATCCATAGAGCCAGTTCTCTCATCATAGAAGGCAATCAGGTTGGTCAGGCATGACTTGCCCTTGGTGAATCCATGCTGACTGTTACTGATCACTTTTCTCTCCTCCAAGTGCTTCAAAATGGATTCCTTGAGAACCTGGTCCATGATTTTTCAAAGGACTGAGGTGAGGTTGACTGGCTTGTAATACCCCAGATTCTCCTTCTTCCCTTTTTAAAGTGGGGCACTATATTTGCTTTTTTCCAAATCATCCGGAACCTCCCCCGATTGCCACAAGTTTTCAAAGATAAAGGCCAATGGCTCTGCAGTGACATCACCCAACTCCCTCGGCACTCTTGGATGCATTGTGTCCGGCCCCATGGACTTGTGTATGTTCAGCTTTTCTAAATAGTCCTTAACCTGTTCTTTCACCACTGAGGGCTGCTCACCTCCTCCCAGTACTGTGCTGCCCAGTTTATTTTGTGAGCTTTCCTCCATTTCACCAACCTCCGGGACGCGCTCTACTAGAGATGGAAAAGACCTATTATGTCACATCTAGTCCTTCCCCCCAGTTAGTGCAGGACTGTCCCCTACAATTCTCTAGGGCTTTGTCCTGCCTAGCTTTAAATGTCTAAAGCAGTGGAGTTCCATCATTTCCATTGGAAGACAATTCCACAGCCCAATAATTCTCAGCATTCAAAAGTTCTCAGGCTAGTAAGCTTGAAAATGCTATCACCTTACCAGGATACCTTTGAGGAAAAGCAGAAAAACAGCACATCTGGGCAGTCATTTTACATAGTACACAATATATTTGTGTGAATTAAATAGAAGTCACAATCAGCTACCCTTAACTATAATTATCTCTACTTTATGATCTAACCTATAATTTCTATCACCACAACTTTCTATTGCCAGGGAAAAAAATCAAAAAAAGTTTGTTAACAAAGTCCTCCGATTGTTGAGGATAGTCTGTTGCCAGAAGGGCAGAGGCAAAGTCAGGTAAGCAGCAATGGGTTAAATTCTGAGAAGCCAATGGGAGTTTTGCCAGATAAAGGACCACAGGATTTGTCCCGGCATCTGTATTCTCCATCTGATGGTCAGATGATGGCCTGGTTGCTAGGTGCTGCTGCTATCTTGTGTGTGATCCTATTGGGAAGGCCACATTTCCTCCCACTTCCTGTTAGTGTGCCAAATTCACAGCTGACATATACTGGTGCTACTAGACTGATTTCAATGAGTTGCATCCACTTACTCCCCAGCAGAGAAACTGACCTGATTAATCCACTCAACGTCAATCCTTCCTAGTACAGTAGAACCTCAGAGTTACAAACAACCTCCATTCATGAGGTGTTCGTAACTCCGAACAAAGCGTTATGTTTGTTCTTTCAAAGTTTACAACTGAACATTGACTTAATACAACTTTGAAACTTTACTATGCAAAAGCAAAATGCTGCTTTTGACCATCTTAATTTAAATGAAACAAGCACAGAAACAGTTTCCTTACCTTGTCAAATCTTATTTTTAAACTTTCCCTTTATTATTTTAGTAGTCTACGTTTAACACAGTACCGTACTGTATTGGCTTTTTTGGGCCGGGGGGAGGGAGGGTGTCTCTGCTGCTGCCAGATTGCATACTTCTAGTTCCAAATGCAGTGTGTGGTTGATGGGGCAGTTTATAACTCTGGTGTTCATAACTGCATTGTCAACCCCAATCTGGAAATAATTTACACACACGCTTAATTTTAAACCATGGTAGTCCTATTAATACACCCCAGAATGATATTTCCCTCTTTCATAATTGTATCACATTATCGGCTCATATTCAACTGGTGATCAACGATAGCCCCAAGATTCTTTTCTGCAGTACTACTGCCTACCCTGTTATTCCCAATTTTGTATTTGTGCATTTGATTTTTCTTTTCTAGGTGTAGTACATTGCACTTGTCTTTATTGAATTTCATATTGTTGTTTCATCTCCGTCCATGTTTACACTTTTTGTAGGATTCGTTTTTGATTTTCAGGTCATTAAAGAGCTCCTGCTGCAGCCCTATCGGCCTTTCGTGATTCCTCCTATCTTTCCTTCACATTGGGATAGTTTGCTGAAGTGCCTTAAATATTGTCCCTTTGAAAAACTGCCCACTCTCCTGACCTCCTTTTCTTTCCTTAGATTTTCTTCCCATAGGACCCTGCTTACCAGTTGTCAGAGTTCGTTAAAGTCTGCTTTTTTGGAAGTCCATTCTCCTTGTTGTGCTACTCACTAGGTCCCTTCCAACTCTACATTTCTATGATTAAAGCCAATCAGACCAAAGGAATCTAAAGTTAAGCACCCAAAAATTGTGGGAAGCAAACTTTAAAGTCTTTTTTTTTTTTTTAAGTTTGGGTGTGACTTGTGCAAGTTCACACAATCAATGGCAGAACCAGAAATTGAGCCCAGGTCTCCTGATTCTAGTCCAGTGCACTATCCACTGGTCACACTGCCTCTCACTACTAGAAAGCTTTAAATATATAATTTATATAATTATATAATCAGACAAGCAATGTACTTAGAGGCCCACAGAGATGATGTGTCTTCATATTTTTACTTGGGATTTGGGACCAAAATCTGGATACTAATAAGAAAATAACATTAAATAAAGTTAATGGATTCTGATTACCAGGAAGTTGTGGTAAGCTCCCACACATGCAGCCAATAGCCAAAACGGATGCATTGCCAGATCTGTGAAGAACCTTGAGACAGAGTTGACCAGCCATATGTAGGACCTCGGGAGTGGCAAAACCCTACTACCTATGTTTGGAGCTGACAGCACAAAAATATTGACTTGATTTAATTTTGTGCATGGGTTCCAGGCCATGCAAGGCCACTACTGGTTTGGCTTGAGTAGGCTTAATATCACAGTCTCTACTAGATCCCCGTGAAATCCAGGGGTTTGTGATAGATGGAACTTCAGAGTCACAAGAGGCCTCACTGGCTCTGTAGGCTATGCTTTGGAGGTTTGGGTTAGCAGCCAGTGGCTATAGGAAGCCAAAGCCTGGCTCTGTCCAACTTTCACCAAAAAGGCATAATTACATTAGCATTTAATATAAAGAGTCAGGGAATGCAACATCTGTGTCAGGATATGAGAATGCATTAGAACAACAATACTGTACACAATGTCTATAATGTGAAGTCCTTTGCAAACATTAAATAAAGAAGCTTCACATGACCCCAATAAAGTATGTATGTATTATCATCCCCACTTAAGGCAGAATGAAGTAAAGTAAGTAGGTATAACAAGATTCAATGGCTGGCAGTTGAAGATAGATACAGTCAGACTAGAAATAACATCCAAATCCTGAACAGCAAGGCTAGTTAACTATTGGAACAATTGACCAAAAGTTGTGGTGGACTCCCCATTAATGGCAATTTTAAACTCAAGATTGGATGTTTTTCTAAAAGCTATGCCCTGGTTCAAACAGGAATGAATTCAGAAGGTCCTATGGCCTGTGTTATTCGAGGACAGACTAAATGATCACACCAGTCCCTTTCAGCCTTAAAAAAAAAAAAAAAAACTATGAAAAAAATAACATTCTCCAGGCTACAAAAAGAGCCTGTAGCAGAGGTGGCAACAGAACCCAGAAGTGTTGATTCCCACTCCCTTCTTCTGAGCACTTGACACAATGCCTTCTCTACAAAATATTATATCTACACACACACACACTAAACACCAACAGAATAACTTTGTCATTGGACCTGTTATTTATTAGTTCTACCTCCTTTTTTGGAGAAACTTGAATGCCTGCCATTATGGATATGACAGCTGTGATGGGTTTGGTCACAGAGACCCCCTTGGGACTGTCACCTTAAATGCTGAAACTACCTCTGAGCCCGTTTTCCCTGTCAGCTTGGGACTCCAGAACCCTGTCTTGTTGAGCCAGACAAGCAAGCCTCTGCAACACAAACGCGGGGTCTGAACCACGTCCCCAAAACTGCAGGCTTTAACTGAAAACCACTCAGCAGATACTCCTGTCTCCAGCTCCCAGACCCCAATGGCATCCAAACCCCAAATAAATCCGTTTTACTCTGTATAAAACTTACACAGGGTAAACTCATAAATTGTGCACCCTTTATAAAACGCTGATAGAGAAATATCCACAGCTGTTTGCTCTCCCAGGTATTAATCACTTCCTCTGTGTTCATTAATAAACAAAAGTGATTTTATTAAGAATAAAAAGTAGGATTTAAGTGGTTCCAAGTAATAACAGACAAAACAAAGTAAGTCACCAAGTAAAAAAGCAAAAACACGCAACTCTAAGCATAATACATTAAGAAACTGAATACAGGTAAATCTCACCCTCAGAGATGTTCCAATAAGCTTCATTCACAGACTAGACGCTTTCTTAGTCTGGGCCCAATCCTTTCCCCGGTACAGTTCTTATTAGTTCCAGCTCAGGTGGTAACTAGGGTATTTCTCATGATTGCAGCCCCCTTTGTTCTGTTCTACCCCCTTTTATAGATTTGGCCCAAGATGGGAATCCTTTGTCTCTCTGGGTTCCCACCCCTCCTTCTAAATGGAAAAGTACCAGGTTTAAGATAGATTCCAGTATCAGGTGACATGGTCACATGTCACTGTGAGACCTCATTCTTCATTACCCACAGGCTGGCCCCCACATCCACAAGAAGGCTTGCAGGTAAATAAACCATCTACAGCCAAATGTCCTAGTCAGTGGGTGCCATCAAGATTCTAAACCACCATTAATGGACCACACTTTGTATAATTACAAAAGGACCTTAGAGATAACTTCATATTTCTAGTTTTAGATACAAAAATGATACATACATACATACAAATAGGATGAACACACTCAGTAGATTATAAGCTTTGTAATGATACCTTACAAGAGACCTTTAGCACAAAGCATATTCCAGTTACATCATATTCACATTCCAAGCATATTTTCATAAAGCATATGGAGTGCAACGTCACAACAGCTATCCAAAGAGATCATTTTTCCCATTGACAGTAAACGAAGACAAATCTTTTTAAATTTACACTACATTTAATCTCAGGAAGGGAACATAAAATGCATCACCATCTGGAAGGCATCCAAAGCATAGGTTTCAATAATGGTCTAATTGCTAGACCTCAAAAGAGCAGACACTATTTAAAATGATACAAAACGTAGTGAAGAAGGAAGCATGGGACTGTGCAATGTATGTAGATTTAACATCCCTGAAGAAGTGAAACACATGATGAACTAATAGAGATGACATTACAGGGGCTTCTATGGTGTGTTAATACCTACCTCATTGGCTTAAAAGTAACTAAAAGATCAAAGTAATATGAAGTCTTTTACTGAATAAAGTATCCTGCCTTCTTTTGTTTTAACAAAAAAAATAGCTGACAAATCTATGAAACAGAGACTTTGACTGTCACTTCAGATGTTTCAACTACTACTTTAGCTCAATGTCATGCTAGACCATTAAGTGCAGAGATACTTCTGCTATAGAAGAAAACTGAAGCTTTCAGCAAAGACGAGATTTCCTCTTACCTGTGCTCCAACTCTCGGATGGACAGTACAACTCCAGAAGTTGATGCCCTCTGTTGCAGGGTGGCCAGAAACGTGAATTCACTTTTATTCCGAAAGAGCTGAATTAACTTCTCGCTCACATGGGGCGCTGCATGGATTTCTCTTTCTACATCTAAGAGTTTCATCGATAAGAAGAGAAGGGGAGGGGAGGGAAAAAACACAACGGCACAGTAAAAAAGCCAAGTCTGAAGGATTCAGATTACACTTTTTATTTTCCTCTTCCATCAATATTTTTCAACAGTCGTGTACTGCACGCTACAGCTGTATTCATTTAATGTGAAAACCCAAAATGCCATCTCTGTCAATGTGCCCACTTGGACAAGTTCACAATTGGCCAGGCACTGATTTTCTGACAGAAATGTTGACAGGATGCTAAGCAATTTGGGTCTGCTGCAAGCAGATTAAGTTGCTGTAAACAAGGTGTGCTGCAGTCAGATAAATAATCTCCAAAATTCCAAGGAATATCAGGAACTGCCTGCTCCCAATGCCACTTACCAAGCTCCAATTTCAATTTTACCATTGACTCAGTTACCATCTCTCCACAATATATGTGAGGGACCCTGTCCTTGCGCTGTGTAGGGCAGAGATGTATTATTGCTAACAATGCTACAGAGCTATGCCTTTGCCCAAAATAAATGCAAGACATGCTTGCAATACACTATCATTTCTGGGATTTCTCAGTTTAAACAAGCAATGTGTGACAGCTCATACAATATTTATTAATCTACACTCTGATCAAGTAGGGCCAGAGATGTTTCAGTCTTGCTAATTCTGCTGTTGTCCATCAGTGGCATGCCTTCCCACTCTCTGCTCTTCTTAGACCCAAAGTCACCTCTGTTCAAACGCACCCACTGCTATCTCACCATTTCTTACTGCACACCACTAACCTCTAAGATGGTGAATAATGAAAGGAAAGGGAACACTGAAAATCTGTTAAAGGAATGAATCACGCATCATTTCACCTTCCTCTGCTATTTTGTTTTGTCATGTCTTTCATGCTGGCACTTTATCACATATTTTTGGGGCCTGTGTCACTTTCTTTTCTCAAATGCCATTACCAATTAGAAAGCCACGTGCTGCTTCTTTAGAAAGGCTTTCTTTGAAGCCAAACATTCTGGCTCAGTTCCTCAACTGGTATAAATCAGAGTAGCACTACTGAAGGATCTGGTCCAGTGTAAGTGCTGTAGGGTAACGGACAAAAAATGATGAAATTTACAGCACAGAGCCTCACTATAAAGAACCTAATGTACTGTCACAAAATTATGTTTATTGGACCCAAGAGAAGAACAGAAGATGGACCCAGAAAAAAAATTGACACCTAAACACCCCTTAACTTTGAGGGAACTCCACTCCATGGAGAGAATCCAAATTCTGTGCTCAAGATTTTTAAACTAGTGATTTGGGGTACCTCAATTTTGGGGTGCCCAACCTGAAAAGTCTTAAAGCAGACTGAGTTTCAGAACATGCTGTCTACTCCCCCACTCAAAATCCAGCATCCCTAAGGTATTTCAAGTGGGGCATCCAAAATCACTAGTCAGTTTTAAAAATCTAGTCCATTGGCTCAAACTCACCCCTAAGATTCACCATACAGACTATTAGTCTGTCTAGTCTTGTATCCTGCAAAAATCATGAAGCTTCAGAAAAAAATCTCTAATGTAGCCAGCAAATTGTACAACACCATGGGAGGCGGGAAAATCCTTCCTGTCCGCTGTAGGTGACCAGCTTATGTCCTTAAGCTGGAGATTTGATTATCCATATCATTATCTTAGTTTAGCTTGCATAGCTACAAATGTTATTAATGGTCATAAAATTATCTAATTCTTTTTAAAACCTAGCTGCAAGGGATATAAATGTGTACATCTAAAATGACAATTAGTGTTCAGCTGCCTCCTTGAGAACATGAGGATATCCTCCATGAAGGTCTTCCATGCTCCCATACCCAATAAATTAACTCAATTCATATTTAACCCGTTATTAAAAAAAAAAAAGGTACAGAAAGGACAGGGTTTGTTTTTTGTTTTTTGTTTTTTTTTAAATCATCAGTCTGCTGATCCAGTCCTCAAACTGTGGAGCAAAATAGACATAAAATTAAAGCCAGCACAATTACACCAGGAATTAATCTGGGCCACTAAAGTGTGAAAAATTCAGTACAAAATCCCAAAAACTTGAAAGTAAAAGATTTTTGCTCTTTGATTTGAAGTTTCCAAAATATTTCAATGTCATGAAAATCCTAAAAATAAATATATGACATTCAAACCATTTTTGAAGTTCTTTCAGATAATAATGAATCCACACTGAAAACATTGGTAATTTTGTAAGGGACATTTCCATTGGCAAATTTCAGAGAATCTTCACAGAATCCTAAATTTCCAGGTCATTAAATGACCCAGAACAAAATGAGGATATTTACCTCAAGAATGTTTTTTGTTAATCCATATGGTTTGAGTTTCAATACACTGAGCCTTTCTTTTAGAAAAACACTTTGAAATGTAATACTATATTCCTGTGTCTTTTAATAGTGCATGAATACGTCAGAATGCCTCTCTCTTATGCATTCAGCTACTTTTAAAACGAATATACAACATGAATGTAAAATACTACAGTTTTCTAGAATAGGGGCTCAAACCACTGGAACAATATTAATATAGCGTTTTAGACCACTGTTACAGTATATTCCTAAAAAAGGAAAATAACTTGTAAGGGCCAAATCCTGCAAACAAACACTTAGCTATCATGTATATTGTTATTACCATGAATAATCCTACTGACCAACAGCCTTTGTAGTTGAGTGTTTGCAGGATAAAGCCTTACATTAGCAATGGAACATACTTGCTGACATGGAAAAGATTATGGACACACTTTTTAACATAATTGACATACACTATATTGGAAACACAGAGCTTTTTTTAAGGGCCGACTGGTAATAGGACTCCCAATCCTGCCATCTGACTCGTACAGGTGGACGAGTCAGTCTGCTTGTGTACAGTTCTGTCTAGTTCAAATGGACTTCACACATGTGCAGGGATCCACCCACATGGATCAGATAGCAGGACCTGACCCTATAAGGTTAAAAAAAAAGAGGTGTGTATATATTTAGTCCACATGGTTGTCATGTACATCATCTGCTTTTGAGCAATCTTCTGTGTTTCACCTGATCTCTAGACAAAATATCATTCAAATGAATTATAAGTACTATATGCTCAGACTTCTGTTTTCTGTCAATTTTAATTCTGGGGGGGATGGGAGGAAGCTAGCTGCCCATCAGGGAAAAATAGTTCTTACATTATCTATAAAAAATAACTGGCTCCTTGTAATAAAGTGCTATTTTCTTTCCTGTGTAACATAGAGTATTGCTTTATCTAGTCATCTTCAATGAAATATTACTTTACACTTGACTGATAATGCGACCTCAGCAAAAAACAAAGAGATGAAGATATGACTTTCTCATGCCCTGCTATGTGGTTATGTTTTCTTAATTTGAAATGTTGGGTGTTTGGGGGTTTCTTTAAACAAGTCAAAGTGTTTCTCAAATCAAACCCAGGTGAATAAAGCAGCTCTGTATATTTATTTGAAAGTGCAAACTGATATAATAAGCCTTCTCGAAGGATCTACTGAGGGAGATTTCTACCTTGAACAAAGCAAAGAAACAGAAGATTCTTTTGTTTAAAAAAAAAATGGAATCCTAAAATTCTAAAAAGGAAATGTCTATATGCTGAGCAACATTACTTTTTAGCATAAGAGATCACCACTTACTGTCTGAACTAGCAGTATGCATTAACTGTAATTATCAATGGTGCTTACTTTAAGCACCTCCAACTAAATTTCAAATTGTGGGATTTAGTTCCTATTTTGCCAAATTCTGGTGAAATCCTCTGAGTTGATGCAGTTGTTGCCAGGGGGTTTAAAGACACAGAGAACATACTAATTAGGAAATTAACCAGTACATAATGCCGAATAGTTAGATTCTGCAGACACTTTTTGTTAAGCACTGTCTTGACATATACACAGTACAACTAGCTTAATGCCTCTACTGTTCTGTTAGTGTCAAATCTAAAATACTCATCTGTATATTTTATGAAATCCTTCATAATTATTATGAATGCTAATCAGAGACATATTTGGGCCACCATAACTTGCCTATTAAGTGTCAAGTCATTTAAACCCAAAAACGTGGCCTACCTGGAAACTGCTATAAATCTAATAAAGGAAACTATGCACCAAGACTAACACAAAGCCCAAAATATGGAGCCACATAGGACCTCATCTGAAAAGCAGTGCACAGGAGATGACAACATGCAAGTTATGTTGTTCTCTCAACCTGCAGTGCTCACACTCCACAGTTCTTCCATGGCCCGAGACACAGTGGATAATGGCCCATATGCACAAGCACATAACCTTAATACCCTAAACACCTTTCCCCACGGGGACTGATCATGATGCTGGCACTGAATAGTTCTGACGGGCAGCCATAATATAGGTCCACATAAACAATGTCCCTATAGTGTTACAGTAGGGTCTGGAAGCTGTGCCACTGACTTCAATGGGCAAAGAATCAGACTCTTAATGAGTATGGGGTGTTCAGATACAGCGACTGGAGAAATTGAGGAGGATGAAGACAGTAAGACAGACTATATCTGCAATAAGTGCTTGATCCTGTGAGGTGATGAGAGCCTGTGCTCTTTTAAATTAGGTGGAATTAGGGGAGCTCAGCGTCTCACAGGCTCAGGCCTTAAAAACACTTAATCCAAATTTGGCCCTCAGACCATATATTTCTGATAGACCGATCACTGTCTCAACTCTCCCCCGTTCACAGCAACTAAAATATCCTTAGAGCTTTGCCACTTACATACCAGAGGATGTTAAAAACCCCAACAAGGAAGTAAATCAAAAGAGCCAGGTTGGCTTCTGCAAAATGATCCCCAAATCGAAGTGGACAAAATTAGTAGGAAGAAAAGGATGCCGATGAAGTGAGCTGTAGCTCACGAAAGCTTATGCTCAAATAAATTTGTTAGTCTCTAAGGTGCCACAAGTCCTCCTTTTCTTTTTGCGGATACAGACTAACATGGCTGCTACTCTGAAAATTAGTAGGGAAAAGGACAAAAGCAGCTGACAGTGGAACAAATTCTCTGAAGGTGACGTTTCACAACATCAATGCCTGTATTCCATTCAAATCCATGGTCCCCAGTACTACAAGCAATGGAAGAAATGTGTAACAATTGTGGTCCCAACCCCGCAACTTTTATTCACATGAACAATCCTTATTCTGGTGAGTAATCTTTCCTCAAACACTCCCATTGGAGTCAATGAGACTACAGGGATTGCTCCCGTGAGTAAACACGACATGATCTGGTCTTAAATGTCTTTCAATAGTTATATTATTTTTTGAAATATCCTGTCTGGGAAAGCTCTAAAGAGCCTCTTTCTGATTCATTTCTTTTTTCAGTGCATGGAGAGTTTATTGCTATACCCCTAATCCCAATCCATTTGAAAGCTGCTTGATTCAATATACTTTCAGTATCACCTGTATGGAACATTTATACTCAAACTGCTTGATGCTCCATTCCCTCACATTCATAGAAGATCTGGATAAGCAAGCAGAAGTTTGCAAAATCAGAGCTTGGGTTTCAATGACAGCCAAAGTGGACAGTGAAACTCAAATCTCAGAGAGTACTGGCTTTTAAATGCGGTGTTCCTTTGTTGCCTATTTTGACTTGTTCACCCCTGCCCACCTTGTAAGGAGATACCATTATTTTGTACATCAGCAATAAAAAGTTTAATTTTTAAGTCAACATTCATTTTTATAAACTACTTAAAATAGTGAAATCACCCTGTTTGTATTCAGCTTTTCAGATTAGATTAGTTACTTAGTATTGGTACAAGAGACTGGTCAGGCAGTCATTTGGCAGGAGACATGTAGGACATATGAATATTAAGTTCAGATCCTTGTTCCTTGGACAGCCACATCTTAGGAGCCCTTGTGTCACAGAATATCAAGGTTGGAACGGACCTCAGGAGGTCATCTAGTCCAACCCCCTGCTCAGAGTAGGACCAATCCCCAACTAAATCATCCCAGCCAGGGCTTTGTCAAGCCTGACCTTAAAAACCTCTAAGGAAGGAGATTCCACCACCTCCCTAGGTAACCCATTCCAGTGTTTCACCACCCTCCTAGTGAAAAAGTTTTCCTAATATTCAACCTAAACCTCCCTCACTGCAACTTGAGACCATTACTCCTTGTTCTATCATCTGCTACCACTGAGAACAGTCTAGATCCATCCTCTTTGGAACCCCCTTTCAGGTAGTTGAAAGCAGCTATCAAATCCCCCCTCATTCTTCTCTTCTGCAGACTAAACAATCCCAGTCCCCTCAGTCTCTCCTCATAAATCATGTGCTCCAGCCCCCTAATCATTTTTGTTGTCCTCCACTGGACTCTTTCCAATTTTTCCACATTCTTCTTGTAGTGTGGGACCCAAAACTGGACACATTACTCCACATGAGGCCTCACCAATGCCGAATAGAGGGGAACGATCACGTCCCTCGATCTGCTGGCAATGCTCCTACTTCTACAGCCCAAAATGCCGTTAGCCTTCTTAGCAACAAGAGCACACTGTTGACTCATATCCAGCTTCTCATCCACTGTTACCCCTAAGTCCTTTTCTGCAGAACTGCTGTCTAGCCACTCAGTCCCTAATCTATAGCGGAGCATGGGATTCTTCCATCCTAAGTGCAGGACTCTGCACTTGTCCTTCTTGAACCTCATCAGATTTCTTTTGGCCCAATCCTCTAATTTATCTAGGTCCCTCTGTATCCTATCCCTACCCTCCAGCATATCTACCACTCCTCCCAGTTTAGCGTCATCTGCAAATTTGCTGAGGGTGCAACCCATGCCATCCTCCAGATCATTTATGAAGATATTGAACAAAACTGGCCCCAGGACCAACCCTTGGGGCACTCTGCTTGATACTGGCTGCCAGCTAGACATGGAGCCATTGATCACTACCCGTGGAGCCCGATAATCTAGCCAGCTTTCTGTCCACTTTATAGTCCATTCATCCAGCCCACACTTCTTTAAACTTGTTGGCAAGAATACTGTGGGAAACAGTATCAAAACCTTTGCTAAAGTCAAGGAACATCACGTCCACTGCTTTCCCTTCATCCACAGAGCCAGTTATCTCATCACAGAAGGCAATTAGGTTTGTCAGGCATGACTTGCCCTTGGTGAATCCATGCTGACTGTTCCTGATCACTTTCCTCTCCTCTAAGTGCTTCAGAATTGATTCCTTGAGGTCCTGCTCCATGATTTTTCCAGGGACTGAGGTGAGGCTGACTGGCCTGTAGTTCCCCAGATCCTCCTCCTTCCCTTTTTTTAAAGATGGGCACTACATTAGCCCTTTTCCAGTCATCCGGGACTTCCCCCCGATCGCCAGGAGTTTTCAAAGATAATGGCCAATGGCTCTGCAATCACATCCGCCAACTCCTTTTGCACCCTCAGATGCAGTGCATCCGGCCCCATGGACTTGTGCTCATCCAGCTTTTCTAAATAGTCCCAGACCACTTCTTTCTCCACAGAGGGCTGATCACCTCCTCGCCATGCTGTGCTGCCCAGTGCAGCAGTCTGGGAGCTGACCTTGTTTGTGAAGACAGAGGCAAAAAAAGCATTGAGTACATTAGCTTTTTCCACATCCTCTGTCACTAGGTTGCCTCCCTCATTCAGTAAGGGGTCCACACTTTCCTTGACCACCTTCTTGTTGCTAACATACCTGAAGAAACCCTTCCTGTTACTTTTAACATCCCTTGCTAGCTGCAACTCCAAGTGTGATTTGGCCTTCCTGATTTCACTCCTGCATGCCCGAGCAATATTGTTATACTCCTCCCTGGTCATTTGTCCAATCTTCCTCTTGGAAAAAGATGATGTGCCTCATCACAACCCTTTTTAAGGGATCCAAAAGCAAAATCCAGCTCTTCAGCTAGAGGCAGGGTCACCCCAACATAAGACTTTTAATGGAAGTAGCAAAGGTGGAAATAGGGATATTTCAGAGGAACATCATCCCTCCTTTCCACTACAAAAAAGCTCCTTTGAAAAGGCAATAGTCTCAAAGAGCTGTAAAAGACTATGCAAGGACAAAAACACCAACCACAGGGATTGTCGCCAGTGATGATTCATTTCGCTGCCAAAAGGAGAAAAGCCTCAGGGAGATATCCTTTCCTACCAAATGCAGGCAAAACCAAGTTGGCCTGGAGTAGTCAAGGGGGAAGAGCCTCATCCCACAGAAAGGTTGATTCTGTCTCCAGGCTGGTGTGTGTATTTTTGTAGAGTTAGTGAAACAATGGGTGGAAGTTTCCACCTTAAATATGAGCTGGAGGGAATCTGCAAGGTGTGCCAGCCAGAACTAAGGTGAACAGGTATATATATGACCATCCTGATTCCCCAGGGCACTCAGGTTACTATCCCCATACAGCTCTCAGTCAGCACAAACCAGCTCATACTATGCAGCATAGAACATGAGCAACACATTAGCCTTCATTAGGCTCTCATCAGCTGGAGTACCCATGACTGCAGGCTTGCCAACGTAGTCTATGCCACCTCAACAGGCACACACATCACAGTCTGCAAGCAGCCACTTAAAGAAGATTCCCAGCCCACCCTCAGGAGAGAACACAAACTCTTATAAAACCACAGAGACCTGACCGGGGTGTAATATGTCTTGCCACGTGCGTGCCCTTCTTCTAAGCTAAGGGGGAGGTGTCACTAGTGAGAAAAAAGTCTTTTTAAATGCTTTATTGGCATCTGTGTTGCCAGCTCTGCTCAATTCAATAAACAGTAGGGCATCATGTTCAACAGCACAGCTTTCTAGATTATTATTATTCATTATAAATCACTTTTTACATGTTGCTTCAAACACTGTTTCTCAAGAATAAGATCTGCCTGCACTGAAATGCTCACTGATTTTAATATGCAAACCTCCTACAGAGATGATGTCTCATTTTAATTATTGTTTCGGTGTAATGGGTTTTCATTAAATTAGAGGATGGAGCAATTACCAGGGTGAGCAGCTAATGTTTCAAAGGTAAGTTCCCATGGCTATACAACAAAGGCAGTTCGAGAAGAGAAGGTGGAAAACAAGTCTATTTCTAAATAAACTTTCCTTCTGCATGATGTAAAATTACCCTGACAATTTATCTTACCAGGTTTAAACATTCATGTGTTCCGGTCATTCTGATGTGCATACATTTGTAAACTAATTTATGACTAGCTATCTCTTAACAATATGAACTTACTATTTGAAATAAAAAACCATCTTCTTTTAAGGGATGCTGTTTCAAATTCCAAAACTCTGAGAAATCAAGATTCTGAGCCACTAAAATATCCGAAAGAGATCACTTATGAAACCATAGTCTCTCCTCAACCAATAATTTAGTTAGTTTAGTGGATTAATGTCTGACTTTTCACCTCTGGGAAATTGGTCTAACTTGAGCACCAGCAAGAATGACCAAAATCATATTAATTAAGTAGCTGTCAGAGAGTCTAAGAGAAATGCCTTTGGTTGCCTCAGCAATATTTCAGAACTAAACTACCTAAATTTGGCACACTGGGACAAACAGAGCAGTATTTACTCATATGAGACTTGGAAATGAATACAAAGTAAGGAGAAAAAAAATGTTCATCTCTTTCAGCCCCCACCAATGAAAGGTCCCTGTGGGACCCAGTTGAGACACACTAGCAGATTGCTATGGAGAAGTCTGCATTGCAGGTGCGAGCACTTGTTTAGGTACATAGAGGGCTTCAAGTCTCTAGAGCCCTAAATTGCTTTCTCCTCACATGAACTAATATAACGACAACAAGGCACTTCAGCAGCAAAATACATACATACATTCCATCAACTAGAGGACCTGGATAGTATGTTATATTGCAAAATGATATGGTTTTCAAAACCATTTATTTGACCAGAAAAGCAGCAGAGGTAGAGGAATCAAGGAGGAATAACAGTGTTCCAGATCAACCACAAGCAATTAACTAATGTCTGGCTTCCTGTATTTTCCTCATATAGGTCAGCTTTATTTACCACCTGTTATTAATGCATCCGACTCTTGTGTGTTTCAGAGATTTTAGGTGGCTATTGGGCTTGTCTTTTGAGGCAAAGTTTGTTTTTGTTTGTTTTCCCCGAAGATACTAGCACTGAAATCAAGACTATTTAGGACACGTGCAACTGTTTGATCTCTTAAATTAAACACCTACTCCTTAGCCAGTGAAAATGCTTGAGAAGTCACAGTACCAGTAAAAGCACATCATCTGCTCTTAAATCATACTGAGTTAATCAAATTACATGCCTTGTTAGCTAATTAGTTCAGGACTCACTGATTATAAGGTCTTTCCCACTGTTTATCTGTATTGCCCACAAGGTACAGTAGCATTATCGCTGCAAAAGCTAAATGTTGCAATTACTGATTGCCAACTTTGCACAAGAGTGTTTAAAAGAGCATTATAGAAACCAGACAGCGCCCTGGCAACACAATCACAAGAAGAACTGTCAACAGAGCCAGTGGCAATCTATACACCACTGGGAAGAGGCAGTGATTTCTTAGGTTTATTACAGACTTCTTATACTTTTTACAGAAACATTGTCCGTTTGGGATCCAATTTAGAATATGATAAATATTAACATCACACTAAACAATGAGCCACTGAAAATTCTGCCTGTTTCTATTCTGGCTTTTTGCCAAGGCCAAACTGGCACTTCCCCTCATCCCTTTAAAAAACATTTTCAGATAGGGTTGATGTCATGACTTCATAATTTGTTGGCTGACCACGCATGGGCAAAAAACAAAGGAATTGTGTTTTAAAATATCCCCTTATTTTAACACCATGTGCGGGAAGGTATAAGCAAAAAAACAACAGAGAATATTTTAATCAACTGAAAAGCATTCCCATTAGGCTGAACAGCTCGATATTACACGGAAAGACTATAAATATTGCCCTATACAATGGATGTTACCAACAGGATGACATCTCCTGAATTAATGGTACTACTTAGTGCTTCTGTAGTGCTTTAAGATTCTAAAATTCAACATGAACACCATGGGAGAAATCCTGCTTGCCTTCCTCAGGTCAGCAGTCAAGCTGCCTGGGCTTTTCAAAGGAATCCAGGGTGCCCAATTCCCACTGAAATTGAATAGCAATCGGGGGGACTAATTCACTTAAGCTCCTTTGTAAATCGTCAGTGGGACCACATGAAATGCAGAATGTGGTATATTGACAGGACAGCCAACTCCTGAATCTTTGAGACAAGATACCAGCATTCTACCACTGCCTCTAGCACACACCTACTTAGAAGCTTGGGTAAACTGTAATCTTTCTATGACTCAGTTTCCCCATCTGTAAAAGGGAGATTACAATATTTAATGCTGCTTAAGATGCATAATAGACATGGTCTGAGAGGCAAATTCATTCATGACTGTAAAGCACTTTGAGCTGCTGAGATAGAAGGCACTATATTATTGTTAATTACAAATAAAGGTGTTTGAAAACAAACTATGTTTTTTGAAAAGTAGTAGTTCTTTACTTACCTCCCTATATTCAGTGCTCTGTCTGTATCCTGATGCAGTTGATGACCAAGGGTTGAGCCAAAGCCATCAAAATCAATAGGATTTGGCTCAGACCTCTAAGAAGTTAAAGTATTATTATTTATATTGCTGTAGGGCTTAGTTGCTCTAGTCATGGACCAAGGCCACATTCTGTTTTATGTTTGTACAGTGCCTAGCACAAAGACAGTCCTTGCCCGGAGGAATTCATTCCATGGAATTACAACAGGGCTGAATTTGGCCCAAGCTGCTTAAGGAATCCATGTCATTGCACTGTATGGTTTGCATTCATTACTGATTTATGCCCCCATGCAATTCCACTGAAGTCAAGAGGATTACAGGAAGTGTCCATCAACACACAGTGTGATCCCCAAGTAGTAAGGCTCAATCCTGTAATTGGATCTGCTCAGTCAGACCCTTGCATTTGCACAAATCTGAACCTCAGCGAACTCATCAACTCTTCCAGCAGAAGATGATCCCTGAACTCAGGCCCTGACAAACAAAAATCTCACCTTTTTAAATAAATGTATTAATTTTAAAATGTTAAGTCTACACAGATGTTTTCTTTGGCCCTGATCCAACAAAGCTCTTAACCACACAAGTAGTCCCACTGAAATCAAACAGGATGATTCATACGTTTGAAGTTAAATACTGTATGTGCTTACATGCTTTGGTGGATCAGGGCCTTAATGATTTGAGTTTTAAATTACTTTTTTTTTTAAAAGCATTTTAGTTCATCTTAAAGAAAATCCACAACTCTTCAGATAACTTGCATTCTTTGCATATTTCTTACAGAACATGTTTCATAAAAATTCTCCTATGATTTCTTTACATAAGAAAATTCACATTACTTAAGCAAATGAAATCCTGGGTTGCTTTATTTTATTTAGTAACTGTATTATAATAGCTTGGAACGTAATATTTGTCAAAGCCCTTTTCTATCGATATGTAATTTCTGCTATCAGCCGCTTTACATTTATTTTTGTATTCAATATCATCTGTGTATCTTTGTGGAACACTGTTGAAAGAGACATCCTGAAAGAATTTAAAAGCATGCGTATTAGGTGAATGGGTATACTCTCACACACATTTATAGATTCTTTCAGGATGTATCTTTGTACTACATTCCGCAAAGAAACAAAAAGAATCAAACACAGCCAACACACTTAGTCATTCCCTGTAAGTTGTAATATGAATTATTTGAGAGATTTAGGAATTTTTAAAAATGTCACAACAACAACGGTTTTATCTTTTTACACCATAATTATGATTTGAAGCATTGCTTTTCTTATTTCATCCAAGCACACCACAACTCATGAATAAAATATGACAAGTTTGATAGCATCCATTGCTGTGGGTTCATCCGTAACAGCAAACGTGCTCGGGGTACTAAGAGCTCCCTTTTGCTCTATAAGCCTTTGTTTCTGAAAATAGGCTTTTATTTAAATGGAACTGCCACATGTGTCCTCCTTTTTGCATTTCTCACCTTTAGCAATAACATCAGCATGAATGTTTACCTTTTTAAAAAAAAAAAAAAAAAAGAGTGCTTCTCAAAACAATTAGGACGGTATAAAACTAGAAAGGACAGAATATCCCATCTGAAAGCAAGTGCTCACAACACATCAAAACCATTAAACGCACTGCCACTAACAAAGAACAAAAGGGTAACACAGAGGAGCACGACTTCTAAATATGTGGCAGTACAAAACAAACGTTAATTTCAAACTGGCTTCATAATTAGTTACACAAAGGTAATCTTTAACTACTTCCTTCCATTTCCCTCCCCCCCCCCCCCCCCCCCCCCCCACACACACTACTTCTCACAAAGGCCACCGCAACTAACGCCTTCCCAAAGTCCTGCCTCCAGAGGTAGCCCTGTACTCTTGGAAACCCACACACCAGATACAGTACCGTACATCAGGTTTATAAATCATGAGCATTTATCAAATACTTCTAGAAGTGTCACATTTTACGGTTCTGCTGCTTCATTTTCCAAGCAGCATAATGAGCACCTGTGTAGATCTCCACAGAAGAAGAAAAATCCTGACACACAAAAAATTATCTTCCTGCAAATCTTGGCTTACTTGTTTCCCACACCCCACCCCACCCTGAGCTGTGATTTCAGAGTACACATTATTACATTTGTATTATAAAGCAAAGGGGAGAGTGGCATTTGTGTTTAAATTGTGTGTGACTGGACAATGATTATTTGACATTTGAGATCCAATCCTGCATTCTTTGCACATCCAAAGCTCCCTTTGATTTCACTCAGAGTGTGGGTATTCGAGAAATTCAAGATCTGAAAAGCACAAGAACTAAGCTTAATAAATGTAACAGTAGGAACATCAAAACTTGTCTATACTAGGACCAAGGGCCTGCTCCCATTGAAGACAACAGGAAAATTCCTAGCTTCAAAGAGCAGTTTCCTGTAAATGCAGGGAGGGAGGGACTTGATAGACTAGTATGTGTGTAAGTACTATGATCCTAGGTTATCTTTTTCTTTCTATAGCTCAAAGAGCCAATGGGATATTCAACTCCAACTATAAAAAAAAAATGCAGGGAAAAACTAACGGCAACTTTTGGAAAGCCAAAAAGCAGATGCTTAACTACAGTTTTGGTTGCTTCAGTACATAGTGATGTGGAACTCCCTCAGATACGTCTGGGAACTAGAGAACTACCTTAGCAAGTGTCAAATAATTCTACCTTTTTGTAATTTCTGAGGCACTACATTTTGTCACATTGCCTTGCCTTTGTGTCCTGTTATCTAATGTTGCATCATGCCATAAACTGACACGTGACATGATCACCTAACATTAGTTGTGTGTCAGAAATGAAAAATAAAAAAAAAGATCTTTTCCCTCCCTCACATAGCGAACAATCTATTGCACCAGGTGGAAAGATTAAGCTGAATTTTTGGCAGATAAGCAACATGTTGAGGCCTCAAAAGTAGCATCTAATTTTTATTCCCTGCGGGTACCTCAAGATAGCAGGTTTCCCCCCGATCCTACCCACAACCACACACAGAGGAAATTACCCATGTCTAGCTACCGTATTATGCTTTGATTATAGCATAATCTGTTAAAGATGCATAATGGTTTTTAACTATTTTATCTATGTAATTGTTTTAAAGAAACTGTCAACTTAGCTTTTGTCTACGATATCGTTCTTCTTTTGTGATTAAACACAATGGGAGGTGAGCAAACTGTTTCCATCAACTTGCTTTATATATATTTCATTTAAAATGAATTTTCGACTGTTAACAGTCCCCTTCAGCGTTTTGAGCCCAAATACAACTGTTGTGGGTGCTAATGCACAAGAACAAAAGTGAAATCAACCACCTCATTGCCCAGGCTGACAGCCTGACTCTTCAAGCCTCTCTCATACTACGTAGTACTAAGGGCTCACCTACACATGAAAATTACCCTGGAATAAAACAGAGTGGGAATTTAAAGCAGATTAACTATTCTAGATGAACTCCATGTGTAGACACTCAAAGTTCTCCTATTCTGAAATAAGAGCCCCCAAACATGGAGTTAATCAGGAATAGCTATTCTGGAACAATTCCCCATGTAGACAACCCCTTACTTACTCAGCAGTAATAGGTCCAGTTCTGTTTTGCCTTACATTGGTGTAAGTCAAGTTACGTCAATGGAGATACACAGGTGTAAAACTAAGAAACAGGCCTATTAGAACTATTTGTCCAAGTAAGTGTTATTCATTGGGTAATATTCACCCCTATGCAGAGGGCAAGCCCAAGGTTGATGGTCTCTAAAGTCCCAGTTACAACCCATTTAAGAATATATGTCTGCCCCTCTGTATGGGGATGAGCTTCAGCAAGTGAAGAGCAAACAGTATAAATGGAGAGACGTACAAGTAACTTCTCACTTAACGTCCTCCCAGTTAACATTGTTTCACTATTAGGTTGCTGATCTATTAGAGAACATACTCCTTTAAAGTCCTGCAATGTTCCCTTATAACATTGTTTGGCTCCCCAGCTCGGCGCTCCTGATGGGGAGCAGGGGCGGGGGCTTCCCCCATTCAGCCCGCCCGGCATTTCAGCCGGGGAGCAGGCAAGCCCCTTCACCTTGACCCCACTTCCTGGCAGGAGCGCCGAGCAGAGAAAGGCAAGCCCCCGCACCCCAACCCTGTTATGCCCCTGCCTCAACCAAGCTTCATAATCATCATTGGTGAGTACAGTATTACATTATTTAAAACTTATACTGTATATGTTGTGGCAGAGCTCCGACCTTGTCTCAGCGGGTCCCACGCTTCCTGGTGGATTACGCTAGCCTCAGAGGCTCACTGTGACCCTCTACATAGCCCTTCTCCCTCTAGAGGCAAGGGTCACAGCCTACTGAGCCATTTTCATCATAAGCCAGCAAAGAGGTTGGTGAGAGAACTCCCACAGTCTCTGTTGTCCCTATGGGCTTATTCCAGAACAGTTTAGCCTCTTGTCCTGACAGGGGCCTGTCTTCCCCTCCCAGGAGGTGTTTCCGTAGCAGTGGGTTGGGGGGAACCCTGGCTCGCCCTCTACTCCAGGTTCTGGCTCAGGGACCCCAATGGCAGCAGCTGTTGGCAGCTGACCTTTCATTGCCAGAGTTGCTACATTTCCCTGGGCCACTTCCCGCCACTTCCCCACACCTCTCCCACTTCTCTCTCTCTCTCTCAACACCTTCTTCACCCTTACCTTGGGGCTCCCTTTCCAGTTGCTTGAGGGTGTCTTCATTGCCCAGCCCTTCAGCCGCACTTCCTCTCCTCTGGCTCCCCTCAGCCTGACTGGAGTGAGCCCTTTTATAGTATCAGAGGGGCCTTAATTAGAGTCAGGTGTTCACATTAGCTTAACAGGCTCACTGACTCTTTGCAGGTTAATTGGAGTCAGGTGACCACCCTAGCCTGGAGCAGCCTCTCCTCTGGTCAGTCAGGGAACAGAAAACTGCTTATCCAGTGGCCAGTATATCGGCCTTCTACTATGCTGCTCAACCCCCCTCTTAGGCTGGGGGTGGGGAATCCTTTAGCACTTCCTGGATCCCAATAAGACTATGCTGTTGCACCCCACTGGCCTGGGTCTATCACAATGTACAGAATGTCTTTTGTCTGGCAAAAAAAAAAAAAAAAAGATTTCCCTGGAACCTAACCCCACCTATTTACAATAATTCTTATAGGGAAATTGGATTCACTTAACATCGTTTCTCTTAAAGTTGCATTTTTCAAGAACATAACTAGGATGTTAAGTGAGGAGTTACTGTAAATTAGGTTTTTAATATTTTCAGTTTGAATAAAAGAATATATGAGTATTAGCTGATAATGTTATCATGATTATTATGGGCCACATCCTGATACCTTTACTCCAGTTAAGTACCTTATTCATTGAGTAACCCCATTAACTCCAATGAGATTATTCATGAAATAATATTCAACCTGAGTAACGAAAGTGAAATTTGGCCCTGTGTGATTATTAGATTGACAGCATCCCTTTAAGATAAAGGCACAACACGTTCTGTTTTCATTTTGATGGAGCTCCAAGGAACCCTGGAAACCATTACTATTACTTTTATCTAAATTGAACACTTTTTCCTTAAAGATATGGGTGTTCATGCTACTATTGATATATTATGGTTTGGAATCTTGCAACTCCCATTAGCAATAGTATGAGTTAACCTCTTGTGTCCTACTCTGTAACAAGCAGAGAATAAACATCCGTTGTTTTCACTCTGCTTATCTTTATTAAAGGTCTTTGTCAACAGATTGATACACTAAAAGCCATGAACTTTTCTGGCAGAGAAGCTTTAGCTGTAGAAAGTCTCCTGTTCCCCATGCGTACCTCTGTATCAATGCAGACAGACAAGCAACACAATTATTGTTCCCCAGGAAAGCAAAAACAACTGCTAAGGACAGTGGCAATGCATGATCAGAGTTCTCTCCTATTCAATACAGACATGCTGGGAAACCCAAAATAATTTAGATAACAGGAGGCGGCAGTACAGCAATATTTTCACCTCTCCTGCACATTTCTCCAGGGAAGAAACTGATCATTTTCATTTAGTGTTGCTAAAATTATTGGGTTGAGTTTTTATTTGGAAACTGAAATTTCATGACTATTGACAAGTTCCCTCCCCACCCATTCTCCACATGAAAGTCTGTGAAGGGCCTAGACCTTAACTTCCAACCAGTCAGTTTTACCAGTGGGGGAAAAAGGAGTATTTGGCTGCCATAAAAAGATTTCTTTTTTAAAAAACACCAAAATTGGCTTGGTTGCTACCACAAAATGCCAATAAAAGCCAGAAACTGCATTATTTTAAAGACCTGGCAAAACTGTAAATTACCTCACATTCAAAATGTCACAGAGCCCTATCCAGAGCCATCCATTCCAATGAGACAAAACCTTAGTCCAGCACACAGCCTGAGTAGTCAGAGTATGTGCTGGGAATGTCTTCCAAGGTTTTAGTGGTCTACATTCTGCTTGAGCCCCTACACAACCTTGATCACCAACCCTGCACCCTGCCTCCGAATACAGAGCGGTGCACAGGGAACTCTGCCTCAGAGCCCAGTCCTACACAGTGCACATCGCCTCAGTAGGCTCCCCAGATACTTTCCACCCCAGCCAGTGGATCTGCACTGGTCAGTGAGAATGGGACATGTTGATCCCCTGGTGCTACAATTTAGCTACCAGAACTGAGGAGACAGAGAGGTGTGATTAGTATTCTCACGGACATATCATCAAGAGAGACAAAGGGGCTCTTTCTTGAACTACAGAGCTTTCTTCATTTAGCTGCCCTTATAAGAGTGGCTGGGCTCATCTCTCACAGATCTCAGCACAATTCAGATGCTGACCATTCCCAGGAGAGTTCATTGGCTGTCAGGCCATGGGAGGATATGTAAGGTCTGTGAGGTTATTCAGTATGGCATCATTTTTGGGTACTGAAATGGTTAACATTAGTTTATCTATCTCCAGAGCCTTGGGATGCTATTCAGTAATTATGTCTCAAGCAATCTTTAATTGTTCAATATGAAAATGATTCATCTCACTTATCTCCTCCTAGCTCTTTGTAAACTGAATCCAGATCAGTTCTCTCTCCTGAAGATAGCTAGAGTTTGGCAGAGAGAAAAAACTTTGCTTAGGGACTTCACTGCCATATATATATATATATATACACACACACACATACACATACACACACACACACACTTTGTGCCATATATACACACATACACACGTGTACATTTTATATGTATAATATATAGAATGTGTACACACCCCACCAAAAAAAAAAAATTAAGGTTAAGTCAACCATTCAGAAGTTAAGAAACGCTAGCATTAAAGTTTTAACACTCCAGCTCAAAATGTTTATTTGTTATCCATAAAAGTGAAAATGTATCAAACCAGTTTACTAACAGTATTATGGTCTGGAAGCAGCTCCATTAAATGAAACTGACATCATAAGGCTGGAGGCAGTAGAGAAGAGAGTTCTTTGGTAGATGCCATGGGTAAAGTGGAATGATTTTAAGACAAACAAAATAGACAAGGAGAGTAGGATATGAAAGAGTACCGGATTGGCTGCAGTCCAACAGATTACAGTGATGGAGACACTGCAGAAGACAAATGATAAGATGCTAAAGAAAAGAATGCAATGCAACCAAGATCATTCAGACCTAGAGCTTGACCATCAACCATATTGTGGGACATCATATGCAGGGGCATGACCAGGCTGAGCTTAATGGAGAAATGAGCCATGAACAGGAATGAATGATTATGCTGTTTGGCTCCTCATGTCTATAATGATGCTTTGGGATGAGAAGAATTAAAATTGTCCATGCAACCTTAATTCAGCCCCCTTCCACATATGCATTATGATACAGACTTTAATTACATGATCACGTTTTTTCCACAGGACCCCTGACTCATTCAGAGCATAAAATGGATGGTACTCACTTAATGAGCAACTATTCAATATTTTGTTTTCTCCCCCATGTCTTATATACAGTGCACTATTCAAACCCTACTCTGAAGACAGAATTTTTAATTTCCCCAGGGAGTTTGCTGTGATGCTTATCACTACAGTGCTTCATAAATATTAATAAATTGATTTTCATAACACCCCTGTGAGGTAAGGGGTTGTATTATCCCCATTTTATAGATGGGGATACTTAGGCACAGAGAGATTAAGGTTAGGAGTATCCACTAATTTTGGGTACCCAACGTGAGATGTCCAGGACCTCATTTTTCAGAATACTTAGCATTATATAGCACTTTATATGTTCAAAGCACAGCTCTCATTGACTTCAGTTGCAGCTGTGACTAGTCAGCACTTCTGTAAACCAGACTTTAGAGTATCATGTTGGGCACCCAGACAATGAGGAACACACAATTAGTGACCAAAAGTTTGGCTTGAGTGACTTGCCCAGCATCACAGAGGAAATCTGTCGCAGAGTCGAGGATAGACTCTAGGATGATATCCAACTGTCTTAAACATTAAACTATTCTTTCTTTTCCTGACTTATCCATGCACACACCTTTCAGCTTCTGCAGCAAATGAGGCAAGAGTCCCACAAACGGCCTTCTTCACTACCCTGATTCATCCATAGAATAGGGCAGGCAACAATTATGGGATGGTGTAATTAAAGACCACAAAATAATGCATATGCACAAGGGGGTTGAACTAAGAGGGCACAAGCAACTTTAATTCTGACATTTCCTAACTTTTAAGTGCTTGATTTTGCAAATTTAATCAACATCATTTTTTTCTTTCAACATCGTTTTTTAAACTGAAAGGGAGTACTTGTGGCACCTTAGAGACTAACCAATTTATTTGAGCATAAGCTTTCGTGAGCTACAGCTCACTTCATCGGATGCATCCGATGAAGTGAGCTGTAGCTCATGAAAGCTTATGCTCAAATAAATTGGTTAGTCTCTAAGGTGCCACAAGTACTCCTTTTCTTTTTGCAAATACAGACTAACACGGCTGTTACTCTGAAACCCGTTTTTTAAACTGAATATCAGGCTTTTAAAAAAGCAAATTGAAAAAACAGAAATTCCATGATGTGGCCTCATGATGACACCTACATGGATCATTGGCAGAGTTGGACCCTTCAGATCTATAACACAGACCTCTGACACTTTAGCTAATGGAGTAACTGGTAGCAGCATGTCATCCTCTATGGGGATCAGCGGAAGAGGAGAATGGGTCTCTCAGATATCTGCTGACATCAAAGGTATTGCCTTAGACTCAAGGATCTTTCGTTCCATTCCAGGCTCTGGAGGGAAACATACTGTAGTGGGCACAGACTCTTCTGCCCATTATCCCGAACTTGACTCCTTCTGCCTCATCCCCTCCAATCTATCCCTGTCCCATTTCAATTTCTTCCTCATTACAGTCCCATTTTCTTCACCTACTCATTCAGTCTCCAAATCTCAGGATTCTGATCCCAGTCCCACTATCCTTGCCCAGCCATTCCCAGATCTCCCCCATCCCAGCTACATGTCCTCAGTCTCCTTGACCAGTCAGTCCCAGCTTCCACACTCAGCTTCCAGCCCCCATTTCCTTCTCTGCCCCTGCTAGCCTCCTGTTATGGTCCCCCCCCCCCAGGCTTTTTGTGCGCATCTACTCCCCAGCCTTCCCCTGCCAGCCCCCAGGTCCAGCTCTTGCCCCCTCTCTCTTGCCCCCTCAAGCAGTCCTCTCCTCCTCCATCCTGCCAGGGCACCAGCAAGGGCGTCATTCAGAACACAGGAGAGACAGCCTCCCGACTCTCAGTCCAAGTGCCTGGCCTCATCCCAGAGCAGCTGTTCTAGGGAAAGTCCACCTGCACTCCTGTAGCCTTGGACTGGTGCCTACTCAGTCACTCTGTGAGGATAGCAAATGAGCAGTCAGGTCACACTTAGAGGAGTTTTCAGGGGATGGAGGATGCTCAATTAACTTGTGGGGCTTGCACATACACAATCTGGTCAGCACAAGAGACCCAAGCATGCTCAGTGAGGATAGAATCTTCAGAGATTTTAGCTGCTACATTTAAGTCTCTACTGAGCCTGTGCAAACTGATTTTTCAAAGGCTTGGAACTTGGACAAATTTGGGTGGATTTTTACAAGGATGGCAAACAGCACATCCCTGACACATAGGCCACTCCCCTGGCAAATGTGAAGTTCCAGCTCCAAACCATGGGAGCACTAGAGCTTTCCAAAGACATTTTTTAAAACAGATTTTTTTTTTTTTAACATTTCAAACAATGTATTTTTCCCTAGCCTCCTTCTCAGAAACAGCTTAACTGTTTCAGCTGTCACTGTCAGCCTGAGGCAGACACCCAACATAGTACATTTCACCCTGAACTGCTCAAGTTTAGTGAAGTTATAAGCCACTGAAAACAGCATCTCATAATGGGACGCATCAGATAACCTTAAATAAAAGTGGTGCTAACACTGGCTAGAATACAAAAGGGCCAAGTTATGGTTCCCTCACTGGTGGTGTACTGCATGGGGAAGGAGTGAGGGAGACCTAGCACTCCCACACAGAAAAAAAGCCGTAATGCTGCACTGCAGCCAGCATTCAATGGGACTACTCACATGCTTATGTGCTTTGCTGGACCACAGACTAATTAATTTGCCAGCTGGCATAAAATGAGGTCATGGTAGTAGATGCTAGAACCCATGTCTTCTGACTACCACTTCAGTTCCTCACTGTAGCGCATGCTGCCTATCACGCTGCTCACACTCCAGGACTCAATATGTCTCTCTGTCTGTAGTAAATTGAAATCCAAACTCCAGGGCTATATCCTACTCTCAGGTGCACGGGTGTAAAGTAAGAATACTCCACTGACTTCTTAAAATTACTCTGGGCTGACATCAATGTGACTAATATGCAAATGAAGTCAGTGGACTTATTCTGAATTTACTCTGGTGTAAATAAAAGCAGAATTTGGCCCAAGAAAGTTTAGAACTGGTGCTCTGCTGCCACCTATTAGTACTATGCATAGACACCATGTTGCAGTCTCATCACATGACACAGGCCAAACCTATATTTAAAGTAACAATTTCTCAATCCTTCCTCTTCATTTCCCATTTTGGGATTTTAATGCAGCTGAATTTCATAAACAACTATATAATGGGGCTTTGAAATCCAGAAAACAAAAAATAAAGCCATCATTTAAACTGCAGTCCAGAGATCTGACTCTCAGAATTCCTCCCTACCCACCCTAAACTGGGCACACAGATAAAATATATACAAATAATGGAGAGTGCTCAGTTGTCTTGATACAATGATCCAACCATCCAGTGAATCTGTCTCAGACCCCTTTCCAGTTATGCAGACAGAAGCAGTCATGTTAGGTAGAGAGCAGGTGCTCCCCCACTTTGAAGACTCAGAGAAAGAAGCCAGGTATTGGAGCAATGTGCAGCAAGGAGGCAAACAAAGAAAAGCAGGCATTAAAGAGTGAAGTGCACCAATAAATGACCAAAGCAAAGCTCAGCTGAAAGACAGGATGACATCTTGGAGGCACAGAAGAGGAGAGACAAATTGCAGTCATTAGCGACATGATCCAACAGAATATTGCAATTTTAAAAAATCGGGATGCTATTTTCCAGTCATTATTATAAGGCATTCATTTGCGGAGCACTGTAATGTAAATCCATAATGCTGAAAAACTATTGAAAAAGTTAAATAAAATAAGCACAGAGATATCAAGACTTCAATCTTTCAGTGCTCCAATCTAGTGTCGCCAATTTCCAACTCTGGTAATCTATGTTCTGCCTTCCTAAATTCTCCTTGAAGTTTCAACTGGGAAAAGTATTATTATTATTTACTTAATACAGTGGAAGCCCAGCTAATAATAAATATACAAGTGCCATATAGTAAAACCAATACAAAAACATGTACATTGTATCTGGTTGTTTCTTTCATACAAACAGAGTTATCCTGAACCAAACAATCTGGCACATAGCACATCATAGTGCTAAAGTGGTGATTTTCAACCTGTGGTCTCTAAGATTTCCAAAAGGGTCCACACCTCCATTCAAAAATGTTAAGGGGTCCACAAATTAAAAAAGGTTGAAAACCACTGTCCTAAGGTCAGCTACTTCACTCAATGAAAGGGAACATTTATTTGACTTCCGCATCTTATAAAGCCCCAACCACACTGTTGGCTTTTAACAAATAATAAATAACCAGTGAAAAGCCCAAAAAACAAGGTAGGAATAATCTAGGATTTGCATCCTAGCCTAAAGGCAGCTGGAAAGGGTCTCCTTCAGACCTTCTCCAGGAACGAGTACACAACCAAGGACCCTTGGGTCAAGAATCCTGTCCCAGACCCCATCCTGACTGAAACTATATACCTAGAGCAATTCTATCCTAGCCAACCTGCTGAGCGGGGCAGGGAGGGAGGGGGAAATGCAAGAGGCAATTGCTCAAGCACTGGGGGTTATCTACATGCACCTATGGGCAGAATTTTGTTCTTGGGGAGAATCTCAGTTATAAAGAACTTATTATATAAAGTTTAAGACCCTGAATTTTATTCTTCACTTGCTGTTCTGAATTTTTGTTTAGAGTTTCTAGGAACATTTTACTCCGGAGGTGGCTGCATTTCAGTGGTGGATGAACTTCAGAATATGTTTAGTTTTTATGTTAGTTTGTAAAGTTCATAAAGTGTTTTGGGGATCTTCCAGGACAAAAGGAGCTAAAGAAATATAAGATCACGATCATTATCCCTTAAAATGTACTTTTAATATCAACTGTTGCAACAAGCCCTGGGTTGCACATGCAGATCTTTTTAGTTTAGTCATTTGCCACTCTTAGACTGTGAAAATCTATGGTGGCAGTTTGTCAATGCGTTCTCAATTAACTCCACAAAAAACACCATGAGAAATTTTAAAATAGTTTAAGCCAATTAGGACATTGCAGTCTGCTGAGGAATGACTGCACTTTTAACACTGTTTGCCTCAACTACTTATGGAGTGCTCCAGCACAAAACATAAAACTGACATTTTAGGAAGAGTATCCAAAGCAAAACATTTCCAATTTTTAACGTTTAACTTGATGTCTATATTCTAGACGTTGGTGATAATAATTCCAGCACCTAGGAATTAGCAGAAACAATTTGACTTCGAGTCCTGAAAGGAGGGTGAACCCTGCAAAATTTCTCAAATATGATCATCAATAATCTCTCTGCTATAGTACCTGTTCCCTCTCTTCATATTGTTCATATTGTACATATTTACCAGCTGGGTAAAGAATATGCTAAATTATAGGTCTGATTCTTGTATCATGTACACTAATATAAATCACATATAACTACTAAAGTTCATGAAATAAAAACAGTGTGAGATCAGAATCAGGCCCTTTGTCCCTCTAAATTGTTACTGAAACAAAAAAAACAAAAGCCATTGAAGACGGTCTTTCAAGTAAGTATTAAGCAAGTTACAGAAAAGTTATACTAAGCTGGGTGAAAAAACATCTCTGTTCATATTATTACTTGCTCATTTAAACATACTGTAGCAACTTATTTCTTCTGCTGTTTAGGGCTTTAAGCAACAATGGCTGAAATCCTAGCCCCACTGAGGTCAATGGCAAAACCCACATTGACTTCACAGTAGCCAGGACTTCAGCCACTGGTCACTTAAAATCCCACTTCTAAATCACTTCACCAGTTGCATCTTACAATACTGAAACTTAAATTACTTTAGAAATCAAAGAGCCTTATTTTTACCATTAATTCATTTACTTTGTGCTTGTCACTCTGCTCAGAGAGCGAAGATAAATATTGCTTGCCTTTCTTATGCATGCAATTCCATTGAAGTTGACCAGAGACTGGTGTATTACTATCAGTGTGCATCAATGCACTAAACGGCTTTAATACTGTCCTCTTATCCATGCATGAAACCGGGCCCATGCAAGGGAACTCGGTGGGAGTATTCAACTGGAAATTAAACAGAGGAATGTTTAAATACACCCAAAAAATGTTTTCATTGAAATTTTGGGCCTAAATGACCTGACTTCATCCCTGTAAAAACACCATTAACATATTTCAGTAGAACAACAGAGTATCTTAGAAACAACAGAACCCATAATAAAATGCAAGCACTGTGTACAGAGAATCATGGAGACAGAGGCTGTCTTAGGTAAATTAAGATGTTTGATTTACCTTGGAATAAAAATGCTTTGCTAGCATGTAGTCCTGACACTTGCGTAACTCCAATAGTTGTATTCACAAGATCCAGTTCTGTGATAATATCAATTTGTAAACTGGGATCCATTCCAAATCCGACAACTGTTTAAAAACAATGAACGTTCAATCAATTTTTATTTTAAATCAAAGCATTAAAATAACAACAAAGAACTTCTAGTACAGTATGGGGTACGTGCAGATACTATGTACAGTAATCACTTAAGAGACAGTAACCCCCCAGATGTAAAGAAAAGATGTTCTTCTCCATTGACTACCATTAAGCTAGTACCTTTATCTTCACAAATTTTAGAACACAATAAAGACACTACATTTAACATATTAGTATGACATGGCAGAAGAACTATCACAATTAAACAAAACTTATCCAACTATAATAAAAAGCAACAAAATGAAGACAGAAAACAGCAGGCAGAGGAAATGAGTAATCACTCAGACCAGCAATGCTCATATTCACCTACCTATACTAGTACCAAGGACTTATTGAAGTCTAAATACTCCTTTCATGATCAACTGAAGCATGCTAGCATTCCATGGCGAGCTGCAGCTACTCTTTCATTTTAATTGATTAGGTTACAGTACTTACTTCCACCATTCACTGTAAGTTAGATGTAGGATAGCTTCCAAACTGGACACCATGCCCCCCATGAACTGCTGATAATAGGGTATTCTTTAGCATCCTGATGGAAATGGGTGATACATGATTTCCATACCGTCACTACAGATGACAGTGGGTATTCATGCCCAAGTGGTAACAAAATTGCTGCACAAATTTAAGCCCAGAGGCTCAGGACAGCTGCTTGTTCACAGAACACTTTAGGTGGTTAAATGTGCAATCTTTATCCAGTAGGGAACGAGATATGTCAAGAAACCAGCATGGTTTGTTCTTACAAGGGTCCACCCATCAGCATGGTAGCGGAGATAGTATGACAATAGCGAGAACCTATTGTAGAATCCAATCCTGCTCTTAACAAGTCTTGCTACTAACTTCATTCTAGGAGCAGGAGTAGGCTCCTAGAATAAAATCCTAACTCCACTGAAGTCCATGACATTGACTTCAAAGGGGCCAAGATTTCACTGTAGTGTATAGCCAGATGGCTTTCCACTAAGTGATCTCCAGTTTTTTGTTTAAATTCATTCTCTCTCTCTTCCGGGACTTTGAGCTGTAAGGCAGCAAGTAACCTGGTTTGAGTTTTTAATAGACTCTCTAAAAAAAACTGTCAGGGTATATAATGAACAAGAATAAATCAGAAATTCTACTTATAAATCAATTATGCCACAAAACACTTTTTTCTCCTTTTCCTTTACTCAAATATTAAAATACCTTGGGATGATATTTTGTGCTAAATGTAGAAGACAGCATTTCACAAAATGCATGGAGAACAATAAAAGCTCCTGAAAAGGAAACTTGAAAGTGGTCTCTTTTAACCTCACTCCAACAGTGGCAATTGAGAGTGCTGTGCACCTTGCAGTTGACAGGAAGATATGACTTCAAAAAAGCACTTCTGGCTTGCCAAATTAAGTTTATTTAGAGTGTGCTGCCCTAATGATCTCATATTAATAGAAGACTAAACAGTTCTGTATAAAATTAAGACAACTGGAATGAACCTGAATAAACTGATCTTACAATATAAACCAGGAGATACAAACTTCCAAGACATTCTGCAATACCACTGGGCTGTAAGGTTCTCTTTGGCTCAGAAACTACAATGTTTGAATTCCAAAGAGACTTTGACATCTCCTTCAGACCTGTGACAGAGTTCACTAAAGACCGTGGGCACTATTTTCCCAAGATCTACACCTAACACTCAACGAACTCTTCTACGTGCAAACCATCCTGAACAAGTTTACCTCTGTCTGGCTAAACCCACTACTAGAAAGTTCTGTTTTTTAAAACTACCTCTCTTTGGCCAAAATGGAGAGAGATAAGGATAATAAATGGTAATGATAAAGCTTATATTACATAGTGCGTTTCATCTCAAAGCATCCTACACTGGCTCCCAGCATACAGCTGAAATGCATCCATCTCTAGGTAGAGGTCAGCAGCTCACAAAAAAAACGAACCCAACAGTCAGGGGAGGACAAATTTTGGCTAAGGACATCAAAGCAAAAAAGCATCTGAGGAGATTTACTGTCCACACAAAACAGATAGGACTTTGTTTCTTTAAGGTCTCATCCAAAAGAAAAGCACACGAACTCTAGGATACTAAAATGATCCACTTAGGAACAATGAAGGTCTGAGCTGACCCAGCTGAGATTGGAATATGTGGTTCCAAATACTAAGGGCCCAAATCCAAAGCCCATTCAAATCAACAAGAGATGTTATAGCGCTATCATAGAATGCTGGATCAGTCCAAAAATGTCTTACAATGGACCACTAAGCAATGCCCAATAAGCTCTAATTTTGAACCTATTAAAGTCAATGAAAGTTTTACTATTGACTTCAATGGGAGCAGAACTGGGCCCTAACACAGCAAAAACAGATGACCAACCACATTAAGCATAATAGCCTCACTATTTTTTATTTAAAAGCTACTGATTCCAAACTCAGCAACAGGCGCCAGCTGATATAAATCAATGTGGCTCCATTAACTTCAATTCACACAAGCTGAGAGTCCCACCAGCTATACTGTGCCTCCTTCCAACTATCACAAGCTTTCCAAAGAGGAAATACAATATCATAGCAGTTCTTTAGCAAGCCCATACATTGTTTTAAGTACCTAGTCATTTTCTTAAGCTGGCTCTTGAGACTGCACGCAAACACTCAAAACCCTGGTTATTTAATAATTAAACAACAAACAAGCAGCTTCTATTTTATAAGCAAGTCTGTTCCCCCTTGGAGTCTCCCACTCTCTTTTTTAGAGATCTTAAGTAAAAGACTCATACAAAGAAAATCACATGCATCTCTATTAGCATCCAGCATTTTATGTTGTCTTTTAAGAAGAACAAACAGTTGGAAAATCCCATTTCCTCCTTTAAATGAGAACTATTAGCCCTTATATTATTTCTTTTAAAGTTGTTCAAACTATGGATAGGATCCCACATGGTACTCACTGCCCTCAACTCCTATTGAAGTCAGTGGGCCAAATCCTTAAGTCACTTATTGAGAGTTTTGTCTGGGTTAGGACAGAAAAAAACTCAGCCCTTATTAATGAAAAGTTAAAGGTACTATATATAGTATGTTACAGGATTGAACCACATAACTATGAATTTATTTGAGCAAAAGCTTTCGCGAGCTACAGCTCATTTCATCAGATCTGATGAAGTGAGCTGTAGCTCACGAAAGCTTATGCTCAAATAAATTGGTTAGTCTCTAAGGTGCCACAAGTCCTCCTTTTCTTTTTGCAAATACAGACTAACACGGCTGCTACTCTGAAACATAACTATGAATGATGTCACCAAGAAATCCCTGAAAAAAATTAAATCAATCTAACAGCTCTGACAAGTTGCATTGTCTGCTTGTTCCTTTATCACCAGTTTGGAAACTTCAGTCCAGGAATCATGGGAAACTCTCTATAGTTAAATGGATAGGTACACAGAAAGCATAAATTATGTGATATAAATTGTTAATTCCAGGACCACCTAGGAGCCTTAATCATGGAGCAGGACCCCGTTTTGCTAGGCACTGTACAAACACAAAATAAAGAGATTATACATTTATTTATTCTTTACATATGTACACATCTAGGCTGCACTGGGGAGGGAACTTTATCTAGTCAGTCTCATACAAATATTTGCTATTTGAGTGGTAGCAGGAAGTGAACTCTATAACATGAATTTTACCTTTGACTGTTTACAGCAGGATGGCAATTGTTGCACATAGAACTTTCCAAATGGCTTCACAATTCCAAATAAATTAATCTCAGATTAGTCTTTACAACCATTAACATGCAATACTGGTGTTATATTAGCTGTAAAAACAGGAGATATTTTCTCCCTAGACATTGTAATGTCACACCCTTCAAATTCTAGTGATCTTAGATAATGGGATGATACTGTAATACTTTATGATGCTAGTTGCCATTTTACACATTGATTTCCTTGGAAAATATACAGTAATTTTACTAGGTAATTTCCTTGAAAATATCATTTGCACATCTTCAAGAAAACATCCCCCTAATGTACTCTACATCAGAACCTATTTAGAATAGTACATTACACAAGAGTAAAGGGAACAAAGACTCCACAAGAAAGTCATGCTTCTGTTATAATATTTCTAGTCATTCTTTGTATTAGAGATTTGGAATTCTCAGCCTGACTGTTCCTATGGATTTGCCAGATCTTTAAACATTCCTAAACGCACATGGAGGCTATATTACAAAGGAGAATTGTGCCTACTAAAACACACATTTTAATTAAAATGGCTCCCATTACAGTCAATATAGCAACACTTGCAGATGAAAGATATCAACATATAAGCTCATGTGTGATGTGTTATGCCTGCTTTCAAAATGATCAGGAGACTTTACGTAAAGTCCCTCTCTAAAACAGCCGGCACTTGTCAAAATAAAAATGTATTTTTTATATTCATACAGGAGAAAGACCGTTCAAAAAAGCTCACATTTATAAGGAAGCTTTTTAGTCAGTCTGTTGTATGGATCTGTGTCTTAGAATACTCGGACAAATTACTGTTTAATGCCAACATTGTAAAAGATGCTCCCAACATTACTAAAGGAGAGACCACACCACAAAACTCTGCCTGCAGTAGCGCTCTGCCTGAGCCAAAGAAACCCTGAGAGACTTGATATTTTTCCTTTTCAAAAATCTGCTTTCCTAAGCCTTCACCTGTCCTTACTTCAAATCCTTCCCCTCCGTGAACAAACAGCAGGGAGCGAGAGAGGCAGACTCCTGAAACTTTTCATTATTGAATCTTGCCTCACATAAGCTTTCCTGAGAGAAAGGTTCTTAAATACTGCTACAGCGAACAGAGGAAGCAAGGGCTAACCCGGAGGAGACTGGCGAAGTAAGGAACGATCCCCATAGGGAATATTAAAAAGTCAATAAGGGAGGATTTTTTCCTGACTGAGAAGCCCACACAAATAAGGGGGGTGAGGGGAGGGAATTGATCTACTCGCCAGTTGCAATTGTATAAAGTCCTGGTAGCTTGATATTTGTACGCGATTGACTGTGGTTTTATGAGAGCAGTTTTAATATGCCAGTTTCACCTCTGATTGCAAGATTGCCAGCGGTTCCTATCCCCACCTTAATATTCGTCGAGGTGCCATTTCCGCTGTCAAGCCAGGAGAACCACTCCTGTGCAAAGCAAATAAGCGAGGCTGAAATCCCCCAGTGACAGACCCCACAGAAAACCCTCAGCCTAACCCCAGAGTGAAATCTAAGCAAAATGATTTTTTCCCTGGGATAAAGAAGTCGGCTGCTGAAAGCAGCCTATAGCAGGGGAAATCCTCAGCAGGTGCATGCCCTGTCCGAAAGGATCTCACTAAGCTCAAACACATGGGAACGGTTTTAAGTGGGGGAAATCTGACCACAGACATCACTGCGTCCACATGTTTATTTCAGGCACGGCCTCGGAGGCACGTTTCCAGCAGCAGCAAGATAAAGATAATAGTACAGCCTGCCGTCACCCTGAACATGCAGCCGGTGCGGAAATAAGCCTGCTTTCCGACCAGGCTGGGTGAGGGTGGAGCTGGACTGGCCTGGCCCGAAACGAGCTATTTCCAAAGGAAAGTTTCCGAGTCCTCTCCACCAGTCGCCGCAGCATGCAACCCAACCCTCCCAGGACTTTGAGGAGCTGCCCCGTGGGCTCGGGTGTTGCTGGTGGCCCTGGTACAGCAAGGTACGTAGCACAGAAGAGTATTCCACTTTCCCTTCCCAGATGCAGCTAATTGCATCCATGTGGCTGATTTTCCCGAGACGATGGCATGAAAACCCACCCACACCCTGACATGGCTAGTCACACACAGCCCAGAGCATTAGCTAGCTCACAGCTGGAGGATGACTGATAAAAATACTGATTATCTGAGATGCTATTAAATAATGAACAGCGCAGCGAAGGCACAGGAGAGCGCGTCGCATCTCCCCTCCGGCCAAGATACAGGTGCCGATCGCCTTTGCACGGGGAGACAGCCCAGCCCTCTACTAACCATCATCCGCCCCGACGCGAGCTGCTCCTTTGCAAAGATGCACTTCGCAGCTCTGCCCCTAGCCTCCCCCGGCCGGCGGGTCACCCCCTCTTACCTGCTCTCGCAGAGGCCACGCAAGCCCAAAGGACTAGAATTAAATCCATCTGTGCTGGCCCCGCTGCGTGCCCCGTGCAGAGCCCGGAGAGGCAGGGGAATCCCGCTTTCCGTTTCTTTTGAGCAGAGCCCCAAACTTGAAGAGCTTGTTTTAGCAGGCTTGGGAGAGAGAGCAGCAGCTCCACCAGCGGCCAGTACAGCTACCCAGGAACAGCCCATGTGCCTCGCTCAGGGATGCTGCCCAACTCACCCAGCCCCTTCCAGGGGGGCTGGGCGGCTCAAGCCCCACCTCCCATGGCATCTCGGGTCAGCGTCATTCTGCCTGACGCCCCTCCACCCAGGTTCATTTGCCTGCCTTTAGCAGAGACAGCCTGGAGACGCTTGTGCTGTACGGATCCCCCTCTCAGAGCCATTGGATCAGCCCCTCCGCCCCCGAAGGAGAAGCTGAGAACCAGAAAGGCAGAGGCATTGCTGGGAGAACGGTACACGGGAGCAGGGGCGAGTATCCAAAAAGGGTTTGTTTGTTTGTTGCTGAGATCTGCCTTGATCCCTATTCCGTGGACTAGCCCTCCCTCGTACACAGCGCACTGGGCGCTCACGTGGCTACAATAAGCCAAAACTACACTAGAGGCGCCTGCGAAGCACTTTGATGCTAGAGAAATCAGAGGGGATGTGATCATATTTTATATATATATAATAAAATCAGCTGCAATTGTTCATTCCCTGCATTGTTAAAGATATATCCTCCCCCCCCCCTTCCAATCGCCCCTATGCCAAGGGGGCGTGATGAGGAGGGATAATCTTGGGAGTGTAATGAATAGATAGTGGGCATGAGTGTTTTGTCATGAATAGATGCTGAACGCTGGGACTGTCTCTTTAGTCTGGGGCTTCATCCTACAAGCACACAGGTGCTTAACTTTATAATAATGAGTAGTCTAGCTGAAATAAAGTGGATTATTGGAGGTAGTAAAAGCTCAGCACCTGTGTTTTCAGCATCTGGTCTAAGTTTGCAAAGAGCCCCATATAAAGAAGTCCCTGTGGGTGATCTTGTAAGGCAAATCATCTTCAAACTTGAACCATCCATGTAATCTCACTCACTGTATCCAGAAGGAAAAGGTATAAAATGGAGTGCCAGAGCCCATTTACACAATGGCATTCCATGCAACCTCAGGACCCAGCAGGCAACTTCCCAGAGCATCTAGCCTTGGGTATGGGTTTACTCTCCTCCTCTGTCCTTCCCCACCCACACACACACACTGAAAAGGAAAGATAGGTTTCCTTATGGCTCACATCCCAAGACTGACAGAAAAGGTGCCCATTTGCCTTCTACTGAGAAAAGTCTTGGTGTGGGAAGCACAACTAGTGTGTGGGGAGGAGGGGTTGTTATAACCTCCATCTGCTGCACTCCTATGTTAATCATTTTCTTTAAGATGTTTTTTAGCATTGACCCTGATTCTGGGCTTTGTACACTGATTAAAACAAAAATATTTCATGCAAAATTAAGAGGCACACACACTGACATTCACCTCTCTCTCAACTGCCCCTCCTGATGACAGGAATCCCAGAGCCTTTAGATCCACATTTGTCTCTGTCATTCACCAATCTGCTGTCTGTCTTGCTATTGTAAATTATTCATATGGGAAAGGCAGAATCATAAAAGAGAGGTGACAGAATATGTTGTTCAGTCTAAAAAATTAAATTCCACATAGGTAAAACTTCCTACCCTGCTGTTTTTATTGTGTCCCTCCTTTCAAGTCTTTTTCTTGCATTTAAACGTTGGCAGGTTTTGAGCAATACATTCACACAGGGTCAGAGTCTAAGGTATTATACATTTTCCCTTTAAATTACATTCATTTCACCTAACTGTCCCTCATTCACAAAAAATTTCCCTTTGTCTACCATTTGTTGATACAAATAATTTACACCAGAAAATGTTATTTCTGATAAATGAACAGATCCTACATTATTTCTGATGTCTTAGTGATGAAAGACGGGGGGCTTGGGAATCTTCTGCTGGCTTCCTGTATCTCCTTAGTTAAGTCACTTCGCTGCTCTGTCTCGGTCTTCCAGTCTGTAAAATGGGGATAACCTCCCTTTGACAAGCTTTTGACAGCATGTTTAAAAAGACACTATACAGTAGAACTAACTACAAACAATTTTTGTCTGCATCTCCCCCATTTGGATGTCTTCATATCAAGAAATATATAACACCATATGAATGAAGGTTACCTAATAGTGTTTCACTGATAAAACATGGCTTAACATTCTGACAGAAAACTTAGAAATCAGATCTTGCTCCCATTGAAGTCAAGTGGAACAGCATCAGAACAGGATCAGGATCAAACAAGGTGATTTCTATTCTTGGGGAATACAAAGCCATACTAATTCTCCTTCCACCTCCCAGAAAATATTATTCTAGCTTTGTTGGCATACAAGTCAAGTCACTATTTCCTTTGTAAAAACAGAAAAAAAAATTCTATGTAATGGGCAGTGTCTTTTCAGCTGGAAGCTTGGTGTAAGTGGTGTTGACATAGGAAACAGTTTTGTTCAGAATTTTAATTTTTAAATTCTGTTCAGCTGTTTAAGCCACAAGGACACCAAGAAAAATATATATGCTGCTTTGTTTAAGGGGATATTTGCATTCATGTACCTTTATTTTGGTGATCAACGGGGTAAGTGAAAAGTCTAATAGGGTTGATTTGTTATTTGTGAAATAAGATCACTGAATATACCTTCAGAAAACAGGTATTCCGGACTCTATGCAAGGGCTGTACACTGTGGAATCTATGGTGGTTTATCCAAAAGTTTCTCTGTAATTTAATCCCTAATGTACACTAGACCTATACACAGTTTGGTTTAGAGAAATACTGACTTTTTTCGAGGTTCTATTTTGCTGGCAATAATCTCATCCCATGTAACTACCAACAGCAGCAAAAGGTGTTAATTATACAACAGGCAAAAACCCAACCTTTACTGTGTCCCAGTAAACTCATGAATTATGAACAGCTTTTACCCTTTGGATTATGGGGCAGTTTCATTCCCTAGTGCATTACATTACCTGGGCCATATTATGACTTCAGCTTTGATCTTGGCAGATCTCATAAACTAAGGTCTGGTTTATCTAAACACAAAATTGCACTGGGTTTAACTAAATGTGTGTATTTAAAATGCTTTATTCTTTATATCATCGTATAGTTAAACCAGTGTAAATCCCGGAGCTTCTTAAATCAGTTTAAACCTAACATATCAATTTATCTTAAATTGATTCCTTGCCAGTTTAAGTTAAGGCTTAAACAGATAAACGCAGATGTAAGAGGATGCACACAAGAGTTTCCAGTGGCTTATCTAAATCAGTTTAAAAGCATACTTTAGTTATAATTGCACCAGGTTGGTTGTAGAAAAGTTCTAACCAATGTTGGGCTAGGTCATTATTGGGATGGGAAACCTCCAAGGAATACGTAGGTACTACAAGAAATGATGCAGATGATTCTGTAGGTGGGATTCTAACCAGGGTGGATTCTAGGGACATGGGTAACTGTGCAGTTACATATATAGAATCTCTTTGGTAGATAACAGACTGGGGCATGAAGTAGCAGCATGGAAGCATAATTTGTTCAGTTGTGAAGGAACAAGATAGACGAAGTGGAGATAGGGATAGAGAAAATGGCATCCCGCAGAGACCATTCTCACACTTCCTCTAACATTATTTGTTTGGCACCAAGTCTTCTCTCTTGAGTAGGTCAGAACTTCATAGTAAGCTGGGTGAAAAACTCAGCTCTGAGTCAGGCAGAGCAGGGAATTGAACCTATGTCTTCCACATCCCAGACTACTACCATCAGACAGACAGACACTTTTATATATATATAATTATTTATATTATATAAAAATGTTTTTGCAAAAATGGAATTCAGTCAGTCTCTTCTGGGATTGAAACCTGGACTTAATATAAAAGTCCAGGTTTCAATCCCAGAAGAGACTGACTGAATTCCATTTTTGCAAAAACATTTTTAAAGTAATTTTCCCCTAATAGAGAACAAAAACAAATTTAAAAACCTCAAGTTACCGCAACATGGGACTGCCATCCTTCAGTCAGCTCTACTTTTCCCTAAATCAGTTCTAAACCAACATCCTAGACTGGTTACAAGGAGCAATGTAAGTTGCTGAAGAGTGTGGGTTCAGATGAAACTTAGAAATTTAAATCATGAACATTTGTAGCAATGAACAATCTGGTGGTACTTTTTGCAAGAGTACGTTGTTAACTCTGGCAGGCTAGCTAGTTTTCAGTTCACATTAATATTCTACTTACCAATAATTCCCCTTGTAGTTCCAGCTGGATGCTGGATGCATCTTCACTAAATTGTTGTGGGATGGGGCTGACTGTGTGTAACTGCTAGTCCTTTCTACAACAGAGTTTGTGGCATTTCAGGAGATTTGTGTTTCCTTTACACTACCTCAGAGGGTTTAAGGCAATCTGGGTTCCTTGGATGAAAGGTGCTTAAAAGTGCCAAGAATTATCATCAGTGTAAAAAAAAAATTAAAATTGTTCATTATAATCACTGTTATCTGAAAAATGTGCCGGCAGCGTTGCCAGCTAAACTCCTTGCATGCAGCATCGAAGGTAGAACGCAGGCCCTCTATCACTTGAGATCATGGAAAATCTGTTAGTTGCAGCAGTATGGGGGTATATATGCTTTGCAAGCTGCACTCACAAAAGTGCATCACCACAATCAGATGAGCAAATATGACATGTCATCCAGTTGAGGGCGAATATAGCTCTTGGCGTATAGGTCCTGCAGCCTAACAGACATGATGGACCACAACAGCTTCATTATCAGTTCAACAGGTTAAGAGACTCCACATTAAGATTTACATAATAGACCATAATGGATCAGAAAAAGCCCTTGCAATCTAGATTACCAAGTAAATAAAGTTTACTAAAATACTGTCATATACCAAAATGTTTTCAAAATGCCTAAATACAAAGTTAGATTATGTTCAAGATACTTATAAGGCCTAAAATTAGACCTTGCAGCTTTGTTTTTATCTATGGGCATATACATGTAGGTGGCACATGTGTGTCCCTGTGAATGTGACATTGGCCTAGCCAGTCATCTTCATTCTCATGAGCCAGCAAGGCAGAAAGCAGAGGAATTTCACAGGCGTGAAAGAGACATGTGTACTCAGCACTCTTAGTTTGTTGTTGGTGATTCACCTTGCAGTTATGTTATATTTTAACCTTGTTTTCAGGAGCAGATAGATGCCAAGGATAAGGGAGGGCTGGTTTTGGTCTAAATTCTGGCCATGGAAACTTTAACAGGACCCCTGCTTACCAGATTGGACTGGTTCCCATTAAAATGTATGCATCCACTGCAATTTCAATACAGGATGTGGACATTTTATGATAATTTCTGTCATATACATAGCTTCAAAGATCACTTAAATAAATTCACCTAAAAATCCATGTAAACAAAAATCTAAAGTAGGGAACATTATGTCCTCTAAACTCAGACAAGTTAATGCTGGAAGGGAATGGTTCCTAATGGTGAGGGCAGAAAACTAGCAGTCATTACTTCCAAAACACTGGTGTTCTATTATTGGGTCTAATATTGACACATAACGTGTCACTTTGGGGGGGGGGGAAGGGGGAGAGGGAGGGGAAGAGAACCTCCGTGCCTCAGTTTCCCTATCTGTAAAATGGAGATGATACTTGCCTGTCTCTCAGGAGGGTTACAATGCTTCATGATAATGCAGAGCTCGGAGATGAAATACATGTTATAAATAGAGTATTATACTATTTCATCATCAGTTCCAATTTTGTCTTTCCCACAACAGTGTAGTTTACAGACAGAACAAAGCATATACAGTATGTTCTATCTTTTGGGAGCTGGTCCTGGGAATTACTGAAAAGTTCCCAGGCACTCAGGAATTCTCAGGATTGGGCACCTGACATGTCTCGCATTCACAACCTTAACATAATGCAAACGTATGTTTTGGTTTTATTTCATTAGCGTGTTTGTCTCAGTCTCATGCAACAGTATAGTGATTAGATGTCTAATTGCAACTTTGTATTTGGGGATGGCTTGTCAAAAGCATTTTTCCCCCACTGTTAGTGAAAATGGATTGGTATAATTTTAATAGTACAGTGCTGATAAATGGGAGTCCATTACAGTATTTTTATTACTATATGTTTCTACCTTTACATTGCAATAGCCAGACTGGAAAAGCTCAGGTTTACATTTTAAAACAAAAGACACAAATGGTGTAAAAAGCCAGCATGGAGCTTCCACTTCTATAATTAAACTCTACTCTCTCTTTTCCTCTCCATCTCTCAGTATCAATCTCTTTGCACCCTCTGTTTTTCATGGTTCAGAAATCTTTGGCATGATTGATTTGATGCAATAAAAGGATTTAAACAAATCCAGTTCATCCTTAGATGAGTAATTAATTATTCAACAAGCTACAGAGTCTTTTAATAGTTAAGAATCTAACTATTTAATTGATATTTGTTTCTGCAGCTGTGCAATATCTCTCTTTCCCAGGAGAGCTGTTTTCGGTTGCTGCTCAAGGTTTCTAACAATCAAACGGATCAATTCTGCAGATACCTTAAGGCGGTGTGTTAAGTAAGAATGATGTTTGTGGTGGAGGGGGTTATTTTCAGTAGACATAACACTAACAATTCTTTCTTTTAAACACTGGACATTTATTTAGTGTTTTTAGAACCCATACATTATAGGATAAATTCTAATTTGTAACATCAGAATATAATAGGCAAATATATAATACAATAAATTGCATTTGTACACATAAATACAAAATCTGAGGTAGGGCCTCAAGAATAATGACTTCTTAAATGAATAATGTACAGCATATAATATGCACGATATAAGATATATATAATGCATCTTTTGTAACATAATATATTTTCTCCATGTATAGCTAATGAAAAAATACAACAACCTGATTAGGGTACATATCTTTATCCATAGGCAGCAGTACCCCTATAGAATGCCTGTAAGTATATGACATTACGCAAGTAATTAAGAATTAACCTATTCAGTGATAGGTCCACAATAAAGTGCCAAAAAGACACAGGTGCAGATCCTCATCTGGTGTAAACTGTCATAACTCTTATTGACTGCAATGGAGCTGTGACAACTTTTACCAGCTAAGGATCTGCCCCACAAGGTACACTACATACTATAGGTTACAGACAATAACATATTCTAGTCAACATTAATTATATTTCTAACAATGAAATACACCTATAAGGCAAATGGTTACCTGAAGATGTATTTAAAACGTGATGGGCAAATCATAATAATGCAAGCCATAAGGTCCAGCCCAGCTCTCACATTTTAAATTAAACCCATCAAGAAAGCGGTCTCTCTTTAGTTATAGGCTGCCTGAAGGTGACAAAGGCAGAAACCATAAACGGTTTTCTCCCTCTGAGTCTATGGCGTCAGTCCCCTGTAATTCTAAGCTCCAGCCATTTCACAAATACAGTACATTATTTACAGGAAGTTGAACTACAAGCTAAGAAACAAGCATCTCATAAACCCACCAGACCTAGTGGCAGCTTTGAGGAAACCTAGCTAAAACACTTCCTACCCATGAGCATTGCATGCCAAAGCCATGCAGCCTGCAACTGAAAAACAACAGTCCACAACAGTCTTTCTTAAATTGAGATTGCAAAATAGAGAAAGATGCAAAATAAGAGAAAAATCAATGTCTGCATGAAAAAGCAACCGTTAAAATACAGCGAGCAAGAGATAAGCCACATAACTGTGTGTATTCAAATAAAGGGTCAGTGATAAAACAAATGAATTGGAAATGGCAAGAGGAAACCACAATAAATGGGATGTGATGATCTTCTGCACTGAGGCACATCTATACAATCAATGGAGCAGAACCTAACAAAAGGATAACTTGACCCAAATGAAACATTAGTATAAAGACATTCCAAGTCTTTTTCAATTAAAGGTCATTTTGTTAAACCCTTCTTTTGGAAACAATGTGCTGCTGTGTCTAACTGAAACACAGATTTTGTACATTGCTTGCATTTTAAAAACACTAGGAAGACCCAAAAGAATTTGAAAATGGCAAAGATTTGCATTAAGTATCATTTTAATGCATATAAGAGTGCATCTCAGCTTGTCCAAAAATTCAATCTCATTTTTAAAAAATTGCAATAGAGGCAATCCTCATCAGTTTTGATTATTTTTTTCCTTACAAGACTGATAGACCTGCATGTAAATAGGTCACCTTTATGTAAATATGGCTTTTTCCCCTCACTTTAAAATATTTTCTGATATTTAATCAGTTACTGAAATACTTGCATGTTTAGAAAATGCCATATGTGCAAACTTTACTAGACAATGATAAAGTGCTTTCCCCAACTGTAACATTACTTTTCATTTAAAGGGACACTTCTGGGTAATTTAATCTCAACTTTTAGTTATGGTAAATAAATTTAAAACTTTTTAAAAACATAACAGAAGTATTTCCACTTTTTTAGTTAAACTGAAAATGGGTTTCTTTTCTTTTATTTTTTCCTTTTTTTATTTAAAATTTCCCCTGCAGTTTTTGCAAGCCAAACAGTGGCACATGAAAACCAGAAACTGACTAGAAACAAAAATACCAACTTGTCTATTTTCAGTGTTTCAGCTGAAAGCCTGATTCTGTGCCATTGACTTCAGTGGGAGCAGGACCAAAGCCTGAGTGAAGTGCAAAAAAAAAAAAAAAAAAAAACAACACACACCACACACACAGTACAACGACATAAATCATGAAAAATTATATTTTTCATATCCTCCCCCTTTTAGTAGCCTAACTAATGACACAGTTAGCAACATTTTATTTATATTTATTTATTTTATTGTTAACCTAACAGTGTCCCTTCAAATGATTTATCTTTACACTTTTAAAACAGGAAGTAAGCAAGTGATATCCTCACACACTGGAAGTTACCAGTTGCAGTTTACAGAGTTAGTTAATCCCAGTTCAAACAAATGTGTCTTTTGAAAAACAAGCCAGCAAGTGAAAAGGATTCACAGCTATTAGGCTAACTCACCATTTCCTAATAACATTGATCATATTTTTTTAAAAAAAAAATCACAACTGCAGTAATTAGTATAAATTGGGTTGGGCTCCAAAAAAAATCAAGCTCAGGTTTTAGCCAGTAAGGGTAAAAAAAAAGAGGCCAAGAATTATTCATCCTAGTGAAAACACACCATTCCCAATAGATGGCGCTGATTGATTTAGACTCCCTTCTTCGCCCTACTTGTTGGGAAGACAGCTGGTAATTCATTTAATGTGAGACGGTTTTCTTTTTTCCCCAGCCAGAGAGGCTTGAAGGGGCTAATTTTAACATCATGTATTTATGACATTTCATTATGCCAAGAAAGGGGTAGCTCCTCAAACATTGCTCACATACGGAAATAAAACCAAGAACAAGTTAGAATAGCAGCTCTCTGTTGAATCAGCTGGCAAAGCCAAATCAAGTTGGTGCAGTTTTAAGGCAGAGATGCTTGTGGAAGGGTCACAATCTCAATGCTCTGTATAATACGGGAAGAAGTAAAGACACCAAACTGAAAAAAGTATAATACAGATTTAGGGGCCAAAGCTTCAAAATCTATTCCCACTTCATTTAACGACAAATATTTGATTGTGCTTCATGTGTACTGCCTGAGAATTGAATATCCCTAGCAGTGTCAATAACTGACAACACTATTTGCCCCACGAAAGAGAAAGTTCAGCAAAATGATTTTTTTTTTTTTAACATCTACATACAAAATAAATTAATTATTTTGAAAATGTTACATTAAGGTCTAGTTTTTGTTTTCTTCAACTGGATGAAAACATCACACCTACAGACACATTTTAACTGAAGATTTACCTGAGACCCTGTAATGTGAACACAAAAAAAGAACATGATATAAACAGTCCCCCGAAAGGAAATTACATTTAGATTAGTTACTACAATAGTGGGGAAAAACCCAGGCTACACTATTCTAAACTCACCATATCTATACACTGGTTGATAAGATATTAATAGGGACATAAAACATCACTAGTACACACTACATGAACACTGATCACTCTTAAAAAATCTCATATGTATGTATAGAATACAACAGCATAATAAAGGTTGCAGTTTTGCCAATTGACTGAAGACATATTTTTCTCCCTCTTTATAGTGCACTTTACAATAAATTGTTGTAATTTATATTTAGTTCATTAAAGGTACTCTTAAAAACTCTTTTTACTCTGCCCATTAGGTAGCAGAAATATTTAACACTAATACTCATATTGCCATACATATATTGGATTTCTAAAATGCAGTGAGAGAATGTACTACTGCAATGCAATGTTAAAACTACTATCTACTAAACTATGCATTCTCTTCCTTATAATTTTGTCTATCCAGTCTTATCACTTTATTGTATTTAATTGTTTTTAATGAAAAGGTTGACAGTAAAAAATTAAGAAAAGCAAACTATGCACAGCTCAGATTGTTATAAGAGGATATTGTCTTGAAGAATTTACTTACTATATATACATACACACACTATAGAGAGAGACAGAAATAGGGGTTCAGTTATTTCCCCTTTGGCTGAAAGAGAAGAATATAGCTACAAGTTATATAAAGAAGTTTATAAGAGAACAAATAGGGGAATCACAAAGTTGAACAGCACAGCTAAATTCTAATAACTGTTGTCATGTGGAAACTAGAATACATCTACTACTGTAAGAATATAAAATTAGGCACAAATTATATGATGGCTTCTTTACGGGAGATTTTAAACAAAAGTGAAGATAGCAAAGATAGTTCAGAATACTTGGATGAAGTGAATAAAACTGGGTTTGTACTTATGTGTGCAGTTTGCCAATGAAGTGGAGGTTTAGATACTCAGTGTAACTGGCATTTTTAATGAAAAAGACATATCAAATTATTAATGGAAATGCATGAAATTAATTAAAATAGTGGTGCCCATCTGCCTCATTATGGCACTATTTCAAACCAGCTTTCAGACTCAAATACAACTTTAGTCCTGATCTCAAATACATTTTACATGTTCTTTTATTTTTCCCCTCACAAGTGTTGAATGGCTCATTAAGCTCTTCCTTTTTTGATGTCATGCATCAGATACCAGTGCATGGTGTTTAAAGGTTAACTCCTTGATTGAGTCAGAAAGCCTTCAGTATAATCAGTACTTATTTAATAGAAAGATTGTCTGCAGACTCTGCAGGCCACATTCTGCTATCAGTGTAAATTTGGAGTGACTCCATCAGGGCCAGTGGTGTCACTCTGGATTTGCATCAGTATTACAGAGGTCAGAATCTGGCCAAATGGGCCACATTATCCACTCAGTCCCTCCCACGCCATCCCAATGGTCAAACTCTCCTTTGAGTTACACTGGTAAGAAATTCTCAGTCCCATGTCAAAGGGGTTGCAACAGAGCAGAATTGGCCCTAAATCGGCAGGAACCATTTCCCTATCTAAATGGTTAAACTCAATAATCATTCCTGTTGGGCTGTGCATGACCATCCAAAAAAAGAAAAAAAAAGAAAAAAGTTTGACCAGTTGCATGACGTCATGTTGCTATTTCACAGTGGAAGTAATAAATCATGGGCACCACTAAAAAAAAAAACAAAAACAAAAAAAAACACCCCAATACTTCAAGTGGCCATCTAGTTCTTCATTACAGCATGCAACAATAAGTCCTACTTTCTAAGCAACCACTTTGTGAAAAAGAACAAAGGAGACAATGGGAAACTAATAAAAGAAAAATTTAAAAGGCTGTACATATTATTGCCACCAGTATAGGAATTACTAGCATTGGGTTCCCAATTCTAAATCTTTCACTGGCAGTTTAAGTCCAAGGGAGGAAGTTCCCAGTGGATCAATCATATTCTTGTAACGTTCACCACGGTGTTTAGCCAAAAATGGGCCCCAGTCAGGCTGTGGAGAGCAGACCAGCTTGAGCCTCTGCACAGCGTAGGAGAGAAAAAAAAAAATCTCTTAAAATTATAGAGCAGAATTACAATTCAATGGAGGAAACTAGGTTAGGTTGATCTGAAATTATTGACAATATCCTGCAAGGGGATATTAAAATGCTCTGCTGCTCAGTGTTTGTTTTGCACAAATTTGCAAGATTAATAGATAAAATGCTCAGATTTTAATTATATATTCTCCCCCCATACCATATGAAGGGAACTCAGAACCACTCCCACAGATTGCTAAACTCACTCACTAACGAACGTGCTCAATTACTTAGCCCAATCGTCTAAGCAGTGGGTAGCTGCATCAAAATAATTGGATTTTTGCTTAGCATATTTCCCAAAAGTATACAAATGACCAAAAAGTAATACATTGCTATGAGTGAGTGAAGATTTTAATTAGCTGATGACAAAATATATCATCTCTCTCTGTGGCCAAAAAAAAAAAAATAGTGGATTAACCTGGCAAAATTACCAACAATGAATATCTTGCTGATCTTTCCGCTGATCTCTTTATTGAAGATATAATTTGGTTGGAGCATTTATATATAAAAAAGGAAAGAAACCGTATTTCTGATGGTTTAAGAGGGAACAATTATATGTTTATTACCTATTAAAGTGAATCAAGTCTCTATATCAGTTATTTTAATCTCTGCTTAATTACCAGTTTGCAACCTTTACCTCCCAAATCAACCATAATAAATTTATGCAACAGAGTGAATGGTTCAGGAAATACTGCGCTAAAGCTGAAATAACCAGCTAAACCCTTTCCTCCTTTCATGCAAGATATGACTTTTTGCATTTCCTTAGGTGCTCTGGTTAAAGGACACTAGGGAGTGTGCCCTGCTCTATGAGGCAATAAATAATTCCAGTGCCAAATGGATAAATTAGGAAGCCAGAAGCAGAGTACTAAATCTCAGTGAGGGAAACTGGGTCATGGTCTTGTAAAAAGGAGCACCAGTTTGTGTACTGCTCTTTTCCAACTTAGGCCCACAGCTCTTATACTAGATCAGAGTTGGATAAAGGCAAACAAGAGTAAATTTAACTTCTTTGTTTCACTTGTTATGTGCTATGTTCTTTCTATAGCCTGATGCACTCCAGTGCCCTCTACAGTCTGACAAGCCATATGGCTGTCTAGTGCCAGATGCATTCTATAGCCTGATGGGTTTTCCAGCACGGAACATCAAGCACCTTCATTCTGTACAAAACAGGGGATGATGTGGTCCTTGCCCTGTGGCATGGATGGTCTGACACATGGAAGGACCAAGAGGACGTTTCTATTTTTTTTTCTGCTTTCCACAGCGCCTCTCTCTCTGTGGGTTTTGCAGAGGTGAGCTGCAGAGGGCTTTGAAAGGAGGAGTGTGTGGGTGCCTGTTGCATTAGAATAAGGAGGGAGAATAGGGCAATAGGGAGTAGTGTGGAAGAATGCATGAAGAGGAGAGGGAGAGGCAACATGAAAAGAAGGGAGTGGCGTGAAATGAATGCAGGTTCATAGGTCAGGGCAAAGTGAGTGTCAAGGGTGAGGATGAGAGCACTGAACTGATTCAAATGGTGGGAGAAAGCCAGTGAAGGGGTGATACAGTCAAAGTAGTTAGCATGGGAGATGGTTTTAGCCATATGGTTGTGAAAGGATTAGAGGCAAGCAAGATGGGAAATTGGAATGCAAGTGAGGGGGAGGTTGTGGAAGCCAAGACGGGAGGCAGCCAGGGAAGGTCCAAGCATATTAACCAGAGGTGCTGTAGGGAAGAGTGGAATTTAAGAGAAGGAGAATCAGCAGCACCTGGAAAAACACCCCAAAACACAGCAGTCATAAGTCTGTGTGACAGGGAGGGTTAGGATGTTTTCAACGCAACGAGGAAGCAAAAAGGTTTGAGAAGAAAGATGAGTTCATTTTCACCATATGTAGCTTGAACTGCGAGCAGGACATCCAGAGTGATATGTCTGGATGATACCTAGTGTCTGATGTCTTCTAAGGACTGATGCTTCCTGTTGCATGATTCTCTATAGAGCAGTCTAACCTGATGCCTTCTAGTATCTGAAACTTTCTAGTGCCTTAAACTCCTTATGGCTCCCTAGTACCTGCTGCTTTCTAGTTCCATTCCGCTTCCACAAGAGGCAGATCTGAGACCAACCGAACAGCAGAAAGACCAACAAGTAAGTCAACTACAACTGGCAACATTTTAGGGCCTAATCCTCTGAGGGTCTGAGCTCTTTCAGTCCTCACAGGATCAAGCCTATGTAGTATTTTAGTAGCATTTTATTGAGGAATAGGGGAGCAGTAGGTGTGCATTTCAACCAACTGAGCACCTGCACTTCGTACTGCAATAAAAAAAGTTTTCTAACAAACAGTCAACAATTCCCAACACCTGAATCAGTGTAAATTACAGAAAAAAATCTTCCGTGACTATATTTTTAAGAGGGTGGGATGTTCAAGAATTACCTCAATAAATTTGCCAGGGGCTAGGTGCATTTTTATCACAAACATAATAGGGATCCAAACAACAGAGCAGGCCAGCATCAGCCACCCAAGCACCATCGACCAGCCTGGATAATGGTAAGCTCCATAGGTCATTGGTTCCCACTGGTAAAAACTGAAGCAAAGAATAAACTGAAAACAAAAAGAAAATATATTTTAATAAGCAACACACACACTATGATTTACATGCACACTTTCAGTAAAGGAGTATAATCAGAGATGTGCGCAGACACTATATATATGAGACAGAGAGAAACTATGTGATAATCAATAATGCTTCTGGAAGTTTAGGACCACATTCTGATCTCAGTTTCACCAGTGTAAAGCCAGCATAATTCCATTGAAATCAATAGATTTACCTTAGGTTTACACCTTCGGAATTAAGATTAGAATCTTGTCCCTAGGGTAATAAGCTTTATAACACAGTCTATTGGCAGTGTTTCCTAATATAATTATGTTAAGTTACTCCATTTCACTTACGGTATAAATAGCAATACATCTGCTTACATTTGTACATAATTCAGTAACTGTGCCTATGTGCACAATAATTGCACACAGAAGATTTATAGCAATATAGCTATGTGAAGGCACATATAAAAATGGTCAGTTTTATTTCTGGAGACATGAAGTAATTTAAACTCTAATCTTAAAACATTCAGATACATCAAATATTAGTATTACAGAAGACCACAGTAGGAAGAGATACTGCTTTGTTTTCTGTGCTCTTTTTCTATTGCATAATGATTGTAGCATGACTGACCAATATAAAAGCATTTACTACTATAAATTTATCTCTAGACGTTCTATTTTGCCATTCTTGTAGCTCAGTCGAAACATATGGGCTTGAGGTGGCCTCATGGTTTGCTTCCAATGTGTGGTAAGAGACCATAAGGGAGACCAAGATTCAATTCCTGGTCCTGGTCCTGGACTGCTGTCCATTCTTAAATCTTGGTTTAGCTCAGCAGTAAGCCAGAAATTTTAGAATCACAGACAGGTTCTCTCATTCCAGTGCCAATGCTTACCAGATGTAAAGAAAATACAACACTATGGCCAAATTCAAAAGGGAATGCTAGGGATTCAGATCCCAGGCTACACAAGCACATGGATCCCCTATTTTGACTCTAGCCAATGAAAAACATTGCTTTACTGATTTTAAAATTTAGAGACTTTGTGTAATTTTTTAATCAAATGCAAATCTAAAATTATAGTAAAGAATAAAAGGGAATTAGTAACATCATCCACATTTTTGCTATGGAGTTATAAAGCTAATTATAATTTTCTTATATATTCCTATTAAAAAATGACCACCATACAAGATAATCCAATTTCCACACTGCCCTTGACAGCAGCAGAAAAAATATATGGATTTTGCCCCCCAAAATATCAACTTAAGTTTCATTAGAGGCATCACAACCAAACTACTAGCATACAGTGCCACTTACTGGCACTGTGAAGCATTGCTTTTAATAATTAAGTAGCTAACCTTCTTTTGCTCCAGTGTTAGAAAGATAAAGAAACAAAGTCTACTCTCTGTTTATGGTGCTCTGTATGGTGGTTGTGCAGTTCAGAACCAGCATGCAGAAAAGCAAACTGTTCACTAGAACTGAATTTGTTTGGCACAATTACATAGCTTCAAGTAGAACAGAGCATTTGTTATTGGTCCCGCTAAGTGCAAAGAGAAACCAATCCTAACACTAGGTAAGAAATAGTTATGCCCCACTATCACTCCTGGAGAAAGATGTGTGTACTTCCACTACCACCACAGGAGAACTGGATCACACACTGAGGCCCCAATTGAGTAATTCACTTAACTAAGTGCTTAACTTTAAGCACAAGCTTAAGTCCATCCCTATTCAGCATAGCATACTTATGGAGGTATTTTAAAAATTGAAATAAATAAAGCACTTAAGCATGTGCTTAGCTTTTACACATTTAATATCTATTTCCATGGGTATTATGCAGCGCTTAAGTGCTTTGCTGAATCTGGACTTACAGGATCAGCTCGAGTCCTAACACACCCAAAATTCCTCTAGAAGTCAATGTGTGAGAACACTGTAGAATCATATAGATAAATATATATGTATATAGGCAGTGGTGAACTGGAGCCGGTTCGCACTGGTTCGCTAGAACCGGTTGTTAAATTTAGAAGCCCTTTTAGAACCGGTTATTCCGCGAGGGACAACCAGTTCTAAAAGAGCTTCTAAATTTAACCGGCCAAAAGTGGCGCCTTAGGTGCCACCTCCACGGGTGCTCCAGCCCTGGAGCACCCAAGGGGAACATTTGGTGGGTGCAGAGCACCCACCGGCAGCTCCCCGCCCCACCCCCAGCCCCAGCTCACCTCCGCTCCGCCTCCGCCACCTCCCCCCCTCCCCCCGCAGGCTTCCCACGAATCAGCTGTTCGCGCAGGAAGCTGGGGCAGACTGAGAAGCAGGCTGTGGCTTCCCGCTCAGACCCAGGGATGCGCAGGTGAGCAGGGGCGGGGGGGCTCGAGCAGGGCTGCCTGCGCCGCAGCAGGTAACCCGGGGGAGGGGGGGGGGGGGCGCGCAGGGGAACCACTCCCTGCCCCAGCTCACCTCCGCCTCCCTGGGCCTGAGCGGGAAGCCGCTGCCTGCTTCTCAGCCTGCCCCGGCTTCCTGCCGAACAGCTGATTCGTGGGAAGCCAGGGCGGGGCGCGGAGAAGCAGAGCGGGGCGGTGCTTTTAGGGGAGGAGGCGGAGGCGGAGCGGAGGTGATCTGGGGCCAGGCGCAGGGTGGGGAGCTGCCAGTGGGTGCTCTGCACCCATCAATTTTCCGCGTGGGTGCTCCAGCCCCAGAGCACCCAAGGGAGTCGGCGCCTAAGGCGCCAGTTTTGATGTGATCAGTGGGCAAGTGGCCACTCCCCCTCAGCTATGCTCCCCTGCCCCTAGGAGCCAGAGGGAACTGCTGGATGCCTCCTGGGAGCTGCTCCAGGTAAGCACCTCCGGGACTCCCCACCTCGCCCCCCGGCAGGTACCTCTGGCTCTTAGGGGTGGGGTGGGCCCCCACTATGATGCCTATGAGACCCTCCTGCCCGGTTCTGAGGGCAGACAGGGGAGGGGGGTGGATGGGACAGGAGTCCTGGGGGGCGGGGGTGGGCAACGACCCCCTCGTGGGGTGAGGAGGGAACCCGTTGTTAAGATTTTGGCAGCTCATCACTGTATATAGGTATGTGTGTATTATTTATATATATATATTAATTATATAATGTGCGCGCACACACACACACACACACTACATACACGATTGCTGGGTATATATTTTTGAGATATAATTATTGTCTTTGGGAAAGAGTAGGTTTTATAAACAAAAAAAAAATCTGACTGAGCAGGAGACATTCAGAAAATTCTTTGCCTTACAGTTAAAATAGTCGGGGTCACAAATGCCCAACAGACTCTCCAGAATTTACTTGGCTGGAATCCAATCATCATCTCTATATCTTCACAAAATCTTTGCAAGCCTGTAAACAACAAATGCAAATACAGTTAGAGGTGAGTGACTGGCTGCAGTCTGCAAAACAACTATTGTGATCTCCCTTGTGTCTAATTATAGTAACAAACTCTCTGATTTGTCAGTTCAAAATTTCAATAGATGTTCTAACCATACAGTATAATGGGCGAATATTGTGTAGAACACAATTCTAATAAGTTATTTACTCCCTAAAAATTACAACAAATTGGAATTGTACATACAGATTAAATATACAGTATGTTTCAAAAATCATTATTAATATAATGACACAAAAACCCTTTTGTTGGCTAGCTGCAGATCTATGATGTTGTCTGAAATTTCTATATTTATTTGTCCTTCAACCCCTTGAAGATGACCTTTGTTAATTGACTCATCCACCACCTGACAACTGTAAAAAAATAATAAACTTAATTTACACCATGATCTCAAACACTTTGCATACAGGGGCCCTGATTCAGATCGCATGTTGTGCTTGTGGGGCAGACAGGCCCGTATATAAAAAGTGAAAACCAAAATTGTGATTTTTTTTTTTTTTGGAGGCAAAGATTTTTGCCCTGACTGAATTCAAGTGTGACCTTTCATGCAAACATTGTTTGTTAAAAAGGCTGTTCAAAGTTGAGCCACTGAGTATCAAAATATAAGAGAAATTTATAAGCCTCTGTCTGAAAACAGGAACTGTTCCTTTATGTGCATGGCTTAGTGAATACATGATAGATGTTTTCCTTTGATTTCAGTTTCAACTTTTTGCTAGTTTTGCATTTTTTAATTACATTTGAGTTGGGACTTTTGTAAGATGGTTGAGATGTTGTCAGTGGATTGACCCTTTACCTCAAATGTCTTGAAATATCAATACAGACCCACTAATTGTCTAATTAATATGATGATTTGGTATTAACCCACTACATTTTAATTTGATTTGTTTAGACTGGAAACCTGTGTGGTTCAAGTGTTTCTTCTGCAGAAGTCAAAGTTCAGAAATAAGAAGTGCCAGGATAGATAACAGAGACAATTCTGTGATGCCCCTAGCAGTCAACAGAACTGGCCATATAGTCCTCCCATAACTGGCACTCAGACAAGGATTCTATTCGTTTTTGGAGGCAAACTGACAATATATTGATCATTTCTTTCAATAAGCAACATGAGTTCCAGAACCTTTGAGGGCCAGGGATGGATACCAGCCAGTCAAGCTAAAGGTTGACCAAATCTCCATAAATCTATACTCGCACACTGGTGTTAATAGATTGTCTTCGATGTAATTAGTATTGATTTACACTGTGGAAAGTGAGATCAGAATCAGACAGACTAAGTTAAAACCATAGGGCATATCCTCAGCTAATGTAAATTGTCATCGCTCCACTGATCTGAAGTAAATGACGATCTGCATCCTAAGGCAGCCGGTTCTCCTCATTTGTTACACCAGTTCTCTATATGCAGTAAAGTGCTTTCTGTCTAAATTTGTATTGAGCAAGATCCTCTACTGTAGTAAACTGGCATAACTCTCATTTCCAGGCTTCTGCTCAGTGGTGCTAACCCAATTTACGCCAGCTGAGGATCTGGCACTCAGTGACTTGTCACTACCATTCAGCACACCTGTTTACCACTAAGCAGATTGCCTGTGCTCAGTAACAGATGTTTTCTACTGGAAACCCACATCTCGTTAAAACGTTGCCCCATCTATTAATTATTCATCCAAAAAGAAGAAAAACACACCCCACTGCAAAACAGAATTAAATGTGCCACTTTTTGTCCTTTTCTGAGTGACAAGAAGTGAAAAATTTTGAGCCCAAGGCTAAGTTCTCTGCTATGATGCGTATTTCACATTTGGCTTATTTCATTTGATGAAGCAGAATAAAGGGCCTCTCCCATTTAAATTATATAAACTTACCATTCCTCCTTACTTGTACTCCTACAGCAGTTAATACAATGTGCACGATGTGGAGAGGGGGATGGAGCCAGAATGTCTGGTACCTCTGGTACTCTCTCTTATGAATGACATAACGTAGGTGCCTTCTGGCACTACTTCTTTTAGGACTTGACATTAGATATGAAAAGAGCTAAAACCCCACTCATGGTAACATATAAAGAGGGAGGAGTGAAGAAGAGGATAAAAAATGGTATTGAAGAAAAAGTTATATTTAGAGAAAAACACAAATTTACAAAGGATGAAAGTATAGAAAGTTTGTCTGATTTCCCTTGGACTATGAAAGCAAGAAAAATGAGCTCTCTCCTTTCCATAGTTCCTGATGGTTAATGCTCCCCTCTCACTTGATCACTTCTGTTCTTCATTTCTCTTCATTTCGTTTCTACCGTTATTAGGAGCAATTTTAGTTCACCATTTCAGTGTGACTTCTCCAGTGCTTCTCTTACAGTACTGCAGAACCACAAAAGTAGGTATATAATCTTACTTTCATAGTAGGCACAGGGACTATTCACTTGCTTATATATCTTGCTGAATGGGAGCCATGAGTGGGAGTTGTACTTATGTAAAAGTGTATTTGGCCCTCATTGTTTTATATTAATGTCTAGTTGCCAGTCTAGTAGAGCTCAGTGAACCATTTGCAGCGATCAGTTCAGATATTCATTTTAGCCCCTTTCTCTTTTCAAAACTGCCTGTGGCCCCAGCCTCAACAAATATGTTTGAAGCCCTTCCATAAATCTTACTTCAGCCTCTGGATCACTCAGAAACACACTGCTGCAAATATTGCTTCAAGCATTCGATACTAGCAATTCAGAAGTCAAGCACAGTACGCTGGACACACAGATCGCACAGTATGTTTCTCTTCCCTGATCGGATGATCATGTATATTAGTATCAAGTTTCCCATAAAAAAAGGCAGGATATTCTAGGAACTGGGCACTGGACTGGGACTCAGGAGACAAGGGCTCAGTTCCCAGCTCAACCACACACTTCTTGTGTGACCTTGAGCAAGTCACAACCTACCCCATGCCTCAATTCCCCAACCCTAAATTGTGGCTATTTCCTTACACACAGGAGTATTGTAACGATAAAATCCATTAATGAGTATGAGATGCTCAGATAGAAATGTTCACAATTACAAATCAAAATTTACTTTCTACAAATATCCTGAGGCAGTTGTGTTGATGAACATTTCCCAGAATAAACTCCTTTGCCATGCTCTCGCCAAGAAACAAAGACAAAGAGCATCAAAAGAATTCATTTAAAAACTTCAAGCGCATAGTTTGTGCAGTATTTCACCCAGCTCTGGCATCTTTGTGTGTTCCAAAATACACTGATGGGGATTATGCAGATGATTCAATTAACGAGTGAAGCCTTAAACTGCTCCTTACCAATCATGCATCCATAATCTAAACAAGTGGAGAATAAATGTCTGTGCAGGGCACATGGAATGCAAGGCTTTGATTGGATTATGTAGCACAAGTACTAATGAAAAACAAGTGATTGCAAGGAAATAACCAAGCATGGCTTTCTTTTTTTAATTTAAAAATCTCTGAGTTCAGCAAGCAGATCGTGTAACAAGAGCTGAAGACAGATTTATTTCATCGTCAAAAGCTCCTGCTTGGTGCAATGCCAACCTGCTTGGTATGAAGAGTACAAGTTCATGGAGAAAGGTGTCACTGAAGTGTAAAGCAAGCAATTGTCTGGAGTTCAAAAATACATCATGCCAATTTAAAGCACTGTTAGAATAAATGCACAAATGAAGATGTTGTTCCCACCTCTGCCAGGGCAAATCATGGACACTGCACCCTACTCCTGTGAGGAGTCCTTATAAAACCAGCCTCACTGAAGTCAAGGAGACTAGCTGAGGGAATAAATGTCTAGAAATATAGATAGGAGTGAACTATGATTTTAAATTGAATTGGGATATTAGCATGAGCAATAAGCCCAAAACATATGACCAAAAAGAGTAAGATCATGAGAAAGAAGAACTGTTGTGCTAAACTTATAGTGACCCTTCAAAATACCAGTGTGATCTCATTTAAGGTTTGAGCTAAAGTAATAGAAATAGAAAACAGTTATTTGGATACCAGGTGCAGTACAATTGGTTATATAAAAAACTCCTTCAATCTGGCCTTAGCTAAGGTCCAATCTGGCAAAAACATCACTTGGTTAAAAAGGTATAAAAAAGTAAACTTTTTAAAAGGGTTCCTTGCTAATACCTGCCTGACCGTGTTGGAACTGACCAATATGGGTCTAAGCACACCTGGGGTTAGCCTGTTTGTAAGTATTTTGATCAAATCCTTATAAATGTTTTGTTACTGTTTGGTAGTAGTAAATTGCTTAATATTTAGGCTTTTAAAGACATGTTTAGAGCAATAGTATAAATATTATTCAGCCTTTGGATTTAATAAAGGAATGTATGGTTAAATTAGTGTCGTGGTAATGCCCTGCATAAATAATAATGCCAAGAAAATGTAAGAGGTAAAGGGCCATTTATTTTTAGTGCTAATGAAAGCCAGGGTCTCTTAGCTTTGACTCTTGACTAATTTCAGAAGCTAATATTTGCTATATTGTATGTCAGAATATCATTTATTATTAACAACAACAACAATTACTACAATATCAATATTGTACTAAGAGGAGGGTCAGGAGAAGTAGATTTGACCTAATAGATCTTTTCCATTTCTAATTATTCTAAACTAAGATCCTATAAAACCTAGGTCTCCTTTGCATAAGTGCTTATCTATGCTATAAGTATGTTAGTACAAATGCTTCAAAATCACGAGCAAAATGACAATTGTAAATGCTTTCAGCTTAGCAGTTTGGAGTCCAGGTGCCAGATTGAGCCAGTGCTCATTGGTACCTGTAACAGGGTGTACCTCTCCACCAGTCTTCATTCCTGCAGAAACTGCAGCAACTCCACCAAATCCCTCCAGATGAGTGTGCATCCTGAGACAGTATCCACCAGCCCCTGATACCTCCTCCCCACTTTTACAGGGATGGCAGGCATTTTCTTTTTCTGCCTACCACCAACAAAATCTTGAGAGCCCACATTCCATAACCGGGCAGCCTCATTTCATATCTCCCGGCTGCCCACACTGGAAGCAAACCATTCCCCAGCTACCCAAAGGAGTTCTCCTCGTCTCCTCCTTTTCCCTTTCAATCGTCCTGGGTATGGCCAAATTGCCCCCCTTCTTTCTGAGTTCAGTCCCTGAAATGTCTGGAATTCTTTCCTGGGAAAGTCTGCATCCACAAGCTCTTCTGCAAGCTTACCGCTTCCTCCAGGGTTGTTGGCTGGTACCTCTGGACCCAAATGTGCGCGCTATCAGGGAGGCTCTGGAGAAATTGTTCCAATATCATCATGCCTTATTTCCCCCGCACTTCAGATGTGCATACTTAGCCAATATATGTTGCCCAGTCTGATCATTTTTGCATGACTGTCTTGGGTTGCACACCTTCAGTCCATCTAGTGGCCCAAAATTTTGGAGGTATTTTTCAACCAAAAGGTCAACCCTGTCCAGGTTGGCTGCTTTTATCCTATCATAGATCAGAGCCTGTTCCTTGCTCAGGGCCATATAGGCTGCCTTCCCTGGACAAATAGGGTGCCACGCAGAGGGCCCGCGATCCCTTATCCCATCCAGCTCCCATTGCTACCCTCTCAAAAGTTAGTAAAAATACATTGCGGTATTCTGCTGGGCCCATCTTACACAGGCTTACCCCACGTCCAGCTGCTGTTCCCTGCCACAGGACTCACCAGACCATATATCAGTTCTGCTGCCCTTGTGCCTGTTACTTTATGAACTCTTACAGGCTATTCCGCTGCTCAACCTGCCATGCAAGGAGCGACTGTCATTCCACTTGTAGAATTTCTGGAATGAATGCATAGCCTTCTGCATCTCTTTTTGTTGCTCCACCAACCATTGTAAGGTCTGCTCCATTGCCAGAACTCTAATTCTTGGCACGAACTTCCCCCATCTCGTCCTCTGTCACCACCAATGGGGACATCATGATCCCAGACAAGCCCCCATGTGTAGCAGGAAGTGCATCTGCTCCTGTCTTCTTCCCCGCAAAAACTGCACCAACTCCATTAGGTGTGCACTCAGTGACTTTATTTCAACTTCCCTCCTCTAGTACTACTATAGTCCCAGTGCAACCATCTATTCACAACATCTACAGTGATTTGGCCCTCTCAGGACCTCAGGTCTCTGTGTGACTGAGCTCAGTTAGCCCTGTGTCACTTTTTCTTCCCCACTGGCACTTCCGCCCTTTGACTCTTTATCAGACTTGGGCTGATGGGCTAATTGAATCTTTATCGCACCCAGCCCATCAGCCTGATTATTTAATCACCCCAATCAGCTTCCTCTGTGGGAATTAATTAGCATCCAAGGTGTTCAGAGTGTCATCTCACCTGTTCACTCCTTGCACTCTGACACAGTACCCCACATCTGTTGGCCCATCACTGTCTGCAGACATCCATACGGGGCTTGATTCGGCAACCAACCGCACACGGTCAGATTTGCCTGCGTAGAGCCCACTTAGGATTCCATGAGAACACAGAGGCCCCATTGTGGAGCCAGATGCAAGATCAGAGTCATGAACAGAAAGTGAAGAAAATGCTGAGCACCTAAAAACCATGCAAACCATGAGTGGTGTGGATACTGCTCTTGGCAAGGTATTGAGATGTCTAAAACTTTAGGAGCTTAAAGTTGGGCATCCCAAAATTGCAACACCCGAAAATTAAAGGCCTCTATTGAAAATGTGGGCCTAAATGACTTGCCCATGGTCCAAGTGGAGCCTTAGAAATACACAAGCCTTTTCCTCCCACCCACTCTGGCACAGCAACCAGGAGAGCACTAGTGTAGACAAGGTGTCAGCATCCCAAGCGTGCTTTTACCGCAGTGTTGTTGCAAACCTGCTATGATCAAGTGTACACAATATGGTGCTAAGAACACCGAAATGCCACCTGTAGCCCAGGCTGCACTAGTGCTCCCTCTGCTGCTACAATTCTCAGAGCCGGCGCAAGGCATAAGCAGACTAAACAATTGCTTTGGGCCCCGAGCAGCTCCAGGGAGCCCCTTATTCCATTTTTTATAGTATGTATTGTGTACAGATGGCCCCCCAAAATGTTCCTGCTTAAGGCCCCCCAGTGGCTAGCACCACCTCTGACAACTGCTGCAGCTATACTAACGTTAGTAATGGTGAGAAACCGTTCAGAAAAAACGGCCAGACACAGCCAGGAAGTCTGTAGCAAAGCCAGTAATAAAACCCTGGGCCTGACCCTCAGTTCTGTGCTTTGCCCACACAACCCTCCGGTAGCCCATGAGGCTGCTGCTTTACTAGAATTTGTTCTTTTCTCTGTTAGATTCCTTTTATGTGTTTCCATAAAAATAAAATTCACCACAAAGTGGCAATACAAATCTTATAAACAGGCCTCCCTGTTGAGCTTCTCAAGAGAAATCATGTGGGAATTCAATTCATCTTCAAATAAGTCAAAACAGGGGAATGTAATGAAAGAGTCCTGTCATTTTAATGCTTTCTTTTGGCACAGAGCAATATGCAATCACTCCACTTTATAAACAACGTCTGGCACTGCGTTTTGCGCTGTTTTAGCACCAATTGCCAACAGGCTCAGCCAAAAAAAAAAAAAAAGTGTTCAGCTATTCCCCCGCCTTCCACTATTTTAACTAGGATGCTGTTGGAGAAAGGCAAAGGTAAAAGCTGCTCACCTCTTGTGCCTCAAATTTGCAAATTATGAACATCTCTTTATAAAGCTCACCCTGTTTGACTCGGAGTTATTTAAGACTCAACTCTTCCCTAGGACATTAGATGGATGCATCAGTGGTTTCCATTGACTTCAACAGGAGCTGACTTCAATGGGAACTGCTCAGGAGCAGCCAAGGGCAAAAACTTAAAAATATTTGGCCCTTTTCAAAATTAGGAAATAATTAACAGTGGTGAAGAGAGAAGAACTGATGTGTTGTAACATGTCTGAAAAAGAGTGCAGAGTGCTCTCTATCAATATAAAACGTGGAAATGTATAATAGTTTGCACATGTAATGCATTGCTATTTTATCTGAGGATCTGCATGTGCTTTACAAATGTTAGCTGAGTCTCACAGCATCCCAAAGGGGCAGGGAAGTATTACTTTTGCCTTCCCACATGTAAACTGAGGCAGCTTGTCTAGGAGCCAGGAACAGAAACCAGGCATCCTGCCACATCTGCCATCACCCCTCTCTCCTCACCCACAATCGGTCCTTTAGATTTCACTTCAGGAAGTCTTGCCAAGCTTCAGATCTGAGTACCTTTTGCTTAGTTATTTGGATGCCAAGCTGGTAACCATTACCAATAGTATCTGGTATATTTGTTCTACCCCAGTGTGTTGAGTATTATAGTTCTGAATCATCTCTAATTAAAATACATAAATGTTGTGGCCATGAGAGCAAAGAGCATTTTGATCAAACAATATCCAAATAGCCTGAAGCTCTCATTTAACATTTCACATTGTGTAGCTGGGTAACGTGTCCCATTCATTGGGCTAACTTCTGCCCTAACTTACCCCTACGCAAACCCACTCCACCCGACTCAGTGAACTCAGAGAATTCAGCTCTACATATTTTAATGAGGTAACGAGATTTATATAATCAAAGGCACAGACTGATGGAAAAGGCTAACTTTAATCCCTGCCATGCCCATCCCTCAACGACACAACCACCATTTTAACTAGCACGCTGTTGTAGAAGATACGAGGTAAAACTGGCTCAATAGCCCCAGTTATGCCACTTTTGCCCCAATCTCTCCTTCTTTTCACATCCTTCACATAACTTTCACCCCACAGCAACAAGTGGGCATTCTACAATAACCACAAGGACAATGTGCCTGGAAGTGAGATCAGCTTTGAACAATTCATTTACAGGTGGACCCAAGTGCCTATGCACATCACACTGCAGGAGCAGGGCCTAAAAATGAAACATTGTGTGTGCCCAAGGGTTTCTCTTCACTAGAAAATTAGAGGATTACCTACTACCAACTGATTAACATTAGATACAATTCATCCCTGTCTGCACTGACTGCAGAACTGTGCTTCTCATCATGACCCCTCAATGTCATGTTCTAACACAACCTCATTTTCTAATGAAGACACCCCACCAAGTATCTCCAGGAGACTGTTAAGATTGAAGGCAGGGGTTGTCTTTTGCAAAGGGAGAGCTTTACGTTTCCTTGTACCACTGTATGACAGTGCCTCTTTCCAAGAATGGGTCTCCTGAAAGTGTCACTCCTAAACAGTTTTTAGGGCCAGGATCCTCAGCTGGTATAAACTGATGTAGCTTCATTAACAACAATGAAACTACACTAATTTACACCAGCTCAGGATCTTACCCATTGTTTAATTTTTGACCTATTGTAAACAACTTCTCAGTATTCATCCAATAGAACGATTGGATAAACATATAATAATGATAATCCTAATTAACCACTTGCTGAAATGACCAGCACACTGTTGGTGCTATAAAAATAGCAATCATCGGAATATATAATTTTAGAGGATTACTCTGGTAAGGAAGTATCACTGAATTACTCTCATTTAAAATAATGTTCCTGAACCTCTTTTTCTTGTTTGCTAATATTGCATTGCACTGCACTGCTGAAGAGATTCAAAGCTAAACTTTCATGCACTGCCACTTCCTTTATTTATTATTTTGTCATGTACTGTAAATATCCCTTTCGTCATATACATCTCTAAATGCTATCCAAAATCAATACTGATTTCTTACCATATATATATGAAATCCCAACGAGCTCAAAGATGGCAATGATGACAAGAGAGTAAGAAGCTGCGTAAGTGTCCACAAGCTGTAACATGTACAGTCCACCCTAAAGTTAAAAAAAAGGCAATTACTTATGGCACGTCTATGCTATGTATTGTATCTGTCTCTACTATGTACTATTCCCACCTTCTGCATAGCATAAAGTGTGGACCAGTGGAATAAAGGGCTTTTCACCTCTAATTTGCTGGTTTGAATCCATCCCAGAGTCAGTAATGCCAGAATTAGTTAGCAGCTTTTCAGTAGCTTATGTGAAATGGGTGGGTGTGTTCTCAGTTTGTAATATGGATCCCTAACTGGCACCCTCTTTCTTGGCAATCTCAACAGACAGAGCAAGGAATGGCATACTCTCTCTCACTCATGAAGCCCAGCCAGGGCTGAGGCATATTGGGGTGGCAGGGTGAGGAAGCTTCCACAACTGTTGTCCATCCTGCAGCTGTCCTGTATCTATTGCTACCTTACAGCACCTTACATCAGCAGCAAATTCATTTTTAATGTACAATTTTTATTTACATATATTTATACACACACACACACACACACAATACCTATGGCCTGAGGTACCTCAGCAGCCCAGCATGTGCTGGTTTTATGCTGTATACACTACAGGACAATTTAGATTTCTTTCCAAAATTTGATTGTAACTATTTTTGTATCCCTCCACCCTTAAGGAAAGGTGCTTTAGGCTATATCTACACTGCCAGTATAGCTATGTCATTCAGGGGCATAAAGACGGGTTAGGTCTGACTAACAGTTGTGCCAGCCCAAGTCCCTAGAGTAGACTCAGCTATACCAGTACAAAACTGTGCTTTTACCAGTAAAGCTTGGTTCATTTGTGGGGGTGGGTTTTACTATACCAGTACAAAACTGTGCTTTGTAGATATAGCTGTGTCCACATTAGGAGCACTTTGCTGGCATAGTATACTAGTATTCCTATACTGGTAAAGTGCTCCCAGTGTAGACATGGCCTTAGTACCCATGAGTCCCAGTTTACAGGGCATAGAAGGAGACAATCTCTGAAAAGAATCTTAAAACAAAATTAACAGTTCTTAAAATCCAGTATCTCTGGCTGGTCCAGAGTCAGAAGCCCTGGGCTCCACTGAGAAACTGGGACATAACCATTATCCCACGGGAGAGAAGAACTGAAGGACAAGTCACAGTGGTGCTCAAAGACAATTTTTTACCTGAGTGATCATAGGAAATCCCATGATGAAAAAGGAAATGCAGCAAACAAGAGTGAACAGTGGTTTGTGGGTACGCAAGTACTTAGGAAACTCATCTGAAACGGAGGTCACAATCGTCTCAATAGTGGCAAACTGGGATCACAGAAAAAACAAAACATTAATAAATAATCTAGCCTTTATGCAAAATAGGATATGATCGAGAAATAGACTACATGATAAATTCATTGTGTACATGATTGTGCTCAGCACCTATCATTTTAAACATTAACTATGAAAATGCAAAGCTTCCCTATGAATTAAGTATTATTGTCCTCAGTTCATTTCTCTCTTCTCAAAGAGGTTTAGTAACAGGCCACATATCAAGTGGTATGTAACATGACCCTAAAGACAGAAGTGATGCAGCAAGAGGAAAGGTGAAAAAATCAGTTTACCATAGTGTCCAATCCAAGAGTTAGAAGCATCAAAAAGAATATTATAGCCCAGAACGGAGAGAGAGGAAGCCTGGTTAAGGCTTCAGGATAAACCACAAAGGCAATGCCAGGACCTAGAGATGACAAAAAAAGAAAAGGATTGTGGTATCTTGAGCGATATAAAGATTATTTTTAGGAAGGAAAATATCAGGGAGCTATAAAGAGCTAAGTTTCAGGAAACAGTACAATGCTACTTTGTTCTAGTTTACAATTAAGGCCCAGACTCTGCTTCCTTTAGTCCACAGAGTGAAGTCTTACCTATTGCAAAGTAAGTGTGGTAGAATTTGGCCCTGGGTGGCTACTATTCTGTTGCTTTTGTGTCCTATTCTTGAATAATGGATTTAAGCTTATGTTATATATAATATACACTACATAATTTTCAAGTTGCAGGATGTTTAACCTGGATATTACGGTACTTCAGACAAATTTAGTTTCAAATCAGACAAAATCAGACCAGGGAAGTTCAGCTGTAACTTTCTTTCATAATCTGGAATCAATTTCTCTCCATTATCCTGGAGAACTAGAAGTCTGAACTTTGGAGCAGCATTAACAGGCAACCATACATTAATTCCTTATAGATCAATGGGAAGAGAGTGCTTCTCTTTAACTCAGCAACATGTACAGCAACAAACTCCAGACAGGGGAGAGTGCATATACCACGGGCCAGATTCTAAGAGAGATTGTCTTATGGTCTATACTACTTCTCACATTTGCCTGGCCATCTGCAGATGCAGCTGGAAACAAGAAGGAGACCAACACCCTGTGACTAGCCACTTCTTTGAGGACCACACAAGCACTCTACAGATAACAGTTTGGAAACTGCTGCACTAGAAGCCATGCTGTTGGCAGGGAGATGGACTAGTGATCTAACTGGTCTTTTTCATCTCTAACACCTATGATTCCATGTCCCTCATGCTGTCAGTTCTCTCTCCAAGCTTACTGCCATATTCCATACTTCAGTTTGGCAAATGTTTCATCTGTTCCGATGTAATTTTAACAGAGCACCTTCAAGTTATTTCTGGAGGCTGCAGTATCATTTGTTTGAATCAGGATAGCGCTTAAAATAAAAAGATTGATTAACGGAAGCATTAATCCTAAAAACACTGGCATTTCCCATTATACATGGGGTTTTAGGAAGACAAAGTAAAAGAATAAGAAAGAGAGGGAGCATGGAATCATCACGAGAATGGGTGAGACAGTATGTAAAAGGGAATCTGAGAGCTCAGAAGACTGAGCACAATACATGAGAGATACAAGATGGAAATATACACCACCACCTCCCCTCCCCAAATTCTTTGGCTACCAATCTGAGAAAAGCCAGCTTGTTAGGAGTTCATGCTTCAATTAACCAGTCATCTTTGTGCAATCCATTTCAGCATAACTCAGCTGAATCCCTTAAGGGGGAAAGGTTCTGTTACACAAATGCTCTGTCTTTACATAGATAAATAGTTAAGAGAAAAGGTGCCAGTAGATGGTGCTCTGGAATATTTAGCATAGTTTCTGGGTTTTGTAGGACCATTAAAATTGTGTGTTGCAAATTGGCCTCCTCTGGCTGCTCATTTCATTCTATGGAACTTGAGTTATTCTGTCAAGATTCCTTTTTGCGCCAATTCAGCAGTTTCTTGAAGTACAAAAGGATAATGTGCAAATTATTTCAGCTCAAAAACGACAGCTGTAGGAAACATTTTGAGCAGCATACAGTATTTCATTTTTTCAAGATACTTTGTGGACCAGGTCTTTTCTTTCCCTGACAACTGTATGGAAGACAAAAAACAATATATTTTCCTTGGTGAGCCAAAATCTCATGCATTTGGTTTATATTGGGCCATCTTGCATTTCTGAGATACTTCAGTGCCACTAAGGGGCTCTATTTGAGTTCACAGCAGATAAGTTTCACTGTCGCTATGCTGTGGATGCTGGCTTTATTTGCTCTGTAGTAATGAACCATCTGCTCAAAAATAGTATTGGCAACTGCATAGATGCTCAACTCTGTAGCTGAGAGGTACACAGTTGGAAATTTAATTTTATACTTTTCATAAGTTACAAGAAAAGAATCTGCCCCTAGTATGTTTAAAGGGATAATTCTTCAACAATATGTTTTCTTTTTTCACCTACAAGGGCCATACAGAATAAAGCATGCATCTATGTTCCCTAGTAAAGCAAATGGAAATGATGTTGCCTGGTTTTGGATACTTGGGATGGAGCTACATTCCCATGCATGTGTTTTCAACAGTTCCTCTTAGAGATACCAGTCATCTGTAACCTTCAAACCCCACAAGTACAAATGGGTTATTTTAACATGCTCTGTTGCTTGGTTGATTTGAAGTTCACTGCTTTTTCAGATGCAGAGGAGCACCCCCTCAGATTATCACTCATACAAGCATAACCCATGACAAGTCTTGTTTCCAGTGTTTCTTTACCAGGGGGAAGAAAACATTGCTTTCAAGCTATCCTTACAAAGGATTGTCAGAAGCAGATGTACAGTACAGCAAGCATGTAAGACTGCATATGATAAAACTGCTATTACTGTCCTGGCACAGGAAGACAGGCAACATGACTTATGGTTGAAACAAACTAAACACAGCTTCCACTTGCTTGGCCAGGAGAAGACCATCATTGGCTCATCCAGTAGAGCGTCTGTCTATGAAATACAAGGGTCCAAGTTTGAATCCCAGATTTGGTAATAATGCAGGATAAACATACAGCAAGTCCAGTCATGTGATGGGACTGCACTAAAGGTTGTCTAGTTTACTAACTGACAAACATAACAGATGAGACACTGAAAGCTGAATTAATTTAAGTTGACTTCCCAAATAGCATGTCACCTATTTCTTGCTAGGGAGAAGAGGCAGAGTTGACCAGCTAATGTGCTGTAAAATTCTCCTCTCACTCACTCGAGTTGTTGTTTCTGTAGTGTAGTAAGCAATCCATTCTATGATTAGTTATTCCAGGCTAGAACATAAATAGATTCTACATGGTAGAACTCTGTGTCACACAAGCTAGTTTTTCAAGATGCAAGCTAACAAGCCCAGGAGCTACCATGTGTATGCAAGCCCAGCATCCTAAAAATAGTTACTTATAGGTTTACTACACCCTAACTGCACCTCTTATGTCTCAGAAGAAAATTTAGAGTCCAGCTGATGATGCTTCCAACACTACATACTACCACTTCTAGTCTAACAGCAATATACAGAATGAACCAATGAGAGTGTCTTTCTTTCATCGCCTTGTTCCTTCCATCACAATTTTTTTTTAAACTGTAAAGATATCACAGCTCTGGGAAAACATATGCTTCAGTGAAAGACTGGTGTATGGAACAGGAAATGCTTCTATCCACATCACTGGCAATATTTCCCATAAGCATGATAGGATTGTTGAATGTTACAGCTTATGCTACCTCTGCTCCATTCGACTCCTGCAACTCTACCAGATGACCCAGGGCACTGAATGGAAATTAACGCTCATTAAACACCTACTCTGGAAAGAGCACTCAGTAACTGCAAACATTACCAGATTTCTTGATTTCTGTGTTCCATTATCAATTCACTAAGGCAGCCTTTGAATCAAGATGCTCATCGGTTACCTTAGACCCTGTTCGGAGCTTTGAACTACTGGGTTTATCCACACAATAAAGCGGTCAGAAAAATAGCTTAATGTACACACATTAATGCAGCCAGTGAAACCTCTTCATGCCCAGGAGCCATGAGTATGTGTCATTCACTTTTTGAACTCTTCAGTCCTCCTTATGTTAGGAGCCTCTTTGTATTCTGTGCTGTTCTCCCTCCTTCTCTTATGACTCACTGAGGCTGTTCTTCATTTTCCTCCTGTTCTTGGAAAGGATTGCATGTGATACACTTAGCATTCCCATGTGTACACAAAAAGGATCAGTGATGGTTGCATATTTATTTTCATTCTGGGGCTTGTGTGCTCATACACACAAATTGTGGCGAACTCATTGTGTCTTTCAATTTGAAATGCTCCAAAGGACTTGTAGTTTTGGTTTAGGAGTCACAGTGCTGTGCCTGGTGTTATTTAAGATCTCCGTTCTGCTCTGGACAGCATCCCTTCCCTTTGTCATTTTCATCAGACATTTACATGTTGCCAACAGTCATTAAGTAGTACAGCAAATAAGTCAAAAATTCTTCAGTGCAATGTCATACTCAAACCACAATGGCCATATCCAGTCAAATGTAGTAAGCAAATACTACAAATATCTATTTCAAAAGTAACCCAGAGACCAGAGCCTCTGTTATGGAAGTTAATAAGCAATACGAAAATTAATGAATGTCACAAATAGAAGAGTAACATTCCCTAACTAGAAGTGGATGCAGAGGGGGAAAACAGATAATTAGTACACCAGTCACAGAATACACAACAGTATCTTCCATTCAAAGGAAACGGGAAAGAAACAAAAAAGACCATTAAGCTTCACTGCATGAGAAGGATGTCACACATACTCCAGCATATATCTAGGAGAAGAACATACCAAAATTGTGGGCCCTTGATGTGAAAGGGAACCGCATTCAGGGCTCATGAGACTATAACCAAGGATGGTCACTAGCTACAATCCCCCTGGTTCCAGCTGCCTTCATTAAATATAAAGGCAGCGCACCATCCCCCAGATGTTATTGTCCATTATTATTTGTATTGTGGTAGTGCTTAGAGGCTCTAATCAGCATCGGGGTCCCATTGTCCTAGGCAAACATATAACGGAAAGATGGACCAGGTAGAAAACCAACAATCTTCTACTCTGTTGGTATATATGTTAGTATTTGAATAAAGCTGTAATCCTTGAATTCCAAAAGCTAAATATCCCCCAAATTGTGGGACATGCAAAAGTTACAAAAAGAGAGAATTGAAACATTTTTGTCATAAGGCAATATGCACCAGAGCTCCTCAGGTAAAGCACTCTTTGCTCTCTAGACGTAGTACATTGCAAAATGTGTCTCATCATGCTGTATGTGGTTACAAAATAGATTAGTGAATTGGGTTGCTTTAGGTAGGGATACTGAATGAGTCTAATGAATAGTTTTACTCAGTGTTGCAACCACTGACTTATATGCAGTGTTGTTGTAGCCGTGTCAATCCCAGGACGTTAAAGAGACAAGCTGGGTGAGGTAATATCTTCTAATGAACCAACTTCTGTTGGTGAGAGAGAGACACACTTTCAAGTTACACAGAGCTCTTCCTTGGTTCTGGGAAAGGTACTCAGAGTGGCACAACTAAATACAAGAGGATCACTTTGAATAGTCCCTTAGAATACGTGCTAACTATTTCCAATAAACTATCTATTCAACCTTGCATTTAGGGCAAGGTAGGAAATAGGAGCGATGATCCCCAGAGGGGTGGGGGGATAGGTGCCATATATGATTCAGAAAGGGGAATGGTTTGTGACTCTCGACCAACAGGTCAAATCAGCCATTTGGAAGAAGTGACCAACTGTGATAGAACTGTGGAAGATGGCCTATTCTAAGGGAATCTAGGTTTCTTTCTCAGAAGTTGTCAGTCAGTCTCTGGATTGATAGTGAACTGGGTGAATCCACGGAGCTGTCTATGACTTGCTGTGTGTTCTTCTTGTCACAGATAGGTAGATGCCAATAGATTGCAAGGTTGCTCAAAGATTCTAGGGAAAGTAGAGGGACCCATTCCTGGCATGCAGAATATCCAGTAAAGAATGTTGAGATTTTGGTATCTCCCCTAGTGGAATCTCTAGGGTCTCTGGAATCCTTTTCATGAGATTCTGAAAGGTCTTGAAATCATCTATGTAGGATGGTGGAAGGGAAGAGGATAACAGCCTTTTCTAGTGAAGAGGATGATTTGTGAGAAGGTGGAGTCTCCTCCTCTGCACCTAGCTGTTGCTCTTCTGGGGGTTCTTCTGGTGGAAGAGGACCTGTTACTGGTGGCTGTTGTTCTTATTGGGCCCTCTGCATGAGAGCATGCTGTAGAACTGGTCACCATATGCGGCGCAAAAGTTCCAATGAGCCCACTGTGACGGGACACAAAGAAAAAGGGACAAGACCCCATGTTTGCTATTGCCAGGGTTGCCGGGTCATTTGTTTGCTGGGGGGTGGGGATGTGGGGGGAGAGAGTCCTCTTCCTCAGGATGTACCTTAAGGGAGGGAGGCTGGAAGGGCAAGGTGTTGGAATCATGTATGGACACATCTGAGTCACAGGACGTGCCCAGTGGTGGCACAAGAGGTGTCAGTACAGGGGGTCTTGTCAATACTGGAGGCCAGTGAGGGACCAGTAAACACATCAGTGCCAGCAATCAAGCCTTCGGAGAAAGATGTGCTAAGACAGGTGGATAAGTCAGTACTTGGAAATCCCTCATGGTGCCCCTTGACAGATAGGGTTCAGTAGGCTCATGGGAGGTTATGGGGGCAGTGACCACATCAGACTGGTGGTCAACCCTTCATAGAAGTATGTGGAAGGACTGAAGCCTGTCAGCTTCAAAAAGTATAAGTCGGTACCAGCAGACAATCCCTCTTGGTAGCCCTCAACAGAGAGCACTCTAGCTTTTCCAGGATCCAGAGGTCTTTGTGAGAAAAGATCCGTGACAGTTCTGGTGAATCTGGATGCTATTTCTCAGGAGTCAGCACATCAGGCAGTATCACGGAGTGTTCCGTGCACACTCTACTGTGGCCTGAAGGAGACGCCATTGTCAATGGCTTCGAGGCCTTGGTTTGGAGGAGTCCTTAAGCTTCCAAGTCTCTGATTCTGGTCCTGATACCAATGCCACTTGAGATTGCTTACTGGAAGGTTTCTTGGTAAGCAGCAGGCTCTTCTTGGGTGGACCCAAGGGTCTCAGTACCAGAGGCGGCAGAAGCCTCAGGGTACCCATACCAGGATGCAAGGTTTCCTTTTTCCCAGGTTGAGAGGATGACTTCCCTCTTCTCTGTCTTCCTTTTTGGAGAATGGGGTCTTTTCCTTTTGAATAGTCTGGAAAACTCTGAAAGGGTCCCAAGGTTTGTGCTTAACATAGCTGGAGCTAGGGCAACCACTGCAGCATTCTGAAAGCTCAGTCAAAAGTTTTGGGGGTAAAGGGTGGCCCTTGAACCATGCAGGCCACAGCTAGCAAGGGCCAAGCTGAAACTGAGGCCCCACCGGGGCAAAAAAAGAATGGGGGGGAAAAAGTCCCACCAAAAGCACAAAAGTTGTGCTAAATAAGAAAAAGGAAACAAGAAAGCTCTATAACTACCAAGCAGACACTGCAGCACTCCCTCTCAAGCCACAGACAATTGAGAAGAAACCGGAGCAGCGATGCGTCCATCCCTCCCTATATATCCTTGTTCTGAAGCATGACGATCCATAAGGTGCAGGTGCCAACCCCCAAAAACTGCTGACAAAAGTCTCTGATCAGAAATGTACAGGGACATGCACATCCTGACATGGAGCACCCACAGGTACAGTAAGTCAAAGGAGAATAGCATTTATCCCGCTGTGAGGCTGTTATAAGATCCTCTCAACTTCTTCTCTCTGTCCTGGCCAATAAAGCTCTTACCTTCCTACCTCCCCTGTCCCATACACAATCACACACAAAGCACCAATTCACCAGTCACTTGTACTCACTCCATACTTTTTAGATATAACACACACAACACAGCGCTCTGTCAACCCAATCCATACCACTCCCAATTTATGGCCACCCCTGCTCATAAACGACTCCCGGTTCCACATTTCAGAACCTCATGTTCTTAGCTTCTACACTGACCCCTAGCTTAAAGCCCCCTACCCTCACATCTCACCGCCAAATCGGCAACCCCTTTTAACTGTTACTAGATCCTGGCAGTGCTTAACATGTACCACATGAACATGAGTCCCAGACCTTGGAAATAAAATCTCTAAAAGGCAAGCCGGATGATTGAAGGATGCATATTTGTGATATCGCCTGGAGAAAATCCCCTCTGCTAGGCAGCTTTCCCTACTTTCCTGCCTTCTGGATTGTAAGCAGCCAATTTGAGCTGCTGCAGGAAGCCAACAGAGCTCTCCTCCATCCCCTTAGGACTCCCCACACACACACAAACCAATCTCACAGGAGAGGAGAAGGGAGCGGAAAGAGCCCAGCAGCTCTGCTCCTTTCTTCCCAATCCCTTCGTATGAGCAATGGGATGGCTGCTTGTGCCTCCATCCCTGCAACATCCATCCTGGGAAGGGGGAAGAGAGGACCCTGTTGCAGACCCCCCAAGCATTGAGGGTGAGGAATCCCAGCAACTGCAGGAGAAGCAGAGGTGAAACTATAGGCGAAGGGTGAAGAACTGACGAAAGGAGGAGGCAAATGTGCGGGTGATGCTAGACACCCTGCCCACCCCACCCTCCCACACACACACTTTCTTCAATCTACTTTAAGCAGATTGGGCCTGGTAGAGCAAGAGCAGGAGCAGAAGCAGCAGCATCGAGGGACAGACTGTCTGCTTAGAGTATATATAAATTTCTGTAGGCTAACCTGAATTAGTCCTGCCGGGGGCCTGAAACGCACAGTCTTGCTTTGTTCTGCTGCCTATTGCTCTGCAAGAGGTCCTGGTATGGCAACTGGACTCCTCCAGTGCACACTGCAGCCATACTCCCCTGTTCCAACTGATGCATGTTTGCAGTGCAATAACAATTCAGTTAAAGACAGATCATTGAATACATTAATACACATTTTGGAAGCCGATCTAAGTAGGGGGAAAATACTGTACCTTGGTCTGCCACATCTTCAATGTCTACTTTGAGTTCATTTGCCATGAAGCCAATAACTGAAAAGATGACAAAGCCTGCAAATATACTTGTGGCGCTGTTGGTGCATGTGACTATCAATGTGTCCCTGAGGAGAAAAAGACATGTGCCAGCTTGCTTTAATATGTAAAAGAGCTTTGTAGACAGTAATATGTGCTTCAAGTAACAAACGTGCATAAGTCATCAGAATATTGATAGAGGTACTTCCCATCCAACCACACACCAACCCCTTTTTCAAGGGAAGGTAGTGCTGGTGAAAGATGTCAGGCTGACCTGCAGACAGAAGTCTTTGGATTAGCAGTAGCAGCAGTACAAGATGCCCTGCACTGACTCACCAATGTAACCCATCAATGTTCTGGAGAGAGCTTCTCAAGGGCTAAGCAGGACGTTCTGTTCTCATGCCCTTTCAGTCTTTGGCTCCTCTGATGAAACTGCCTGATAAAGCTCTGATGAATTGAGATGGTGGGGATTTTATTATTTGTGATATAAACACCTGCCCAATGGATTTTGTGTAGGTCGCCAAACAGCCATTAGACAGGACTTTCAGTCACTGTTTGTCTTTGCTGAATTTAAACCAGACATCTCAATGTGAAGCTTTCCATATCCTCTATCATTCCCCCAACCCCCCTCATCTAGTCCATCTTTCAAGTACTTTTTGATACAGTGTTGTGAGTAACAGCCTCAAGAGATGTGTGTGCTTGAGTAGTGGGCTTTATTCTTTAAGCATATGTGACTTTATAAAGAAGGAATCCAAATGATCCCCCTTCAGAGCTCTCACATCCTGGCTAAGATGTCTATTCTGCCATTAATACAGGCATGTGTCAGACTCCCACTTCAAACTCAAGGAATAAAGAAGCCGCTTGTCAAAAATTTAAACTCTGGAAAAAAGTTTTTCCAAGTTGACATTGAATTGCTCACAGTCTCACTGCCACTTACTCATTAGACCCAAGACAAAAAGCTATGCAGAAAGCTGTCAAGAACCACACTGAGCTGACAGCATCCTGGAGTCCCTAATGGAGCATCCGTTAACCAAGATAATACAATATATGATCATTCTTCAGTTCTGCTGAAGGTAGATAATGTTCTGTTTGGAAGGAGATCACTGTGTGCTAATCTTGTTCCAAAGGAAGGGTTTTGGCTGGGACAAGCCTCAAAAGGAGAGAGAGAAAGTAGGAAGCATTATCCATTGTTTCAGTTAAAGGGACATGATCAAAGAGTTTTAGGCCCAAAATTTAGGGTATGTGTTAAAGTGGATTTAAGCAAGGCTGGTACAGTTATAAATGGTTTCATGAAGTTTAAAAAAAAAATGTAAGTGAAAATATTTTTTTAAAAAAAATAATTAAACTTGCCTTTGCCATACTAGAATGAACCAATTGGAAAACAAAACTGATTATATAAAGAGAAAAACTGATGTGCCCTATTTTACTATCCAAGCTGTGTGAAATGTAAAAGTAAACCAGTAGGTGAAACAGCACTAAGCTTCTGAAATTTCTTTCAGCTTTAATATGATAAGATTTATTAATAATGTAAGAATTTTCTCTTTTTTTTTCCCCAACTTGTTAGTGTACCTTTAATTCTGAAGTTCAACAAATATTTTCCAAATGTATTAAGCCATTAGCTAATTAATACACTAAGCCACCAGAACAGGAAGATGACATATTGTGTTTTTGCACCTGCATGTTCTCCTTATGTTCTGGAGCACTGTTTTTCCAAGATTAGAAGAGTCCAGACAGCATTAATAATCCAAGACCTGGGCCCAAGATTTTTAACAAATAAAACCTAAAATTAGAACTCAGAGGGTACTGTTGTGCCCTCAGCTCTTTTGAAAAATCAGACCATGTATTTAGGTGCCTAGTTAGGAATTTAGGAGATTAATTTTCAGCTTTATTTTTTGAAAAATCTTGGTCCAGGGACTTAAAGATATGCAGAAACATACTTACCATGTAAGTAGTGCCAAAAACGTGCTCTGTGCTTCACAGACATTAAAGATAAGGTCCTTGCCCTAACAAGCTTACAATCTAATGTCTTGATTCTGAAGAGTACTTGAAGATACGCTTAAATCCATGTGCTTAAAAGCTGTTCTGAATACGAATGCTTTCCTGAATCAGCGCCTAATCACTCCTCTGGAAATCAATGGGAGTTTTGCTTTGATGGAAGGACTGCTTCTTAAAAAGGCAGTCTATCAGTGAAGCAAAGGTGGTGGGGCAGAGAAATGTAACAGCAAGTGAGTTAATCGTTCTCATAGGCATTGCATGCATCTTAATAATGACACTTTTTAAATTACCATTTCTTTTATAGGTTTTCTGAGGAAAACACTAATCTGAGTGAGGACAACTTTTTCAACCAATGAAATAGGAGACTTTTGGAGGGAGGCTGGGAGGGAGAAAAGGTTCTAAGTTTGCGACCTTGAGGAGATTTTTTAAAAAATGTAACATTGGTGTAAATGAAACTGCAAGAGTAATAAGCAGCCTTGTTAGAAACAGGAATCACATAAGTAGAAACTGAGTATTACCCACTCACACATCTCTCAATACAGCTTGACCCTAACCTAATTCTAATCGTGAGTCGCCCTTCAGGGGAGATCATCAATTCTGCTGGATTTCAGGACCCTGCCCAGAGTCCTTGACAGCTTTCTGGATTGCTTTTCATCCTGGGACTGACTGCTTGTAATGAGAACAAATGTCCCACAGGGACTATGGTGAGCTCAATGCACATTTTGGGAGTGGTGGGTTTTGAAATAAAAAACTACAACAAAAGGGGACCCTTTCCAACCAAATTTCAACAGATCAGAGGAAGATCACATTTTGGATTTAAGCTACTTAATGGTCTGTCTTGAATAATCTTGATTGATTTAACCTCTCCATACCTGTAGCAATTATTATGAAATTTGTTATATGAAGAGAGAGTAATTAGACCTCCCCATGCAGCAGATAATGAGAAGAAAATCTGAGTGGCAGCGTCTTTCCACACCTAAGAAAGCACAGGAGAAAAAAAGAGAGTCAGCTTCAGTGAAGGGCTTTGGACAGGCTAATGAAATCAATGGTGCCATTAAACATTACAGTCAAGGTGTTAACACCAATGGTTTAAATAAACTCAAACACAATTGATGTTAATAAGACAGCAATTTATGGCCAAATTCTACCCTCAAATGGATGGTGCCTATTTGATAATTGGACATTAGCTTGAACAAGAATGATGCACCTACCTGAGGAGAGAATATAACCTTTGGCAAATATAGAAAACAGATATTCAGTGAATTCCATTCTGTTTTGTACAGAATGGATTTACCTGTGTTCAATACAGAAAATGCAGATCTAGAGGAAAAAAACTTCAGTCAAATACCAGTAGGTTATCTATCAGATCCCCAAATCCAGTCAAAATGGAATTTTCTCCTCTTGGTGCAAGGAAGTAACTCTACTTTGTGTTAACTAAATTAGACACCATGAGCCAAGTTCAGCTCTGGTTTCAATGGGAGTTGTGGGCACTCACCAGCGAGGTCTGAATTTCATCATATCAGATGAAAATATACCTGGGATCAAGGCTTTTAAAAATAAAAATAATATCAAGCACTGTCCATGCTATAGGTCATTACAGGTTATTTTCTACAGAACATGAGCATAGGCCTCAAATGCATTTATGGGCCTGATATTCAAATGCTTAGCACTGCAGTTGTGGCCTGATTTTCAAGAGAGATCAGCACCTCATTTAGGACAGCAGGTCAACATTTTTCAAATGTTTGATAATTTTATTGCGTCAAAATTTTAATATTTTATTTTCAACACAAATGAACCAACACTTGTCCAAATGTTGGGTTTTGTGTCCAGCAGTAAAGAGGATTGTTGTTTTTGTCCTAACTGAAAAATGTCATCAAAATTTTGATTGTTTGAAACTTGAAAAAAAATATTTTTGTTAAAATCTAAAAATGTTAAGGGTTTTAAAACTAGCTCTACTATTTAGGCACCTAAATAAGGGCCATATTTTCAAAAGTGCTTCACTCCCAGCAGCTCTCACTGGGACACTTATGGGACAGATTTTCAGAAGTTTTTTGGAAATCTGTCCACTTATTTCACTGTATAAACTGGAGGAGTTGAAAAGATTTACTACTCGCAACAACACAGGGTTAAAAACAATCCAATATAAGCAAAGTGGCTATGAAGAAAAAAAGGAACCCATAAAACATAACCAGAAGGGAACGATTTTCCAGCTGTGTTTCAGATACAGCCAGTGGCCCAACATCGTGTCAGTGAAGATGATTTACGTCTTGGAAAATTGGCAGATTTCCTTAGATATCAGCAATTTGAAGCCAAAAATCTTGCTACAACACCTGAACTGATTTCAATGTTAATTATCCGAACCTGAACTCCAACCCTAGTTCAGACTTGAATTTGACGGCTAAAAATCTAACCTAAACTTAGTATGTAAGTATGGATTATCTTTGTTCCCAGAAGTATACATTTACATTCAATCATATTAAAACACAAATGATTTGCTTGCTTCCAGTTTACCAAGCTATCCAGATCACTCTGTATCAGTGACCTGTCCTCTTCTTTACTTATTATTTCTCCAATTTGTGTCATTCATCACACTTCTATTCTGAAACACCCTGCTTGGGGGAAGTCACCTAATATATACATAACATATTCTAATAGAAAATGAAATAATGCATTATACATACCACACACACAGACACACACACACAGAGTGACTGTTGGGGTGTGTGTGTGTGTGTGTAACTCTCTTAATGTAACACAATGAAACACACAATAAATTAGTGATATGAGAACAAGATTTCACAGATGACATTTTCAAACACTAATACTCCAGATATGTTTGTAACAAACAGTAATAAGTCTATATGAGTTTATTTTCCCTATCAAAGTGTTGTAAGTGGAATAATGAGCCCACCATAGCATCAATTAGTTTCTCCCACTTAGGCGTGATGAAGTACCAGATTCCAGCCCCAGCTCCTGGCAAGGTTACTCCTCTGATAAGCAGGATGATGAGCACTACATAAGGGAATGTAGCGGTAAAATACACGACCTAGAAAGACCACAAAAGGTTATTGATTTGGATCTATATGAGGAGACAAAAATAAGAGTAGTCCACCACTGCCTAGAAATAACAATTTTCCAGCCACATACACAGACACATTAGCCCAGAGGAGCAACGGAGTGGGAAGACAACAGGTTTATTTCCCAGGGATCCTGACAATGCTGTCACTTTTGCACCACTTCTTGTTAGTGGCAATAACCAAGGCACTAAAGATTAGGTGCAAAGAGCTGGGGTGCTAGATAGCTGGGAGGAAAAGGAGGAGAGATAAAAGCTGGAGTTTACAACCAAATTCAAACATCCTCAGCTGGTGTAAATCAACAGAGCTCTATGAGAATTAAGTGAGCTATGCCACTTTACACTGGTGAAGAATCTAGCCTATGTCATTTTCCAATATTGGCTAAATCTGCAGTGTTGTTTGCACCTCTTAAGAATTATATATCCAAAACTCATTGAAGTCAGTGAAAATAATCCCATTAACTTCAATGAGCTTTGCATCAGGCCCTAAGTATCTAATGATCTGAACACATTTGATCTATCATTTAATTATGAATTATTCAGCACACATAGTTTGATATGTCGAGTTTTTCCAGTTGGTCATATTAAAAAAAGCTGAATGAGTCAAGATCTGCTAGAGGCTATGGTTTAGGGTCTAAAAACTGAAATATTTTATATCTTGCAGCTCCTGAATCTCTTATTGGGACTGAGATCCTCCACCTCAACCCCTTAACTGAGAGGACTTTTGAACATATCTTCCCAGCTTCCATTTCACTTGAACCCATTTGCAGATCAGCAATTGCTCTCACTCTTACTCCATTGGCAGCCTTCTCCTCTCTGTCTCCTAAGCTTTTGTACAAGGAACCCCTGCTGGAGAGTTTCACTGGAATACATGTAGCACCTAGGGGCCATATCGTTGGGTTTTTTTCTCATTGCTGTGTTAATATAAAGTTACAACTGTGCCAAAGCATAATCATTTATATAGTTCATAACCATGCCAAAAAGACAATATGATAAAATAATTTAATTACCAGATAAAGTCTAGTGCTGGGCAAATAAATTAATTACATTTGTTGAGTAAACTATTTCATCTCTTTTTTCAGCCTACAAACAGATCACAATTTTCTGTATTCACTCATTCCAAATTGTACGTGAATTTCGTCAGCAAATAATTCTTGTCCCAGGTCATTTTGCTGTAAATATTTAAAATCTGTGCGGTAATCATTTTATGTCCTAAATCACTTAGTTACGAAAATATGTATAATCACAGAATATTTGTGATCATGGGATGTGTGGAAGAAACATCTTAACGAAAACACAATCTCAAAATCTGTGTTGACTTTAAGGACACTGGTAGCATTTTTCATGGAACTTCAGTTGATAAACACTCAGCACATTATTAACACAGTTATAGATAACATGCACATTAATACATCATAATTAATATTGATATAAATGCATAGCAAATGAATAAGTCATGACTAACTGCAAATTTGGAGGGGGTTCTGGTTAGGAATCTTAATATTAAGCTCTTCCAAAAAAAAAAAATTCAAAAATGCCTAGATTTTGAGTTGGCAGTAGACAGCGCAGCACTGAGTTATTCCCAGAATAGATACACATCTGACTGGAAATACAAGAATATTGTTTTCACTGAATAATAATTATTCATCCAAAAGGAGCATGCAGTTGCAAAGTTTATGATTGCGGCCAGTGGAAAATTGCAGTTAAAAGAAAAATAATATGCTCCAGGTTTCAGATACCTGAAATATGCCATTTTTCTAATTAGTTCAGGTGAAAACTAAGATTGCCACTGTCTGTCTTCCTAATTCAGTGCACGGCTTCCCGTATTACGGTAGACAGCCTTTGCAGAAGAACATTTCCAATTAAAAAATAAAAAATAGAAAAGGGGATAATTCTACATCCCTTTCTTTTATTTCATCCAAATTGCTTTTAAAATCTGAAATTTGGCTTGTACTAGTTGAAAGGGAGCATGATTAAAAAGCGCATTCTACCAAACGAACACCCTACCCCAACTGGAGACACTGGACTATTATGAAAACCCTGGGCACCATTCACCCCTGGTATAACTCCTTTAATGTCAGACGAGTAACACTAGACATGAAGGTAGCCCAGTAACTAGAAAAACTGGATGGCCCAGCCTTTCATCTCTAAGGGCTTGTCTGCGTGAGGAAGTTGCACTGATTTAAATATGTCATTTTAAACCTATTTAGGTAAATTGGTACAGAAGTCTTCATGGACACTCATTTCAGTTTAAACCAGGCTCATTTCAGTTTATGTTAAGAATTGGTTTAAGCTAAACGGAAATAAATCCCTCTTCAACCAAAGTAAGAGTGTCCACATGAGGGTTTCCAGCAGTTTAACTTAAATGAGCTTAAAAAATTATTTAAGTTAAACTGGTACAACTTTCTCACATAGACTAGGCCTAAATGACTGATTCAAGTCAAGAATAGGTCAGTAGTCCCTGAATGATGCTGCAATACATTGACTACTCAGTACTTGGAGATTAATTGACAGTCTCAGTCTAGTTCCTAGTGAACAGATTACCCAAGTGATAGAAATCCATTGCTACAACTCACGTTAACTGGCACCTTTCCTGACAGTCTTGGCAGGTGTCACAGGCTCCACTCACTGGTAGGGTGCCTCCTCTTGGCCACTCTGAGGATTAGCTCCTACCAGGTGCTGTGCCCTCCTCTGGCAATCTCTCCACCTATTGTCCCTCTCTAGCCTATAGCCCCTCTTGCTCCAGGAACTGCAGCTTTGAGCCAGGTCACTATAGTCCTCCCCTTCCAAGGTATCACAAGTCTTTCAGGGTGAACTGTCCCAGACAGTCCATTCTCCTCTGCCTGGTCTGTGCCGCTTCCTCAGTGGCTGGCAGGAGAACGCAGATCCACCCTCTACTCTGGGTTCCAGCTCAGAGGCCCTTTGATCAGCAGCCAAAGTCTGCACTATCCTATACCTTGGTGCTTTTCCCACCTTTCTGGCTCTCCCCCCTCTCTGGGTTTGCCAGCTGCACAACTACCAGGGAGCAACTGTAGGCTACTTGCCTCTATAGCCCCAAACACACCTCCCTTCTCCCAGAGAGTAACTGCAGACTACTTCCCTTACAGCCCCTTTCTGCTCTCAGCTCCTGGGCTTTATTCAGCCCCAGCTGTTTCTGTCCAGCTGAGCCTTGTCCAATTAATCCCTGCTCCCTGGCCCCTCCACCAGGTGCAACCTAAGCAATTAATTGGCCTATCTAGCTGCCTTGACCCCTTCTGGTCTTGTATGGAGTGGACACCCCATCACAGTAAGGAAACCAAGAACTCAAGTGGCTTGGAGACTGAATGATCCTCTTTTCCTACAGGAAGTGAACCCTACGGGCAATCTGCTTGTGGCAGACTGGTAGGGCCCTGGCGCCTTGTTACTTCTGCCCAGACTGAACCTGTTCTGTGGCTAATGGAGAATTTCAATCTTCAGTGCTGACAAGCCAGAATTTTTCATGCACTCTAGGTTCGTTAAAAGAACCAGTTTTATTACTACATGCAAGTCTCAGTTTATTCATTTCTAGATCTTCTCTCTCCTTGCCCACACCCTTCACAAAGCAACTTTTCCCATCACACTTGGAGTGACCAAGCCCTGCTCCCACCCCTGGAAATTCCAGCACGGCCAACTTCAAGAGATCAAAAATCATGAGTCGGACCCCTCAAAATCATGAGATTGGCCTTAAAATGACATTTTAAAAAAAAAGATTACATTGTATTTTTAGGTCAGCCTCTTGATTTTTGAACTCCCCCGTGGTGTGTGCATGTGACAATTAACGTTGCCCATTCCCCGACAAGTACTGGATAAGGTGATTTTTGGCCTCTGCTGCAGGAGCTCTCACCCTCACATCTGCCCAACTCCTGTCCAGCAATTAATCCTGTCTCCCAATCCCCTAGCAGTTTTCTCCCCACCCAACCCCTCTCAGTACAGCCCCCTAGTCCCCATGACCACTACCTCAGTTCAACCACCTGCACACTGTATCGACCCCTACTGCCCTCAGTTCATCCTCCCAGCTCTCACCCAATCATCAATACAGCCCCCCCAGCCCTCATCCTCTTCATTTCAGCCCCCCTCCCTGCAGCCTCCAGCCTCACCTCTGCTCCTTAGGGTTCTTCATCCTCCGCAGGCCTGAGGGTGCTGAAGTGGGGATCCCTCTCCCACTTCCCAGGCTGATAGGGGAGCAGCTGCCCAGGGCTGACAGCTGAAGCCCTGGCCACACCTGGGGCGGCTGATAGCATTTCTAAGTAAAATGAAGCCTCACTTTTAGAGCTCTATATGTCATGTTTTTTTTTTTTCCAGTTGATGCTTATTTGAGGGTTGGCCCTCCTCTTTTTCTATCTCAGATGAAGTTTCTCTTCCCGGCTGGGGTGTAGCTTGTTAACTTTGTTTATCTGATATGTGAGTGAAGTATCATTTTCTTTCAAAGTACTTTAGAATTAACTTCCTGGTGGAGAAATGACATTTCTTTGTTTAGGATGGGGGTAACTCCTGTTTGATTAGAAATGCATTTGTGCAGTGCCTGAAAAAAAATTCCTGACAGAGAGTTCTCTCGCAAGATCATGAATGAGGCTTAATTTTAGTTAGAAATTGTGCCTCTCATGATCAATTAGCAAGAGATGACATGTCTGAAATTCCACAGCTACACTATAATGACTGTTTCCTGAGAAACAAGGGGTGTCTGGACTCAGATTTTAACTTGATTCCCCCAGTCTATGAAGTGAAGTTGCTTAATTTCCATGACTGCAGAAATGATTGTTATTGCATAGACATTTCCCATAACTGCATAAGTGTCACTTTAACTGTTAATGAGGCTTTAATTATGAACACTGAACAGAAATACGAAAGGTTGTCCAAGTCTCCTGGAAACATAATTGCCAAATACATTAAAAAGAAGTGGATCACTGTTAAAGCCTCTGAAGATCTGGGAGTGAACATCCACCAAAAAGATGTGCCAATTTCCCCTGGCTTTCTAGTTAATCAGGAATGTAGGAGCAAATAGTAATAGAACATTTCACTGAAATTTAGTTATCAGGGGTTCTCAAAATTCATTGTACCACGACACCCTTCTGTCAACAAAAATTACTACACAACCCCAGGATGGGGGACCAAAGCGTGAGCCTGCCCGAGCCCAACTGCAGGACGGGAAGAGGGTGCAAAGCCAAACCCAAGGGCTTCAGCCCCAGGTGGGGGGGCCTATAACCTGAGCCCTGCCACCAGTGGCTGAAGCCCTTGAGCTTTGGCTTTGGCCCCAGGTGTTGCGGCTTGCACTTTGGCTTTAGCTTTGGGCAGTCATGCTTGGGCTTGGTCCAGACCCCGGCAAGTCTAACACCAGCCCTGGAGACCCATTAAAACAGGTTTGTGACCCACTCTGGGGTCCCGACCCACAGTTTGAGAACGGCCGAGTTAAGTTAACCATCTGGGACACAATCCTGCACCAAGAACTCCCCCTGAAGTGAACAGAAGTCGTGAGTAGAGCTGGGCAAAAAACAGATGTTTTGGTTCCTTGGCAATTCCAAAAAATCATTTTGAGTTGAACCAAAAATGGCACTTTTCAAAATTGTTGGCAAATCAAAAAGAAAGAAAGTGGTTTCTGGTCAAACAAAATGTTTTATTTTGATTTTAAGAATTAATATTTTTAAAATTTTCTTAAAGTGAAAGGAGATTTTGAAATGAAAAGTCATTTGAATCAAAAATCAAAATGTTTTTAATATCAAAATGAAATATTTCATTTTTTTCATAATTGTTTACCAAAACAATTAAGTGAAACCAACACAAATTTTCAAAATGTTTCAACGTCACCAAAACTGCATTTTTGCACAAAAATGGTTTTTGTCAAAACATTTTGCCCAGCTCCAACCTTGAGTGTACAAGGAAAATAGGCCTGGATTCAAAATGAGATCACTTTACAAACTTCGCATAACATAGGATCATCTCCTCTCAAAATGTTCCATAGAGTAACACCAGCATCTCTTCCTGCCGTTTTCCACTGGCCCTGGTGATGGTACTTAGTAAGTTCAATTTCCGGTAAGGTCCCATAAAACTTTTGCTTTTAGCAACTTCCAACTGATTCACTGACTTAAACTATAAGTGCTATGGATTTAAAGCAGCATAGTGTACTGTTACTGGTTTACTCTGGTAAAGAAATATTCTCACTTTTCCTGATGTCTTGATTCCTTTAGCCAGGGATGCGTACACAATCGCCCAAGCCAGAAAGAGAGCAAGTGCCAAGGGCCACCTGATTTCACCAGGATATTCAATCCCGCCAGAAATCTTCAATACAAAGTACCTGAGAGTCAAAAAGTTAGTGACAATGATTGCAAGCTGCATTCTCCCAGTGTAAAAGGATCTACATTAGACACTGCTTATAGTGCTGAGAAGTTTCTCTGATCTACCCCAAAGGCTTCAGTGAATTTCACCTTGCATTATTATACCTTTTATTAATAATTATTGTTGTTTATTATTTATGTGCAGTGGCAGTGCTTGAGAGAGACAGTTATGGACCTGGACTGCATTGTGCAAGGTGCTGTACAAACAAACAAAAAGATTCTCCTTTTTCTCTTGAAACTTAGCTCTTTTACCCTTCATGCCTGGAGGTCAGTTCTCACATGCTGTAGTTCCAGTCTTCTGGAACCAGTTATAAATGACCCACCCAATTTAACCCCAAGACTTTATTAGCAGAAAAATAACCTGACATTTTCTAATCAAATAGGGTTCTTACTTGAAGTACTCTTCACTTCCACTGACAAAAGTCTTGTTTCCTTGGCTGGTGAAGTTAACCATTGTCAAGTTTGGATAGGCACTCATACAGAAAGTAGAGTTCTTAATCTGTATTTTTGGGTGATCACCAATGATGCACGAATCTGTTAAGAAAAGGTACCAATAAAGGAAGGAAAGTACTGGACTAAACATTTTCAAGACTGATGGGGACAACTCTGAACATACACTGTATCATGTAGATCTATTTAATGGTGACATGTTACATTTCTATAGCACCTTGAAACAAGGATCTCAAATCATTTTATAAATATAATTTTTATTAAGACTCAATACCCATCTGAGATAGTTGGCACTGTTATCCTTTTTTTCACCAATGGGTAATCTAAGGCACAGAGAGGTTTAGGGACTTGAGTCAATGGGAGATATGGGTATGTGGGTGAGCAAATAATGCAGAATTGACCCCCAGTTCACTCATTCAAGGACAATGTTAATCTGTGGTAATACTGAGAACAGAACCCAGGAGTCCCATCCACTAAGCAGATGTAAATACAGAGACAGAGATCCAACAAAAATTATACCTATGAAAAACAATTGTACTCCAAAACACACCACTGTAAATATTAATTAAGATAATATGGTTGAATCTTAGCCACATATGGGTCCAAACCAAAACCTTAGATCTATTCTGGGTGACTTTAGATTCCGATATAAGCGTCACGTCAATGCTTATCCTTACAACATACAAATAAATTCTAGATCTGAAAACCCCCAGACTTTAAGGGTCTTCAAATTGGATCTGGATCCATATGTGATCTGGAGCTACTTTTGTTTGAACTGAAACCCCCTGTGATTACAGCTATGACTGTCTTTGCCAACGTTCCCAAAGATCATCAACAAATTTAAAACAAACAAGTTTGTTAATTCAAGAGTATTTCATTTGAGTAGGAAATATAAATTTTACAAGCTGAATTGCCAGCAGACAGTTGACATAGTCTCTCTTTCTCTCTCAATATTTATCCATATTATCTTCTGAAGCTCAAAAACTCCCTGACTCAGAACTTACATAATTCTAAACCACTATGTTCAGTTACACTACACAGAATGAGTCTGATTCTGTAACTCCTCCCTGAAGATATAATTACTGGCAATTTTAATAATTATTTGAGACCATAAAAAAGAAACATGAAATACAAAAATATTTTATAGCTGTTTAAGTATTGTCAGCAGGGCGTCACTTCCCATTTGTATTGCATGACACAGCCAAGCTCAAGAGGAAAAGGAAATAATAGTAAGAGGAAATGATAAGAGGAAAACCCAGACTTCTCTGAAATGGATATTGTCACACTGCAAAGCAACCAGTAAAGAAGGATGTGTTGAGCTGTCATCTTCCTTCCCCCAGACTCTAATGATATTGCCACTTCCATGGTTCACCTGAGCTCTACCTGCAGAGGATATGGAGACCAGCAAAAGTGACCGTAGGTGTCACCTTCTGAAACCTACTATGAGCTTGGTGCAGTTAGACGTATAACTTGATATTTTCTGTTTGTAGCACAGGTTTCAAAGCTACTTACTGTTGTGATCATAGTGCTATGGCTCTCTAAAGCTTATTCTCATTGGAAATGGGGAGAGACAATTCTAATACTTCTGTATAATATATTCCCTGTGAGCGTGCATGGCTGCACGCACATGTGAGAGCAAGGGGTATATGTACAGGTGCACATGGTTTTAGATTGGATTGGAAGGTTTTCCTTAAATTGAATTATTATTATAATGTCTATCTGTGCATGCAAAGTACACAAATATACAAGACACAATAATTAAAATTTCTATTTAAAGAAAACCTTCCAATCCAATCTAAAACCATATGTGCCTTTACACATACACCTTGCCGACACACACAGAATATATTATACAGATGGATGAGAATCATCTCTCCCCATTTCCCATGAGAATAAGCCTTAGAGAGCCATAGCACAATGGGCGCAACAGTAAGTAGCTTTGAAATCCATGCAACAAACAGAAAATATTAAGCTACACATCTAACTGCAACCAGCTCCCTAGTAGGTTTTATAGGATGACACCTAAGGTCACTTTTGCTGCACTGCAGCACAGCATTAATGTTTGATAGCTTAGTTCTGGAAAGCTTTTGGTTTCCTTGCACTATCCTCTTAAAATCAGCAGAGGGCACAATTGTACTTTCACGTATAAGCCCCCTGCAGTCATGTACACATAAGTCTTCTCGTGCAGTGCTATTGATCAAAACCAAATATATAACAGAAATAATGGTTACGCTACCTTGGGAGATGTTAACAAGAAATTACATTTACATGGACAAACATTAATAATTAAAATCATACTTTTTTGAAATCAGGAAAGACAAGAGCAATTTAATTGAGTCCAGTGATAATTGTGCTTGTTTTTCTGTAGAAGAAAGCTGAAACCAATCTCTAGCCTTTCAAGACTTGACACTATTTTTTAAAGATAGACAAAACCTTACAGTTGCTGAGCAAGTTGAAGGATAAATGTGCCAGAGAAATTGATCACATTAAGCCAATAGGAAAACCTGCAGTTGGCACTCCCTAACTTTACAAATAGAAATAAATGATCCTTAAAATGAGATCTGATCATCCCTGTGCTATATCTTTATGAGATAATGCCCTCATATTTAACAACCCATTTAAGACCATGCTTAACTTTAAGCACCTGAGGAGTCACACAGTCTTCCATGGGCAATTCATACTTAAGGATAAGCACATTGCTCGAGTGCTTTGCTGAATGGGAGCCATAGCACTGCAATCAGATTGTACTTTCTCAGGCTTCTTTGACATCGAGGAAATTAAATATTTTTAAGGGAGTTTAATGCTTTACATTTTCACCTTTAAAAGAGGCCAATGTTTACAAATTTTCAAGCAAATATATGAAAATCATTCATTGGCTTTACAGAATTAGCACACAGTTTAGCAGCTGTCTTTGCTAGGTGCGAGAAAAGACAAGGGGGGCTGCTTATCTGGAGATCCCAGGCAGAGGTGAAAACCAGACTTCAGAACATTAGAAGTATGAATCAGATTGTACTACGGATCAAATGCAACCCTAGCATAAGCACTCAACTCCATCGAAACAACTGAGATTGCATCAGGACTGAAATTGTCCCTGTGGTTCCATTGTGAAATTGGTCCCTAAGTGCCCTTTTCTATTGACATCAACAGTATAGGATCAAATACTAAGTGTTCAGACCTCCAGTGCATGATCTGTAATTATTAAAATTTCCCTAACTCATTATTCTAGTTATTATAAATTATGTTTATTACCCTAGTGCCTAGGAGCCCTATATCCATACAACATGGGGGTTTAAACCTCAGAAGCAATGTCCTTGTTTCTTATTATGTTGCCATTGTGTCCTGTAAAGCTGAGCAAATAAATCATAAGCTGTAATGTATTCCATTAATTTTTCTCCCTATCCAGTTTGTGCATCATTCACTAACAGGTCACGGATTTCTTGAATGTATTAGTTATTTGAAATTAGGTATTGAATAATGTCTGTAAATAATTCTGAATCTGTGTGCATAGTGTATTGTGAGTTTTTAAGATTTGCAATACAAGCAAGTTAGATTGGATACACAAGCCACTTAGTAGGTTCCCTTTCCCTGACCAAATGAAACTCTTGGAATCAGGTACTCAGGCTAAACAGTCCAGTAACAAATTGGAAACTGGCTTTCCTTAAACGGCCACTTAAAATCCACTATTGAGTAATGAGCAAGTGACCATTCTTGCTAGCATTCTCCTTTGCTAGAATATTTTCAGGACTCAGACACAATAGAGATGCAAACATAGTTAAAATAAGTTTGTTTAAAAATATGAATCAATGTAAATACTTCAATTAATATTGAATGTATCAACTTCATAAAAGCCCAGATCTGAAGCCTATTGAAGTCAATGGGAGCCTTTCCATTAACTTACATGAAATTTGGGCAGGGCCCTAAATTGGCTACAGCAGAGTTTTGGTGGATTGTACAGTGGTCATAGTCATAAAATGAAGCATGTGACTCTAGCCTGCTTTGCTCCAGCAGATCAGTAAGGAAACTTGTGCAATGATCATACATTTGGGGAAAGATTTATTCCTGGTGAGTTAGAAATTAAAGCAGTGGGATTACTTTGTGGGTGAAACTGGCTCAACTGAGCCTGTCAGTACTGAATCAACCACAACATGTGTCTTCTACCCCCCACCCTCCCAAAAAATGTTTTAAAAATTATTTGTTGTGTTAAAGAGATTTTATAAACAGCACTTAATAAATAATACCTAATCATAAATGATTCATTGAAATGCTCCACGGCACAAGCAGGTGACTGCCATAGCACTTCCAGTCTGAATGCACTAAAATTCATCTGATATTGGAAGCACAGATGGAAGGAACCTAAAAGGAACTTGCAACTACCATATTACTGTTAAAAAGAGCTGATAAAAAATGCCATTTATTTTTGTGGAAAGTGTAAAAACTTTTTCCCCCTACTAATTTTCAGTTTTTAGATTTTGTTTCTGTTTTCTAAACCTGTTTTCAGTGAATTCTTTGGCTTTTGGTAAAAATTGTAGGTTTTCATAAAAAGCCCAAAACTTTTACTGAAAACCAAAAAACTTTTCACTAATAATATTTTGGTTTCCAGCTTCCAATTTTTCATTGAAGAACTGGAAAAATTTGACAAAAATCCATTTTGGCCAAAAGGTCATTTTGGGCCTTTTTTATTATTAAATTTTTTCCAACATAAAACAAGCAAACAAAATTCAACCAACAGATCTGAGACAAGAGTGCATGATTATAAAGATTACTTTAAACCAACTGCATCAAATGACACTGCCAATGATATTCAGGATCTGACTTCAGTGGGAGTGTTGTCGAAATAAGGACTGCAGTGTTAGTCCCTAATAAATTTCATAGGTACAAAATCTCCTCCGATCCAACTTGTAAGGAATGTTCTTTAACATAATTTTTTTTAAAAGCGTGTCAAAACTTACCTAATAAGAGTTTGTTTTTATCTTTGCAGCCTGGCGTGTTCCAAGGGTTGGTGCAGGAAGCCCAGGGTAATACAGGGACAAAGGATGCAAAAAGGTAGAAAAGTGTGTAGCACATAATAATATTATAGTATATGGCTATTAGAACAGAGATGATCAGCATAGCAATGCCACAGCCTGAAAAAGAAAGGAGACGGAAGGCTAGTACAATCATATGTATTCATGATTACAAACATATACTATCAATGGACTGTAAAATATCCAAACCTGACCTATCATAAACAGAAAGACATTTTTCAGCTGTTGCACATACAAAAAACATTTCACAGGTGGCCCAGCAACAACACCCCAGTGTTGGCTATACAAGTCACTTATTGAATACAGATCAGTCTATATTTTTTTCAAAATCTGTTATATAAAATAACGATATAATTTTGAAATCTAACACAAAATATTACTTGGATTTCCTAAGAAAGAGGGCAAGGTCAAATGAAGACTGCAATGCATGGTTCAAGTGACAATGCCATACCAAATAAAGTCCTTTACAAATGTCTGTTAAAGCTTCAAGCAACTCAAAATTCTCGACAGAAGTTCCCTCAAAGATAAAGGGAGATGGGGAGAGGGAGGCTGAGGCTCACCTTGTAAGGCTGGGATAGCTTTCCAGACAGACACAGGTCCCTGACTAGCAAACTGCCCCAATGAAACTTCGAGGAAGAAAATGGGTATTCCAGCTAGAGCCAACATCATCAAGTAGGGGATGAGAAATGCACCTTGGGGGAAAGAGAAGAAAGATCTGAACTGCAGCGAGAAAGTGCTCAAACTGTGTAATTCTCAGCATCAAACAGCATTCAAGTTAACAAAGATTCGTGGTATTTAGGAAGCCTTAAGAGAACCTACTCCAATCGAGTATTAGCCTATGAAAAAGAACACCGCGTACTTGTTTAGAGGGGACACTGTAGGGCATTTTGTTTCAGTAAATGCATCTTAAACATACTGGTCACCGCCATGCGTTTGACTAACTCATTAAGAAGGGCTAATACGGTGTCTTGAGAAAAGTCCTGTTCTAATTATTTGAATCGCTCCTTATTCATTCTCCAGGAGCATTACGAATTTATTTCTATACTTTGCCACATTCCAGGCTTTCTTATTTTGCCTAGAAATGAATACCAGGCTCGCTGCAGGTGGTGACGCTAATTAATTAAATCGGGGTTAATTCCCCTCATCATCAAACTGCAACTGTGTCTTGCTTCCTTGTCTGTGTTTGAAAGGAACCAGTCTCAGGTGAGCGTGAGTGCAACCCCCTGGAGTGATCAGTGTGGGGGATAAGGCAACTTTACACCCATTCTGCGGAGATCCTGGTGTATTAGAACAAGGGATCTAAATCGAGGCTGAGATGAGCCATGCTCATCTGTGTGCTCTTCTGTAACAGCTGAGCTGGTGGTGCTCGCCCAGAAGGGGTAACAAAGAGAGTGCCAGTCACTGTCCCTCTCCGATGTTGTCTGTCTTTTTTTCTTTTAATCTTTCTAATAACACAATTGTATTCAACAGGAAATTGGTTAACGCCAGCAAACCCTAGAAAGGCTTGGGAAGAGTCATTACATGCCGTACATACAAGACTTCCCAGCAGAACCTCTGTAGGGAAGGCTTCACGAATTTGCGTGACCTCCACTATAGACAGTTACTAACTACTGCCAGAGCAGGTGAGCCAGATCTCAAGGCAATAAACGGGCTTCTTTGGAAAAGTCACTTATTCATCTTGGCTGCTTCCTTGATGAGGATAAAAGTTTGTTTAAATATATATTGGTTGCATTCCTGGAGTTTATTTCCAAATCAGTGATTTCAACTATTAGGGATCCCTTTCAAAGAGTTTAGTCTCACGACTGCAGGAAAACTGCTCTTAAAGGGGAGGATTCATGGTTGTGTGCAATACACAGTTCGATATATGCAGAGAATATACACACAGGCACATACACGTTCCATGGCAAAATACTGTATCGGCTTGACTGCAATAGGGAGAAGATGAAGCCCTAGATTCTGACTGTCATAAGATAAACATGTTTTCGTCCAGTAAGAAAATACCAAATTCAGTACGATCCTTGATTTCTCATATTTACAGTAAACTCCAATACGTGTGGAAAATGTGATTTTTTTAAAAAGGGGGGCGGAATAAAACCCATAATTTTACATATACTTATTTCTGCCAAAGAATGAGTTACTGAACTCCGCTATATAAAGGATGTACAGTGAAATTCCTATATATTTCCTTTTATAAAATTAATAAAGGAATTTCACTGTACATCCTTTATATAGCGGAGTTCAGTAACTCATTCTTTGGCAGAAATGTGAATGATGCACTTCTCACAAACTGAAGGATTTTTAGTCTTTCTGGTATTTTAAACAATTACACGCGTCCACGATATTTTACCTTATGACAGTGGTAAGTCTAAGAGTAGCTTGATTACCGCAACTGTTTTTCTTTTTTAAAAAAAGCCCGCTAATTGTCTGTAAGACTTCGTTGGACGCAACAGAAAAAACTATTTTAATCGAATTCGATGTTTTCACGTCAAATTGCGTTTTCTATAATAAAACGGTTTAAGCAACACAGAACTGCACACTGCTTTTTCATCACATTTATTTTATGTGTGTGTTACTTTGCTGAACGTTATTCAGACTTTTTAAGACTTACTATTTCTCGGGTAGCGGAATGGGTTTTAAAATAAATGCGCAGTTCAACCTAAAATATTATTGAGGGTTGATTTTGATTCAGATTTGGCAGAGATTTCCCCTTATTTTATACTTACTTTGGGTTCCTATTTTACCTTCGCATTCCAAAGCCAAGTCTTTGGATTAGAACCGCTTCTGGGCGATTGAATTTAAATTCACATATTTATTTTGTTTTTATTTGTACTTTGGCTGGAATGTTCTTAGTCAAGTGAAATCCGTTGCTCAAATTTTATCAACCTGTTTGTTCATTTCCTCTGTCTCTGGCCAGTATTAACTAGGAAAGCATCTCCTCTAAAAAATGCTAAGAACATGCTATTTTCTAAGGGCCATTGATAAAGTGAATTTTAGCTTTTAAAAAAACGATGGTCTGGTCTAGCCCTAAATCTTTGATTGACACAGGATATTCGTTGCTATGTTTTGAAGAGCAGGTGTTGGGGGAGGTCTTTTCCCAGGCACTTTCCTCTCGCCCCCCTCCCCTTTCCCCCACCCCTCCCCGCCCCGACAAGTTATTTGCTGGCTCAGTATCGCTTGAAGAGCAGCAGGGTGTATAAAGACAGGAAAAGCCATACCTCCCCCATTCTTAAAGGCCAGGTACGGGAACCTCCAGACATTGCCCAGCCCCACTGCATAACCCACCATGGAGAGGATGAAGTCCATCTTGCTAGACCAGTTCCCTCGGGCTTTATTTTCATCCCCTTTATCGTCATCCTGAAGGGTGAAGAGGAAAAACACATTGTCAACATGGCTGTTTTCAGATCAAACAAAAATATCAGGTTTGCAATTAGCTGGCCCCGAGGAGGACATTATTACAGACCAGCTGCTGCGGGAAGGTGTGAGAGAGAAAACATCCAATACAAAGAGATATTACTATATATAACAAGCAGACTCCTCGTCTTCACCCTCCCACCCCCCATGCAATCTACACCAATAATTCTGTGCTCTCTCGGTTTCATTGCGTACAATCACCTAGCTCTGGATCTGGTTCCTGTTGAGGATTTTTGTCATTGATTTCAGTGGAAACAACAGAGGACCTCAGTTTGGGCATTGTTTCAAATTGAGGAGGGATTGGTGATAGCGAGAACTATTCGGCCCAGTGCTTCTTAATCCTTCCATGTGAGTTCAATGAACAGCCCTGAATTTTCTCCTGGTGTATCTGATATTTAAATTCTAGGGCCCTGAATTTTCATTCCAGCCCCTGACCGATGGGCAGAGAACTGATTTCTGTTGCGATTCTTTCTGGAAAAAAAAAAAAAATCTAACCCAGGTCAGATATATTTGGCTTGTAGCTGAGAGGCTTTGCTCTTCTGCGGATCGTGCTGCTCTGAGGAGAAGGATCCCGCAGTGAGACGGAGCTGATTGGTCCTCAGGAGTCAGATCCTGCGCACCAGTAGAGTCAGGAGAACACCACCACCACCACGGTTTGGTAGCATGGAAACATCCTTTGGTCTAGTATAAAGCTAGGCCTTCTCGCTCCCTCCCGCTTCACCCCACCCCAGCAAAAGATCTTTGTTGAATGACCCCGGCCGCCTCTTTTAAATATGAATGTCCCCAGTCCATGTGGAAGAGAAAGCGCAGCGCCATTCCTATCGCATTGGTAATACCAAGGAGCTCTGAACCCCGGAGTAAGGCTGTCTCCCAGATTATAATCCACTGAGAGAGGCCCCTGCTAGGGGAGAGTGTCAGGTGCGCGTTAGCCACATTTTCACATCGTTCAGCAATGCCTGGGAGCCGCTCACTGATCCTAAATAGCGATTGAGCTGTCTGAGAGGGAGTGATTGATCACCAATCCCAGCCCGGTGGCTGGTCAGGGACAGGTTTGGTAGGGTTTGCGGAATGGCTGGCTGATTTTGTTCTTGTTTTTGGTTACAGCTTCCAATGCGTTACAACGGGCAATAACATTCGCAGAGGTGATAGCGCAATGCAAAGCCTTTATAAACGGGGCCAGTGAATGGCAGGGCAATCTCTGGGCATTTGATGCTAGAAAGGGGGAGTGGACCTGAAAAAAACTAGGTAAACAAACTTTTCTTCCTAGCGTGAAGGAGACCAAGTGCAACCGAATTCAACCACAAGTGTTCTGAGCTTCCTTATTTCGTTCCAGGCAAATTCTGATCATTTTTATCGCCCATTTTAAGAGAACCACCCCATTGCAGCTGAGCTTTAGGGGCAGGCACCGCTCAATACCCGCCTTGGAATTAGCTTGGAACTATCGATCATCCATGTTCATATTGCTAACAAATTATTATTAATCAGCAGTAAAAAGACTCCCGTCGCATAATTTCAGTCACACCATTTTCTTTCTATAAAGGTGCCCTTTTGAGAGGGAGAGATTATCGGTAGTTACTCCCTTGGACTGTGCCCAAATCAGCCTTTTTTGTGTTAGGCATTTAGAGCTTGGAATCCAAATACATATGTACTTCAACGAGCTTTGCTCAATGTGTCAACACACGTGTGATCCACGCGGTTCCCTTAGAGACGGGGGGGAAAGCGACAGAGAAATAACTTACCCCGTTAACACTGCCAGGCAGAACAGAAGTGTTCCCATCTGTGCCCAGAACCACGGTGCTCTGGCTCATGGTCACCCAACCGCTGTTGGCATTGTTTTGCTCCAGTGTGCTCTTACCAAGACTTTGATTAGCTTCGCCGTCTGTGCTTTGCAAAGGGGGGATTTTGCAGTGAAGAATATTGGCTTGCCCTTGGTTTCCTGCACTGGGGATGTTCTTTAGCGGAAAGGTTTCTACAGAATCCTTTCGGGTGGTGGAGTTGGCTTGGACTGGGGTGCTGCTGAGCTTGCAGATCCCAATTTTGGTCCTCTCAAAATCGTTCTGTTTGGCTTCTTCAGATAGAGAGATTTTGTTGTCGCTGGAGAGAGATCTGGAGACCTTGGCCAATAGGGATGGGGCTTTTGAAGGTAGGTTCTGCTGCTCATTTTCGGGGCTGGTTCGTATAACTCCCGCACCTTCAATTTGTCCAAGGGCAACTGTTTCAGGGCTGTTGACAACCTGCTTGTTCATATCCTTTTGACTGGTGTAATCCTAAAATGACAACATAACACACTTTACACCCCCCAAAAAAAGCGTTGAGATTTTGTTTTTTGATTTTTCACAAATAAGCACTGTGCATAAAACTGCGATGCAATTTTGCTGGTAACAGTGGTTAGGAACGTTTTGCAGTATTTTCAGTCTACACGGCTCTCCTCGGTCGCCTTATCACATTAAACGCTAATATTCTGAGAAGATAACCGGGAGACAAAAATAATAGAGACTGCAAACCTATAATTCTACACAATGTTTCCACAGCTCTGCGCCTCCAAACCTTGTTGGATTTCACATCACGACTGTAGAATGCTCCCTTCCCCTAACACCGTTGCAGAAAGATTCTTTAATTTTACGCCCCATTTCCTTTCTGTCATTCAACAATGCACACTGGCTTTTTTATAGGCAATAAACAAGCTGCCCTGTAGGCAGCTAGAGATGCTGGAACCAAACGGAATAGTATTGGTTAGCATTCCCGATATGCCCAGTGAAGTTACTACATTCATTCTAAATATTGAAAAAAAGACAACACGATGAAGGGATGTTCTATACCATAACAAATGCTGGATTATTATTCTAAAATAAGCTTTCGAAATCATGCTCGTTTTAAAGATCTAAAATTTTCGAAAATAGCAGATAGCCTGATTGTTTGTAACTAGCAATATTCAACCAAACAAGCTGGTAAATCTCACCATTTGACAATTTCTTGTTAAAAATGTGTGCCCCTTTTTGTTTTACACTGTCATATTTCAAAGGAAGAAAAGTGCCCGATGCAGTTTTCTTTGTATGCATTCTTATCTTTAACAATCTCCAAACCCACACAGTGTCAGCTAATAAAACATCTGCATAGAACTCGATAGCGATTTTACTGAGCTCTGAAGTACATACGTTTCTGAATACGTTCCCTTTCTTTTCTTATGTTGGCTATATTATAGGTGGTGAAGGTTTTTGCCATAGCGGAAAGTAGCCTTTCAGAACCCTGGACAGTTCCCATTTGAAACAAGCTCCTTCACCTACAACCTAGAATACTTTTGCATGACGGTTACTCTCTACATGAAGTAATATGTGAAATTAACAAATAGAAACTACATAGAGTATAGCCAAAGTAAATTCTAAAAAAAACCTGCCCCCCCGCCACACACACCTTCACCACATCTCAAAAACGGAAAAAGAAGCACTTACCATGTCTTAAATAGCAACAGATTGAACTGGTGGAGATAAAAACAGCAGTACAGGCGATTGATAGACTGAATTTTGCTCAGCCAAGAGCAAAGCTTTCTATAGCTCCTTGGGAAAGATTGGGTTTGCGTCAGTGCAGAGCAAGGTGCCCTTCGTTTGACATTTTCTTGATAATAAGAGTTTGATAAATCATTACCCTTGGATTCAGATTTTAAAGGGACAAGAAGAAGCCAGAGCGCCGGCTAGCTGTCACTCAGGTAGGAGTGGGATTGCGTGTTCAGTGTGATTCATATGGGGCTGACTACTAAACCAAACCCAGCAAGAGCAGAACTTTCTTGCTGGTAATTAGGAGGAACATGTGAGAAACACGTCCTACTGCACCCAAAGCAGAAGAGCCAAGAGAAGAAGCTTTTCATCCCTCTCTCTCTCTCGTTCTTATTGTTTCTGATTCAGCATTCGATATTCCTTGTCCCTGGATCTCTGCATCTGACAATGATTCCAACAATAAAACATTGGTATTCATATAATATTTAGAGTGGCTTCTTCCTCCACCTCACTTTACACTATTAGACAATAACAAGTTAAAGTGTTTATTATTACTGCACCGCAGAGGGGTGAAAGCCCTACCTAAACAAATCAAAGCGCAATGACCCCACAAAGTTAATCATCTTAGTAAAGAAATATTTCTTTCCATCAGGACCCTCTTCACTGCAGTTGGGCGGGGGAGGGAGGGAATGCAACGTTCAGTGCAGTTTTAGATGTTGTCCTTTACAAGCAAGACGAAAACTCTTTAGAAGTCAAGATATGAAGTTGGCGATAGAATTGATTTTCCAGTGAAGGAATCCATCGATGCATTTAATAACCACTCGTAAGTGGGTGCTATGGGAGGCTGCTCAATGCATTTGAGCACAAAGTGTAATTGCTTTGAAACTAAGTAATCATAACATCTACTTTTGACAAATCTCGATGTGCCTTAAACAACACTCTCTCTGTCCTTCCATTTGAAAGTATATGCCCTCTATTTCCTCCCAGCCTTCCCCCGCTCCCCCCATACACACACTACGTTATAGCCAAGTGTAGTCAATCCGAAGTGTACGCCTGTTGTTAATAGGGAGCAAATATAACTTTACATTATTTTTTTTTTAAAAAGCTACTGCTACATCCCTTCTGTTATAGACTAACCCGGATTTCAATAGAAAAACTAATAATTAACACACATTATTTCCAAACTACCTACTGCCTTGTGCCATAATTAGTCTTCGTTCCAAGACAGGTGATTTAAGAGCGCTCCTCCCCTGCAGCCAGCTCTGCCCAGGAGTCTCCAGCAGCAATCCAGCCCTATACAAGTAGCTGCAGGGACTGCCCATCACAATCATAACTCAGCACGGGGCTTTGAATTACACCTTCCCACTGCAGCCATAGGCAGAAATTCATCTGCAGGACTAAAGTATAAAAAGCACCACAAGGTGAGGGAGGTCGGGGCTAGCAACTAAGAACAGAAAATGTCATTTTCTTGGAAATGTTTATCACATTCCAAAACTTTCAAATGAAACAGTCTCAGACTTTTAAAGGAGAGGCTTAGTCTTCCTTCTGCTGTTGTTTAAAACATATTGAAACTCAAAATACACAGTTAATTTTTAAATATCTGTATTTCACTTCCCCCCAGTTATAGTTATTCGAAAATAGAGGGAAGTCTGGGTAGAATCTAGTTTTATTTTATTTTAACAGTACATCAGCAGCTTTCTGTGATATTTTCAGTATTTCTTTACCAGCCTGTTCCGAGGCAGGGAACTGCTAATGGTCGTTAGTTCAGTTACCTTTCCCCTCAGATTATAGTAATACCTTTACATTCAAAGACTAAATTAAAAGCGACAAGCCCGCAATCCAAGGAGTATTTTTGGTTAGAGAGAACTGAGTGCCTTTTCCAGATACCTACGGATTTCCACAAACAGGGTTGATTTGTTTTGTTTTTTAAAAGGACAAGAATTGAATGGTGAATTCTAATTTCTGAAATATTCTTAATCTTTTCTATTTCATCAGCTGTGAGGAGCTAACTAAACGTTTGACGTCTCGGAAGGGAAACTGTACCTTTGTTTCCCAGTTACACGAAAACAAGACGCAGGAAGAAAACTAGTTCGGGTTAGAAAGTTGTGAGGGAAAACAAGAGCATTCTGGAGACGTTAAAGAACAAAGAGTTTCCGCAGCCAGCAGGGTTCTACCAGAATTAAGTAACTAATAGTGTACCTGTGTGACAGCTACAAAGCGAAAAATAAGGGGGGGGGGCACCCCAAAAGAAATACAGCTTTGAGCTCTTCATACAACTTTTCCTTTTCCTCAACAGATCAATTACCGACTTTCCTAGAGTTGCCAAGCAAACCCAATCAGAGCTGGTAAAAATAAAACGCGCTCAGCATCCTAATTAATTGGAATTTTCGTTCCCTGCACAGAGATCCAAAAGGCTGACCCGACGTTGTCTTTAGTTTACGCCGAAAGGCGCCCCCTAATCCCAGTGCTGCGGCTCTCAGTAAAGCCAATGAATGCAAAACGCTACCTATAATAAAGACCAGCTAGTGGACCCTGGGCATAAGTCCGTGCTGTTTAGCTGCGTTGGTGTCATGTGCCTGTTTCTTCTTCCATGCCAAGTTCCTCGACCCCCCAGCCCAACAGGAACATGAATTTCCTCCTGGTTTCTGGGACAGGAAGAGTTACGGTTGGGTAGAAAGTCTGGAGTGCAGCATTTTACAAATGTGGCTGAGCTGGCCGAGTGCGTGGCTACAGGGCCATCTTCACAGGAGTGAGCACCGAGCACCCGCACTTACGCATCCTTCTCGTTCGGGTTAAAAATAGCTAGAACTCGTGAGTACTAAAGCTCCCCTCACCCACGCCCTTGCGTAACTTCCCTCCCCATCAGACCCCCCTTTAACACTTTCCTCGGCCTGTTTCGGGGGTGCGGAGCAGGAAGAGTAACTGCATGGCCCGTTTCTTTGGGGTACCCCGCCCAGTCTCCTCTGTACAGGCTGGGGAGAGCAGTTATAAGACCAGATCTGACATGCAGCGATTCCTCACTGTCCAGAGTCCCCCCGAGAAGGGCTGCAGCCTGACACGGTGGCTGAGCGGGGAGATTCGGGAACTGGCGCACCAGTGACTCAGAATAATGCGGGTCAAGCTGGGCAGTTTAAAGTTTTAAGCGCAGAGTGTGTTTCCTCCCTCTCTTAAGCATCGCACCGAGGCTGTCAAACAGGCGCCCAAGGAGTAAGGGAGCCCCGCCCCTGCGGCATCCTGCTGCAGACCGGCTGCCCAGAGACAGGAGAGCAGGGCTGGGAAACCCTGCATGTCCCAACCCATTTCTGCCCTACGTGCTGAGTTACGAACTCCCTGGCCATATAAGGGGTGAATGGATCCGTTTCCCTGTGGTCCTCTGGGTGCTTAAAACTCCCTCTGCCCTCTGGGGGCGTGTGTGTAAGCGTCTGGGGCACAGGTCGCCGTGTGCACTTGCCCCTCACTCGCTGTAGCAGTCAGTACCCGCAGTCTTTTTTAAAAAGAAAACACGTCCTCCTGGAGCTATTCCCCGCTCCGACCGCCTGTTTGGAGTGATAATCGCTTCCCTACACTGAAGCAGAACTGCCTGTAAATCCGCATCCATCACTGCAGCAGACATTCAGATTGAATTAACAAGTCACTACAGTCTTAATTACTTTGTCAAAGATGAAAAATAGTAATTGATCTTGTCCTTGATCGCTTCGCTTCCCTCTGCTCCCCCTCCCAGATAAGCACATAAATACAAAAAAACAAGGATCCTTTGGAAATGTAAGCTTACACTTTCAGATAATGAAACTGCAGGAGGAGGTTTTTTTCTCTCTCACTCACACACACGCACACACACCTCTGCAGAGAAGCTGTCCACTTCCTTGAGATAGTTTGGGTAGGAGGAGGGAGAAAAGCAAAAAGGAGAGATTTTGAATGTGTAAATTACAATTTTTATATATATATATATATATATATATATTTAAAAATTAAAAACACCACTAGATTCCCCCCCAACACACACACTTGAGAACAGATATAAATGCGGGGTTGTATGGATATTGGCATGCCCCGTCTGCACAAGAAGAAAGCTGATATTTCATTTTAAAATTCATGTACCTACATCTAAATCTATCCACCACTACTCAAACACATTTAAAGAGACACAGATATTTATAATAAAGTGAGTTCCGGTTCCCAAGCCAAACATCCCTGTCTCACTTCCCCTAACTTCCTGATTCTGGCTGAACTTTTCATCATTGATCTTATCTTAAAGGTTGTGTTGTTGTTTGGCAGGTGGCTAGGTGCCTGAAAAGCCTGAGCAAAATTGATTGGGCTTGCTGTGTGGTATGTGAGCAGGAAAACACACCACACCAGATATACAATTCCCTACCACCATCCCATTTACCCACTCTTCATACAACTGGCAGCTGCCATTTTTGCAACCCCCATAAAACACAAGATTGACTACTGCTAGAAACTTAAAACTTAGCTTTGTTTTATAGTTCTCATTGAACAAGAAAAGCAGTTGAAGTCTGAAAAAAATCAGATGGGTTTCTGTTTTTTTTTCTCCTCTACTCTCTGTTGGCACCTCTGCAGAACAGAGCTATTCAGCAAGTTCAGAGAAAGCAGCCTGTGTTAAAGAATCAACATCCATTTACCTTGTTTTCTCTTTTTTGTACTTTTCAACTAAAGGCCAAACATTGTCTTCAATGCAATGTTTGGGATGAGAAATCATTTCGAACAGCACAGTAAATTCCAACAGTGAAGGATTTTTAAGTTAGAATCACGTGGGTATTCTACCATTTCCTTAGTTAAAATTAGAGCTAATATAATTTATTAAAATTTATGTAACTATATATAAAAGATGTACAACCTGACTCAGTTAACACTACACTTTAGAATTTATTATCTTGTAGGTGCTTGATTGCTTAATCTTCATATTTCATTTAAGGGGTGTTTTGTAGGGATGACTTACAGGAGTATTTTTTTTTAATTTAATTTTTAGATTTGTAAGAATGGTCACTTCCACGTGGTGCAGGGCACAAGATTACATGTGCTTTTTACATTTGTTTCATTAAAGTAAACATGTATACACATACACAGCCATAGATATATATGGGTAGGTGGTAGTATAGGTCTTATTGGTGGCTATATTACCCACATTACTTGAGTGAGCTTTGTGGGTCAACTCAAATGAGTATCAGCAGCAAACCTGGGAAATTCCTCTCCCCAATTTTAAAAAGCTCCTATTTCTGGCTCTGCAAAGTTGCAAGATGTCAGACCTTAAACATGTTGTTGGTCTAAAAACAAATTCTGCCCATCCTGGGCCTTGGGCCAACAACATTTTGTAGAGAAATTCCACATTTCGAGAAAATGCAAGTGCACATACAGGCTAATTTTTATATAAAAGAGAATGAATACAGGCGAGAACTTGTATTTAAACCCAAAAATAGAAGGCATGCAGCAATGTGTTAATTATCTTCCATCTCCCATTGACAATTCTAATAGCAAGCCTATAGATTTTATACATTTCTGGGTTCAGCAAGGTTTAAAAACCTTCTTTATGGGTTAGATCCAGCAAGTTGCTCAGCACATCCTGTCCATCATAGTCCAGTCCCACTGCTCCTCTCCTCTCAAGATCCAGACCTACATGAATCCCAAGTTATCTGAACAGTGTGATTGTCCACAAAAAGTCTGGGCCCTTTTAAAGTGGAAGCCTCACCTTAACAGGCTCTGTGATATTTTACTTCTCTCAGTCCAGATAATTACACTCTGATAATGAAGAGTCTAGTAAATCGTTAAAGCATTAATTACTTGCACTTTTTCTTCTGTGAAATGTCTCAGGCTTATCATGTTTTTTACTAACCAGACTGGACACTTTTTGGTTTACCTGTCTTTGTCTGCTTTAACCTGAATAACTCAGTGGCAGGTACTTGCACATTCAGAGAATTGGCAAATTCAGGAGTTCTCATGGTCAAAAGACCCAGTCCCAAGGAAATGTAACTCCTTCAGTGAAAGCCACAAGAAATAATGAAATTTGGGAAATGGGGGATCAGCTGGAAGCATCTGGAAGAGATTTCTGCACCATTGGTCAGGCACTCATGCTCTTCACAGCTATGTAACCCATAGTTACATGTTTCTTCATTTGACCAGACATTTCCCCTGACCACAGAGGAATTTCCATAACATAAAATTGGATTGGAGTCTCTGGCTTACTACGGAAAAATGTTACAAAGTAAGAAATCAGACAGACAGGACATATTTAGTGAGAGAGATACCATTTAATTATAAATAGAGCATATCCAGTGCTTCAAGTCCGTTCCATTCATACATCCATTGTTATTAGGAGCCCAGTCTACATCCACTGAAGACAATTAAAGTTTTTCCATTAATTTCAATGGGCACCAGATCCAGCCTTAGTACTATCCCAATCACCATAATAAAACCTTTCCCTCCATTCCACAACCATAAAGAGTCTAGTGGTCAGGAATTCAGAGAGAAGGCAATACAAGTGGCTGCATCTGAAGCTACAAGGAAGTGAGTTTTCCAGGTCAGATGGGCTGTGGGAATACCATGTGTAGATTCTGGAAAAGCTGCATCACTCAGGCAGGTTTCAGTGAGTAATCAGCTTATTTTAATACCTTTACGGGGTGTCAGTCATTTTTGATAGTGTAGACTTTCATCTGTAGCAATGTAAAATGGTGGCATATGTATCCATCAGGGCAGTATGGGGCTTATCCAGCTTCCGCTGAAGATAATGGTATTCGTTCCCTATTTTTAAATTTCAACAAGACCAGAATCAGACCATATAAACATAACTACTTATGTATTTCTTAATGCACCTCCCTGAAGGTATTTTTGGTATTTAAAATTCAGCTGTACACAACAAAAGCTCCTTTTTCTTCCTTATGTCATCTCCTCTGACCAAAGTATAAGTTTATTTTAAATCAAAGAGGGTTTCACTCTCAACTTTTAGCCTTCACCCATGTGTCATTTCCAAGGTATATTAGTGTATTGGGCCAGCACTATACCATATAGTGATGGTGACTGACTTTCTAATATTAGCTTATGAATACAAAAGGAGACTATAGCCAAACTGTAGAAGCATTCCAGCCTCACCTCCTTTACTGGGGGCAATGGGCATAGGGTGGTAGAGTCCAGCTACACCAGCTGCAGACTATCCCATGGTGGGGGGATCCTAGATGCTTTAGGGATCCATTGCACTGTCACAATGTTTCAAAGGGGCTGGATCACAGCAGAGACTCTGGCCCATAACTTCCACACATGCAGAGCTGTAGCAACAAATGGGCACAATATAGCAGCAAAAGTTCACATTGATCAATCTATGCAAAAGCGGAAAAACTGAAGCCAGACTACTTGTATCAAGAACATTCTCAGACTGGGTTTCCTTGTGCATGTGCCAGTGATCTGTTCAAGGCTTGAATGGCAGTAATACTAAGAGGGGAAGAGTGTGGATGGACATCAACAAAGATCATACTTCAGCAGACTCTCCCAAATATGTTTGAATTTGCTCTTTAACCCTGCACTAATAAAACATCAATAATATCGCAGAGATTTTACAGAGCACCTTTAATCCCAGATTTCCTGTGTGACCTTGGGCAAGTCATTTAATCTCTGTGTTTTAGTTCTCCATCTGTAAAATGGGACTAATTTTAATCTCTGTGTTTATAATTGTAAATTTAGGGGAATAAGCTACACAGGTGTAAAGCATCCTCATACTGCCATCCATATTAAGGCCTGGACCAATTTAATTTCCTCTATTAAAAAAATAAAAATCACATGGCTATCTGAAATAGTTAAATCAGTACCAAAACTGTATGTGGACCAGGCCTTACCATGCATTTTCACAGTCCTTAGTACAATGGAACCCTAATCTTTGTTGTGACCTTGAGGCACTGCGCTACTAGCCCAAGGTACTGAGAGAGATTTACTGTCCATGGAGAAGGTAATAAATTCTATGGACTTGTTTACACAGGAAAGTTATACAGATATAAGCCAAGGTGTGAATTTAAACTGATATAGGTTATCAGCATAACCACAATGGCCTGACTAAATTCATAACATAACTCAACAGGGCTAAAACAGAGCTCTTAATTGCTCTTCCCCTCAAAGCACTCCCAACTAAAAGTCTCATCCAGACTCTCATGTTTCAATAACTGCAACATCCTTTTCTCCGATTTCAACAAATGCAATCTTGTCCCACGGATTTCTGTTTAGAATGGTGCTGAAAAGACCATTTTCCTAGCCCCTTGCTTTGACCACATCACCCTTCTCTTTGAATCCCTTCGCTGGCTTGCACTTTTCTAGTATATCAAACTTGTCTTCAATTTCAGGACCCTTCACAGCCTATCTCTCATTCAGTATTGAAAACTTGACCCTGGCCTCCGATTGGCCCATAATGTTAGCCTCTGTTAACCACTTGTTAAATTTTCAAACAAGCACCTTCGTGCTTTCCTTAACACTCCCCTCCTGCCTGGGAGGAGCTTCCCTTAAACATTCCCAAAGCCACTTCGTTGTTCTCCGTCAAATCCCTCTTCACTGCCACGATGGCTACAAAAAAATGTGACCATGGCTGCTGGTGTATTGAGACCACTGCCTTTTACTGACAAATGTTGTCTGTTTCATTGCACTCCCCACATCTGTTTGTATCCATCTCTTGTCTTGTACTTAGATTGTAAGCTCTCCGGAGCAGGAACCATCTGTTTATTCTCTATTTGCACAGTGTAGAGCACAGATAGGTCCTGGTCCTTGGCTGGGGCTTCTGGGTGCTACTGCAGTACAAATAAGACATGATAAACTCACCTATCCTACACTGTAAATACTAGACCAGGCCATTTCCAAAACCTTTTTGAAAGATTTAAACATTTTTAAGGAGTTTTCCTTCCTAAGTTTTTCCCTGTTTGGCAAGCCATTTATTTCTTGTGTTTTGCCCACCGCACAAACTGACATGGCTTCGTTTTACTTGCTTTTCCCTTTGCACGGGCATCCCACATTGGACACCAGAGACTCCCACTGTATCTAAATTTAATTGGGAGGATTTATTGAGAGGTATTTCTGAGAAAGATCCCAACAAAGAGGTACTCAGTATTTGGTTCAGTCTTCAAAATAAACCAAAACACTCAAAAACCTGTCACTTTATAGTTCACCCAGTCTTGATTTGAAGCAACATCAGGCAAGGTTTACACTGACAAGTATAATTCCACAATATTCCAGTTGAAAGTCAGTATTCTGAAGACCAAACCTAAGAAGTTTTAGACACTGGGGCCAAGTAATTAGTGATTTTGGGTTCCCACCTTGAGACACTTGAAAGGGGTCTGCCTTGCAGAAGATGGGTGCTCAGCACTTTCTGAAAATCAAGGCCCTTCAAGGTGTCTCAAATAAGGCATCCAAAAATTGTGATACCCACAATTCCTAGTCACTTTTCAAAAATTTGGCTTAGATATCAGGATTCCTAGGTTCTGTCTCTGGTTTTGATTCTGACTCAGTGTGTTAAAATGCAGTCAAGTCACTCATGATGACCATGCTTCCAAAGAAGTGTCTTAATTTGGGGTGCCCAGGTTGAGACAAAAAACAATCAGTGGGAGCTTGCTCAGCACCTTTGGGAAGTCAGGTTTTTGTGCCTCAATTTGGGCACCAAAGAGTCAAGACTCCTAAAATTAGGGGACATTTCTTTGAAAATTTTGCTCTTGATTTCCACCTTCTGTAAAATATGACTGCTAACCACAGAGTCAATGGGAAGAATAGTCTTTGCACAGTGGTGCGATATTCTTACACACAAAGACCTGTATAAATAGTACTTAAAAGATAGTTTTTGTTCAGAATCTAGTTTCTTTTAGCCCTTTACCTGCTATTTTGTTATTTCTTTAACTGTTGTACTCAATTACTATGCGAGATGCTCCTGTGAACACTTGGCATGTTGACTTTTTGTCTTTTAAAAATACATCTTAATAATCTAATGTGTTTTAAAGCTCCACCTAAGTCTCTTCAATTATTGAGCATCTGAGCATGAACCACAGGTGGGTACAGTCTGAGTGAGAGAATGTGTCATGCTTTTCCTCGAGCTCATAAATGTGCAGCTTGCTCACAGACCTATCAGGGTCGCTTTTAGTAATGTATCATTGCACTTCATGTTTTGGTTCCAATTTCATCACATGCTACGTATTATTTCATTGCTTCATATATTATACAGGGTCCTTAATGCTTCAAAGACCCATGGCCCACTGGGTGCAAAAGCTCACAGCTAATTATGCATGATCACAAATCAAGCTTCTACAGGTGGCCGTTCAAGGAAGTCTGATATTTTTCCTTCCCTCGTTACCCCATCTCCACCCCCAAACTATTCCACATGTACCTACCATAAAGATTAAGGGTGTGTGTCAGCAACTGGTCCAGTTCAGTCCAAATTACTTTTAACTAGCCACTGATCAACTTTGTGAATAACGTTAGTGAGGAAAAAGAGGCCTGTAACAGTGCTCTTCTCGAGCCTGTCTGCACTTTCTGTTCTTCCTCTAGCTACAGAACATGAAAGACTATCTTATAGCACCAGTGCTGAATCATTCAGAGGATTACGAGTCATCTTGATTTATTTTGAAGCTGGTGTCTTTTCTGCCGCAAGTTATTCTCCATGTCAGCCTGGCAAAATTTAGCAGCATACACCACTTTTGGGGGCTGGGGGAGGGAGGGGAGAAGCCATACATTTTTTCCAGCTATAGCTGCAAAACATATAAAAACATGGCTTTCTCCTGTTTGTTTGTTTGTAATTTCCCTCTTCTTTGTCAGCATTGCTTTTTTTCCACCAAGATAATAGTCACTTCTCTATCATTCCCTCTTGGGTCTGAAAAGTAGCTCAAACACACGGACAATTTCCCAAAGGACAGGATGGCTCAGGAGATGGTAAACAATAGTGAAAGACTAAATAACCTTTCACTTCTAAATCACTAGTTCAAATAATGCCCAGGATTGGCAGAGACAAAAGGTACATGCTATTTGATGGCTGTTTAGCAGAGCTGGTTGGAAAATGACCAAGAGTTTTGTGAAAGAATAAGTATTATTTTTGTTACATGGGTTTTGAAAAAGAAAGATTTTTCATCTCTTTGAAATTTTGTCACACATTTTTATTGAAAATTTTGGGGTTGAAATCTTGAGATTTTGGTTCCTCCTCTGTCTTCCCCCTATTTAGCTTTTTCCATTTTGCTACTGAATGGGAGGTGGAGAATGAAAACTAAACCAAAAAAGAATAAAACTTGGTTTTTCTAGAGTTGTGGGGGGGAAATGAAAAAATGCAATGTTTTAAAAGTTTCCATATAAAAGGCCATCTCTTAATGAAAAATATTTTCATTTAAAATAGTCTAACAACTCTACTGCCCCATGACTTATATGAAATGATTTGCTGATCTAAATCCAATTCCCTATTGAAAAAAATATATTTAAAAATCTCCAGTCAAAAATGATTTCCTTGTCTCTCTCAGTTGAGAGGATTGAATGGCAAGGGGAGACTGAAGAACTCAGGCCTCAAAAATTGTTCCATTAGGTCAGGAATATGGCACATTAGCAGCAAGCCAAAAGATTGCATTATACCCGTTCTTTGGATAAATTGAGAACTTCCACCAGCAAGGCTGTTAGTCACCCTTTACAAAGCACTATGTTTACAACACCTTCCAAGAACATAGAATCCGAAGAACAGTATTAGCAAGGCCATTTTATTGCCTACACATTATGGCAATGTTATCTGTTACTTTGACTATGATCTTACAACTAATCTTCCAGCCCAGACCAATGCCTCTTCTCCCTCTTGCTTCTGCGTGTGATGCAGAGGAGTAAGCTCTAGAACTCTGCAATGGAAAACACAACAGAATTTAGTATCATGGCAAAGTTTATAGGTAAGGTATCTCAAAACACTTTACAACAAGATCAAAGAACAGAAACAGCAGTAGACTGAGTAGTGCTTCAATGAAGATAAACAGAGGGTCAGACCTTTGTTACACTCCATTGCAGGTGAGTGCACAATGTAAGAAACTACAATGCCAGTATTAAAACCAAAACACTCACATGTACATCTGCATATATACAATTAAATATATAATATTAAAACACTGTGGATAGGATTTTCAAGAGTATACAAGGGTTTTCAAGAGCATTAGGTGGCTAACCTCCTTGGAAACTTAGAAAATCCCGCTTTACATTATATACATATGCCAAATTTCAAGTCCCTGCTCCAAAACATGGAGGCAACAGAGCTGCTCAATGAAATAGTTGTAAGAATTTAATAAGGGCAAAATAAAATTTTCTTCTCCTCATTCTCAAAAATAGCAAAATCCTTTTTTGCTGAAACTTACACACCCACAAAATCAGCCTTAGTTAGACACCCAATATGGTGAGGGAAATATGTATTTACTGATGGGAAAACTACCAAGGACTGATGCAGGATGTCTGTAGCAGAGCCAGGCACAGAACCCATCTCCCATGACATCAAGTCTTGAGCATTTGAACCACAAGACCACCTGGGATATCTGAAAAAAAGCACACTGCATACATTGCAGGGTTATGCAGATATACAACTTTGACACATTTATTTCAGATAGTGGAACGATGGAAAAGTCTAGAGAGTCAGAAAATGAAAATGTCCAAAAAGGGAAAGGAATTCCTGAGTCCAGACATATTCCTCAGAATTTTCCGTTGAGGGGATCTGGAGCCCAACAACTCATGTTTGAAAAATAACACTGGCCAAAGCAACTGACAAGGTCCAAAGATCTATCCCTGAATCAGTGCACCTCCTTGTAATGCTAATTTGATGTCCTGCTCACTCCAAGTAGATCATCATGCTTCTCCCTTATCAGACCAGAGTCAGAGAGACAATGGGCAAGATGACTTAACAAATAGCTTCCACCCAGATGGTCTCAGAAAAGAGGGAGAGAGGTGGACTTGTGAATGTCCAATATTCTTGTTTTGCACAAATATAGTTGTAGACAGAGCCTGACAGATTTCTATCTACAGCCAAATTGTTATTAGCATCTATAGCAAGCTTTCGTATCAGTTTGAAATTTCACACAACTGCAGTGAGCCAAGACAATGTAAACAGCAGCCCAGAGGACGAAGGCACGCCACAGAAAGATAAAGTGGCATCTGCAAATTCTGCAGCTGGCCTTTCAAGAGACCCATGTGTAACATATTGGCAAAAATCCCTCAGGTACTACCTCATGCTCCCGCTTCTGTTTCCATGCTGCTGTTCATGGGAACACAGCTTCTCAATGTGAGATACGCAGGGGCTGGAAGAGGAGGGGAAGAAATTAGACTTGCAAAAATTTGTGCAAAATATGGAAGAAACTAACAGGAATCAGATATATTTTTCTGACTCACAGTGTAGCTATAGGTTTACATAAAGCAATGTAGTAATCATTATACTCTATACATTGAATTCTCTTTACTGCATACACCACCTTTTACCACCACCTAATTGTAGCAACCCATTGATATACTTCGATCTTAGCCCTGTAGCCAAGTGAAATGCACTTCTGACTACTTTATTTTTCTTGGTGGAAAAGGGGGTGAGGGAGAAGTGAGAGGAAGAGATGTTTTAAATACAAGACATTTTATACACAAGAATATGTATATGCTTTTGATTATAGGTACGTAAATACATCAACCACATGCACGTGCACATAGCTTTCTCACAAGCTCTACTCTGTGCAGTGCACAAGTCCTGTTTCTGCTCCAGTGCTCAGCCAGTCTTCTTATTGCCCCCACTATACAACCTGCAAAGTTAAGTTGATGAGAGTGCCCCCCTTTTATCCCCCATTCCACCCCTCCCCCTTCATTTCACAGTCCCCATCTGACCAAATATACCTTATGGGCCTTTGAGAGGACTGAGAAAGATCAACATGATCACAACAGCAAACTATCCAGATGTGAAGGAAAGATAGGAAGAATAGTAAGAGGCCAATATGGCTGCATCAGAAGCTCTTCAATGGCCAGAAAATCAAAAAGGAATTTTACAAAAGGTGGAAACACAGACAAATTAGGGACAAAATTAGAAAGGTTAAGACACAAAATGAGTTACATATAGCAAAGGACGTAAAAGACACTAAGAAAAGGTTCTATAAGTACATTTGGAGTAAGAGAAAGACTAACAAAAGTGTAGGTTCCTATACTTGGCAAGAAGGAGAGTTAACAACAGAGGATACCAAGAAGGCTGAAGTGTTTAATGACTATTTTGCTTCAGTCTTCACTAAAAAGGTGAATTGTTACCAGATGCTTAGCACAATTACTATTAATAAGGGGGAAAGAGCACAAGCCAGAATGGAGGGGGAAACGTTTAAAGAATATTTAAATATGTTAGATGTATTCAGGTAGGCAGGACCTGATTAAAATGTAACCTAGGGTACTTAAGGAACTAGCTGAAGCCATCTCAGAACCATAGTAATTATTTTTGAGAATACATGAAGGAAGGTTGAGGTCCCAGAGAACTGGAGAGGGGCAAACATAGGAACATAAGGGTGGCCATACTGGGTCAGACCAAAGGTCCATCTAGCCCACTATCCTGTCTACTGGCAGTGGCCAATGCCAGGTGTCCCAGAAATAATGAACAGAACAGGTAATCATCAAGTGATCCATACCCTGTCACCCATTCCCAGTTTCTGGCAAACAGAGGCTAGGGACACCATCCCTGCCCATAACATAGTACCTTTCTTTAAAAAGGGGAACAACGACAACCTGGGGAATTACAGATCAGACAGCCTAACTTCAGTACCTGGAAAGATACTGGAACAAATTATTAAATAATCAATTTGCAAGCACCTAGAGGATAATAGGGTGAGAAATAGCAGCCAACATTGACTTTTCAAGAACACACCTGCCAGACTTACCGGATCTTCTTTGAGAGGATTGCTGGCCTAGTGGATGCGGGGTGGAGGCGGGGGAAGAGAAGCCGTAGACATGATTTATCTTTATTTTAATAATGCTTTTGACAGAGTCCCACATGACATTCTCATAAGCAAACCAGGGAAATGTGATCTAGAAGAAATTACTACAAAGTAGGTGCACAACTGATAGAAAGACCATAGTCAAAAGTAGTTATCAATGGTTGGCTGTCAAACTAGAAGAACGTATCCAGTGGGGTCCCACACGTGTCTGTCCCAGGTCCATTACTATTCAACATCTTCATGAATGACTTGGATAATGGTATGGAGAATATGCTTATAAAATTTGTAAATGACACTGAATTGGAAGGGGATGCCAGCATTTTGGAGAACAGGATTAGAATTCAAAATGATTCGACAAACTGGAGAATGGGTCTGAAATCAACGAGATGAAAACCAGTAAATATAAGTGCAAAGTACTTCACTTAGGAAGAAAAAAAATCAAATGCACAACTACAAAATGGAGAATAACTGGCTAGTCAGCAGTTCTGCAGAAAAGGATCTGGGGTTATAGTGGCTCACACATTGAATATGAGCCAACACTGATGCAGCTGCAAAAATGATTAATATCATTTTGGAGTGTTTTAACCGCAGTATTGTATGTAAGACATGGGAGGTAATCGTTCCACAGTACTTGGCACTGGTGAGGCCTCAGATGGAGTATTGTGTCCAATTTTGGGACCACATCTTTCCTAAAGTGTGGCACAAATTAGAGATAGTCCAGAGGAAAGCAACAAAAATGATAAAAGGTTTAGAAAAATCTGATCTATCAGGAAAAGTTAAAAAAATTGAGCATGTTTAGTCTTCAGAAAAGAAGACTGAGGGATGACCTAATACAGTCTTCAAATATGTTATAGGCTGTTATAAAGAGGATGGTGCTAGATTGTTCTCTATGTCCAGATAAGGTAGGACAAGAAGTAATGGGCTTAATCTGCAGCAAGGGAGATTTAGGTTAGATATTAGAAGAAAAAAAAAAAAGAAGCTTGCCAACTATGAGGTTCATTAAGTCTGGAATAGGCTTTCAAGGGAGATTGTGGAATCCCCATGATTGGAGGTTTTTAAGAATAGGTTAAACAAACACCTGTCATAGATGGTCTAGGTTTACTTGGCTCTGCCTCACAGTGGGGGAATAGACTAGATGACTTCTCAAGGTCCCTTCCATCCCAAATGTTTCAATGAAAGAGAATAAAGTCCTACACTATACGATTGTGCTGGACTAGGAGGCTGTGACCATTACTTTATATGTACTTTGCCACAATCCTTCACACTTTTGTGTATCCAGACAGATTACTGTGACGGGCTACATACGGATATTTACTCAAGCTTCAGCTACTGCACAATCTGGGTCAGGCATGCTTCACATAAGGAGATTATTACACCTGTGTTCCAGAGACTGCCCTGGTTTTCACTTCATTTCTGGGTATAATTCAAAGTTTGGGTCCTTTTACACTCATCACAGCAGTTGGGAGAATACGAGATGGTCAAGCTGACAGAGTTCCTAGATTTGTGGGTCTCAGGGCTGGTAATACTCAAAGGACAAGAAGGATGGTCTTGTTATTAAGGCACTAGACTGGGACTAAGGAGCTTTTATTCACCACCACAGACACCTTGGATGATCTTGAGCAAGTCACTATTCTCTTGGTTCTCTCTTGCACCTCATCTGCAAAATTTTAGAGAATTAGTCTCACCCCCACCCTTTTGTCTTGTCTATTTAGATTGTAAGATGTTCAGGGCACTGTCTCTTACTTTGTGTGTCTACATTACCTAGCGCAATGAGACTCTAATCTCAGCTGGGGACTCTAGTGTTGATATAATAAATAATAATTAACAAAAACAACAAAGGCCCTTTAACTGAAATTCATTCCCACCACCTTTAGTCTGATGGAGTCCAGATTTGTTGGCCTGGAGGGCAAATTGGAAAGCCTATTCTTGCAGGATTTTTCTGAGGGATGTGCTGAGTGAGTTTATTTTTGAGGCTTGGTGAATTCTATTGTGGACGCTGGCAACTTAGATTTGTATTGTGTATTAAAATATTGATACTATGCCTAGAGTTTAACAGGTGTACTGGATATTCAGTTGAAAGGGATGGGCACTAGTTTGAGCAGAGTACTCAGACATGAAGTGCCATGTTAAAATACTGGCACTGACTCCCACTGTGCCCTTGGACAAAATAACTTTAGCTCTTTGACCTAGTTTCCTGATAATTCCCTCTCCTTCCCTCCTCTCCCTGCAGTGTTGTAAGGATTCACTATTAGAAATCATTGCAACAGTTAGTAAAAATGCAATGCAGGTGAAAAGTACTGAGTGCAAAGTAACTAGCGTGAGCTAACTTGGAAAGAGCTAATTGTAGTCCATAGGACTAGCTTGCCTTTATTATATTCAACTGTAATGCAAGAAACCTACAGGCCAGTATCCTATAAGATATTACAGGAAGTATAAATTAGCATAAGTGTGGTTAAGTAGGCCATAATCCTTAGCAGAGATCGATGGTTACCTTCAGATTTTAGGAACTAAGAAGAACTTGCTCTATGGTTGGTGACAGATTGTTCCAGTAAATGCTACTTTAAGGAACATGGAAGTAATAACCAGAAATCTGCTTAAGCAAGGGATGGCAGATATGATCATGAGCTGAAATGGTAGTTACAGGTATGAATATACTAACCGTGTATAGAAGGACACCTCAACATTAGTAGATTGAGGAAATACAAATAAAGAAAAGGGGGAAAATCTACTGAATATGCATTAGATATAGTAGCATCGGTGTAATGTATTATAAAAGTTGCATCCCAGCCTGTGGGCACTTGGAGGGAGAGATGCAGCCCCTGGGAGGTGCCAGAATGATGGCCACTGGTGATAATGAGGAAGGTGATGGTGATGAGAAAGACAACAGCTAACTTTTCAGGTTGTTCTGCAAGGGATGATGTGAGTAGATGGATGTTCAAATGTATATTCTGTAGTGTCCATATTTACCTTACTGAGTTAGAGGGTTTGTGACTTTGCTTAATGTACTAATAAACTATATGTAAATATAGAAGAGTTCCTATAGCATGAGCGTTGCACCTGTGCACATTGGGATTCCCAACTAGAATAATTTTAATAATACTGGGCCTGATCTTGGGAGAAGAACCTGTCAACCCTCACAGTGATAACTGGGAATTCTTAAGTAACCAATATAATTAATACATAAATCAACAGATCAGGCTACATAATGGAGATGAAGCCAGAACTTCAAAATGGATCGGTTTAAATCCAAACCAAAGTTTTGTACCAAATAAATTTTCATAATACTGAAGCAGAGCAAATTTTAAAAAGTGTATATATCCTCTTTTGATAGATTTCTAAACTTGAGTGATTTAAAAAAACGTGGCAGCAATTGCTGTGAAACTGACTGACTGACTGGCCTATGGCCTACTGAAAAACAAGGCCTACAATAATGGCAATACCTTAATTGGACAGATTGACCAAAGGGCACTGTTTCCAGTTTGCTTACAGTGCTCTAACAAAATGTACAAAATAGCTGATGGAGCTGTCTATAGAATTCAAGCACAGAAAAATCCCCAGAGCTGCAGTGGTAGAATTCAAGGAAACCGCCACGCTCTGGCAGAGATCTGAAAACACAATATTTTATCACAACCCCATTATGCTCCCCTGTATGTTGGTTAAATTTCCTTTTCATCACTGCTGATGATCAAGGCACATTTTCTTGCGGAGTAAATCCAAAAGCACACAAAGGAACATGTCCAACGCTATTCTATTGATAGAACTGTAGCTGCCTGCTCCATGCCCACAATAGCATATGTACTGCTGACTGTCATGAACCCCGTTTACCCACTTCCTTCAGTGGCTCTATAATTACTGTAAAACAGTAATGATTTATGACACAGATGAACCAACCAGGCAAGAACACATTGATTAGAACATACAGCCCAGTTATCCAGAGAGGTGTATGAACCAAAATGCTGCTCCATGCTGTAACCAGAATCCAGACTTCGTAGCTGGCCTCTATCATTAAAATGGAGCAGGAAAAAAGCCCAGATCAAAACACCTTCGGACACTTTGGAGAAGTTCAGATTCAGATCTGATCTTTTCATCACTACTGTGCAATAATTAGCCTTGAGCGGAGGGAGAATAGAAAAAGCACAAGATTATTTTCAGAATTAAAACACAATTCCTTCCTACAGAAATTTCAGGGAAAAAAACTACATACATACTATTTTGTTTTATATGCTGATAGCTCACTTTAATGTTTGAAGAAAAATTGCATCTTACTCCTAAGGGGTTCATCAGATACTTCTGCCTATTCCTCCTACCTGAAGCTATAACTATCAGTTTATACCTTCATAATCCACAGCAGAGTGGTTGTAAGCAGAAGTCAGACAGTGGAAGAAGCCAAAAATCAAAAGATTCGTGGCCTGAATTCTCAAGTGACCATTGAGTTTTGGAGTCTCTCACTTGACCTTATAAACGGGCCTGATTTTCAGCACTCTGAAAATTATTCCCTGCTTTAAAAGCATGGGCACCCAAAAATTGAAGCATCCATAATCTCTAGTTACTCCTGGCAATTTAGTCCCATGGGTTGAAGGGATTGGTAGTTGGATAAACAAATGTCTCAGATATACCTAGCATTGTTCATTCTTTAAAAATAAATAAAAAAGCCCCTCTCTAGTGTTCCTCCAAGCTCTGCATTTAGTGGCGGGCACCACAGGGGAAGGCATGCAGGGTTTTGAGGCTTCTCTTGCTGGGTTTTTTTAATTTGTTTTTTGTGGAGGGCTAGAAGAGGGGTGGGATGCTGCAGGTGTCAGATTTCAAGAGGGCAAAGTCCATTAATCTCCAGTGGTGTGTATGCTGTAATGGCAGTGTTGTCTGTGCTGTGAAAGTGACCGAAACAACATCAACCCCCCTTTTTAAAGTAATATTAAAATTATTAATTTCTCTCTCTCTCTCTCTCCAGGGAGGCTGCATGACATTTACCTTTCCTTAGGCCAGGTTCGTTTTGCAGCCATTTAACCCTGCTGAGAAATCTAGAGTTGTGAAAGTCCTAGAAAAACACAGGTTATAAGAGAAAATCTATTGGCTTTTTCTGACACCTTCTCTTCTCAACTTAAAGCTTTGTGTCAATTTACTCATTCAGGCAAGTGTAGGCCAGCTATAGCAAGTGAGTTATAGGGAAGGCCTGTTCTATGTCCACATCCCATCCAATTTTCCAGCTGAATGGATTTTGATTCCAGGATGTCCAGTGTTGTGACAGAGGTCAATGTTATTAGAAGATTCCATCCTTGCTCACTCCCCTTCTTTGCATAACTCATTAAATGGCATAATCAAAATTCAATTCTAGTTACAGGTCAAGCTTGATTACCCTGTTTTGGGTAACTGAGGTTCAGGTAGTGTCCCCCAGTAGCCATTTATTTCTATCTAGAATACTTATATGATCCAGGCTCCCAAGTCCCAGGCTAGCACTCACACAACCAGACCATCCTTCCTCTTTCTAGTGGAAATTCCTTCTATCACCCATTGTTTGATGCTAAATTCTAATAGTGATTGTCAATTGTTGGCAAAAAATTTACTGTAATGAACCCCACTGTCAACTTTATAAACAATGGTATATTAGCTAACCAAGTGTGTGTATGTTTATGTTGAGACTAGAGTGTATTTCTCAAGCCTCGGAGAGGTACCCCATTTTATAACTCTAAAGAAATAATAAAAGAACACTTGTTACTGTGTCATAAGTACCGCACATATGGTTAAATAAAGCACCTATCTACGTCAGGGCAATTTGAAGCATAAAATCCTAAATGTAGCTGTATGGCACAGTATAAAGAGGGGCATGCACCAGCATGGCTTACCTGGTAATAAGAAAAGGACGACTTGTGGCACCGTAGAGACTAACCAATTTATTTGAGCATAAGCTTTCGTGAGCTACAGCTCACTTCATCGGATGCATTGCCTGGTAATGTCACTTTGCAGCAAGTTTACATTAGGAGTTTGCAGCAATACAGATTTCCTTCATATAGAACAGCCCTAAGGGCTTGATACCTTATTACCTTACCTGGTATGGTCATTTTCATACCCACTTTGCACAGGTGTAATACCTCCATATCAACACATTTCATTGTGTGAACACTTGACAGCCATTTTGTACAGGTGAACACCACCATCACAAGGTGCAAGACAGTAGAGAAACAAGCCTATGAACCTAGGCAGGTATTTTGGGCACCAAACTCCCTTATGTTGTAGGAGCAGCAGCGATCTGTATGGTATGTATAACCTGTATGCTCAAAAGGTCTGTTACACCTCCCCACCCTCCTCATTTTGTCTCCTCGCCCTCTTTGAATACCTGTGAAGTGGCTTTCCCCCTCCCTCTCCTTCCTGGAATGGGATGAAAGGGCTGCTTGAGCAGCTGAAAGATCAGAAGAGCTCCCAGGTAGACAAGGTGTTTGGGACTCTGATTAGGCAGCGATCACATGCCCAGTACATGGACACTGCCCGAGGTGCAGTGTGACCAACCAGACGTAGCCAAGACATCTCTAGTCGCAGGCCATGAGGAGCAGGTCTTTAAAATTGAAAGGGGCCATGCGCTCAGGAGTACACTCACAAGATTGTACCTCCCGTGAAGGCCCTTTGCCCAGACTGCCTGGCCAGTGGTTCGCTGCGTTGCATTTCATTGTGCCTCAGGAAGACTTACTTTCATCGCACCATCCATCGCTGAGCTGTGGGACACTTACCTTGAAGGATCCTGACATCTCCAGTGTCGTGCCTGTCCTGGGAGTGTGAGTATGTGAGTGTGACCCCCCCCCCCCTTCTTTTGAGCTTAGCTATCAGTATAATAAACGTGCTGCTTTCTGCCAAACTCTGGTAGGTCATTAGTCCTTCCTAAGCTTACTAAGCCCAAATTGGGGTAACACCTTAGACTGCTTTGAAAATCATAAAAGGTCCCTAAACCATTTTAATAGCAACTCTGAGGAAAGTAATTTTTTTGGAGGGGTCGGGGACAGAGAAGGATTATAGGTTTAATTGTGAGGAGGCAAAATATATTTTTAGTAGAGTACGTTTGTTACCACGCCATACACACTTTTCCACAGTAAGTTATAAACAGTACCCAAGTGGAAAATAGAATTAACTTGTTGAGTAAGTTTTATTCCCCTTTAATTTGCTATAGCTCTCATTATGAGGCTTTTGTTTTGCTTTGGTTAATCTTTGCAAGAGCAGCAATGAAGTGTTATAAAGCTGTACTTGATTGTTGCACAATAGTATTGTTTGGCTGGGTAAGACTGAAGCCCACTTTTTATTTGCCATGGCAGGCATCAGAGCTGTATGGAACACTGAAAGTGTTAAGAAACCAAAGCAACTAAGTAAAACTCTCACTTCACAGGAAGGGTTCATGGATTTATCTGCAACAAGGGCTAATTTCTGTTCCGAAACTTGAGGGACCAGCTAAGTAGATCAGAGTTTAGTACCTGTGAAACTGCAGCCTTCTATTCACAGACTAGCAGATGGACAATATATGCAGACTTTCAAATATCCTATTAACATGCCTTGCCTCAGATCCAGGTGGACCACTGTAAGCAGTAAGATGACAGATCAGATTTCTTGTCTCTGCAGTGCCGATGCTGTCATTGTGTAAAGTTGACAGAATTCCTACTGAGTTCACATGTGGCCAGTCATCAGGTGGTTACAATTTTAGGTCACTTAGACTTGTACTGAACCATTGGTAGTGAGGTGAAAGGCTCCATCTCTCACAACCAGTCTCCTAAGCAATCCAAACCCTCTAACCTTTTATCATGTATTTTACATACTTTAGCTCCTTTATGCTGAGGCTTCCGCATGTTGCCCACTAGACATTCCTCACAACAAAGAAAACTCATTTTCTACACATTTAACCTCTCAAGCCTCTCAGGGTAAATCTCTACTGTGCTCAGGACATTTGTTTTAGCTGCCTTCTATACTTTATCTCATTCATTATGTTTGGTGTAACTGAACGTCATTGTTTTAACCAGTGTCAGCATTTGGTGATGCCTGTTCAGAGCTCTGTAATTTATATAAGCAATCTTCAGTATATCTTTCAAGGTTCTTATATGGTCCACCAACCCTCACCATATCATGGCTGCCACACAAATTTTAGTGCAGTTATCCTTAATACTCCCGTGAGGTAGGGAAGTATTATTCCCATTGTACAGATTGGGAACTGAGGCAGAGCAAAATATATTGATCTAGGCTTCAATCTGACAAATGCACACGTGCTCAGCTTTAAGCATACGCATAAATCTTTTGATGCAGTTTCCACACACACGTTTCCGGGATTGCAGTCACACAGGTAGTCTTTGGCAAATGTGAACCAGTCACTCCTTGATCTGCACAAGCTGGCAACTGACAAGAATGACCCTCATTTGTGTGACTTCATTGAAAGCCAGGACTTGAACTCTGATGTCCTGCATACCAGTCCAGTGGCTTAACTGCAGTGAACTACGCATGGTGACATTCTGGTTTTTCCGCTCCTGGAGGTTATTGACATTTAATTTATGATTGGATTTATCGAGTGCAATGCTGACATCCTGCTTGGAGTGTACAGTTGCCACCCAGAGCATTCAGGAAAGACTGAGGGGGCTTTGTAGATCCCCGTGGGGCCTGATTCTGGGATTTAGATGCCTAAAACCAATTATTAATCTAGTCCTTAGCTATCTAGGTTGCATGTTCAATAGTTAAGAAGTAATCATGCTACAAATGGATTTTTTTAAAAAAGAATTTGAATATATTGGTAACCTTATTAAAAATTCTACAAGCTATTTTTTGTTCAAAACAGAACTTGGGTCAAACTTGTTTTTTTCAATATACTGTATACTATAGATGAGCCTGGTGGATGGGACTTACCGTAGGGCACAAATGCTGCACAGCTTGAGCCTCTAATATGCAAATTTCAGAGTAGCAGCCATGTTAGTCTGTATCCCCAAAAAGAAAAGGAGGGGCACCTTAGAGACTAACAAATTTATGTGAGCATAAGCTTTCGTGAGCTACAGCTCACTTCATCTGATGCAAGTATATATATGAACATGCGGTGAATATTCTACAATAGGTAAAAGTTGTTTTTATAGCATTGTAAATTTACATGGCCCTCTACAACAGGCAAACCAGACCAAAATATGACATTCACATTTATGGCATGACATTAATAATAAATAGCAACAACTGTCTCACAACCTTACGAAGCTTACAGTGCAAGAGCACCAGTAGATACATGACAGAACAGTATGGTGTCAGATATCACTCCCAGTTTTATTAGTTGGCATATACTCTAATTTTGAAGGTAAAAGGGCCAGATCAGATAGTGTAAATTGGTGTTGCTCTATTGTAGTCAATGGAGTTATGCCAATTTACACCAGGTGAGGATCTGGCCCAAATATTTTTATCGGAAGTGTAAATAGTTTTATGTTTCTTTAAACTTTCAGAGCCCAAGCGAGTAACAGAATAAAGGAACATCATTCCCCAGTGGTATCAAATCATCCTTTATTTATGCACTTGCTACCACTCCTGCATGTACTGTCAACCACTAACATCTGTGCGCAAAGGCGTGACAGGATTTGCACATGTACATTTTTCCTTGTACTCATACCATATTGGTGCTGTTTGAAGAGAGATTCTGGGATAGAGTATTTTGATCAATGACTATGAACTTACCTACATTGTGTTACTGATGTTACCAAAGCTGCTGCAAATTGGCTCCTGAAATTTATCTCTAAAAAATCAAATATTGCAAACAGAGAGGGTTTTCCAATGGGCAATCAGCACTTCGTTATATTGGCCATTCCTTTCCCAAAGCTTTGGCTTTTCACTCCTTGTAGATGAGATGGCTGCCCCTGTGCAGCCTCATTTGGCCATGGTGCCTCTGCTCTGCCCTCTATTCTCCTGCTTCCAGCTCCTTTTACAGACACTGCACACACTTCTTGTCCGATCACCACCCTTTATAAGGGTCTGGGTTTATTCAGACAATAACTCAAAAATAACCAAGTACCTGTCCCAAGGCATGACTCTTACCTCAGATCCTGAGTGGCGAAAGGGTTCCTCCATCTAGTCCTTTTCTTTTTTTGAATGCGTTCTTAGGGGGTGACCTGCCTGGGGTTTCAGCCTGCAGTTGTCCAGTTCAGAGCTGACTCACCTGTAGACTCCCAGAGTAAAATCCCCAACTGCTTTGGCTCTCTTATAAGGAACCAGCTGCTTGCGGTTCCCTCCCCGCAAACAAGGTGTTTCTGGTTAGCTCCTTTAGCAAGCTTGCTCCAGGCTTAATGTCTCCAGCAGGCAGCTCCCTCACTCCCTCTGTTCTCTCACTCTTCGTTTCCCTCTTTGACTTATGACATTAATGGTCAGGGCTTTGGGCTCTCTCTACATCCTCCAACAGAGAGGTCATTAACAGGTGTTAGTGAAACTTTTATGGCACACTACCAAAAATCATGGTGAACAGATTATCTTTTCTTCATGGGAAATTTAACCAGACATAAAATGTTGATAGCGTGTTAGAATCATAACTGTAGGGAACTTCAGGAACTATCAAATAGGTATGTTCGCACAATACAACTGCTAGACAACCTGTACACTTTAAAATTCAGCTGACAAACGAAAAAAGTGGCTTGTAATTTGCTAGCAGCCTACATGTGTATTCAGAAAAGTCATGGATATATTTACGAATTCCCCTAAAAGCTCTGTCTATCTGAAGATCAAAAACCTCGTTCTGTACCACAGGAGCTGTCTCTCATTAAAGCAAACACCATGCAATAGAATAAAGAGCAAGGGCAAACTAAGAAATCCTATTAGGGCCCCCCAGGAGGAGGCTCATTCAAGAGACACTTGCTCATGAAGGACCTGGAGCTGCATCCATGTTAATTCCTGGCTTCCCCTCTCCCTCATGGGTAAACTAGGAGATCACTTTTGCAGTTTGGCAGACAAGTGTTCAAAGTGATTCAGGAGAAGTTTATAAACCAGAGATCAAAAACTTTACCTTACCAGAAGAAGAGGAAATGTCAATTTGAAAATGGACTTTCCTGTAGTCCAGCATCCAAATACAAGTCGGCAGTAGCAGGTGTCCAGCATCCTTGCAGATCAAGCCACTTGTATTGAAAGGTGCATGAATGTGGCTTTAGGCACAGAGTCTGAATATGTTTTGAAAGTACAGTGTGAGTCCTCATGTTCATCTGAAGAGAGATTTGCTACAGTTTTCATTGAACAAGTGCAACAGACTGGTCAGTCTATACCTTTTATATACATCTGTGGGAAAATTGATGGCTGATGTAAATAACTCATCATTACTGGAAGCAGGCTCAGTTTTTAGACTAGTTATCCCTCAATAAAGCCAAACATTCTTTCACTCTGAAAACTCTGCATGGTTACAGCATCTATAAACATCTGAATCAAGCATTTATAAACACAGCAAATGGTACATATCATTTGCAGAGAATGTTAACCACTAATGAATGATTTTTCAAACTATTTTCCATTGAAGGGGAGGGGGAACAAAAAATAATTATGGGTTACTAGAAGAGATAATTGAATACAGTAGCTTTCTCCTCAAATTCTGCCATTACTGCAGCTAATGACCAATCTGTTCGCTTTAATAGCCTGCAATCTCTGAGCCATTAACGAGCAAACTAATCGTTAACCAACATTAATGATCAAGTTCTTGGGGATCTTCCTTTAAGTATTGAGCTGTTCTCACAAAATATTATTAAAACTGATATATTCATTTTAAGAACTAAAGAAAATGCCTCTTCCCCCTCCCCCCATGGTAGATATCGCTCTAAATTTAACTGGCCAAAGTTTTTGGTTGAAAAAGTTAATTAGATCCCTCTTCACCACCTCCACTCCCTTTTCAATATGTTGCTTCAACATGTAGAGTTAAATGAGCCACAGAATATTTTGGAGGGAAGTTTTTTTTTGAAGAGTGAAAACAATTTAGTGCTAAAAACTTATTTCTTGTAGTTAAAAAGATTTAAATTTGCAATCTGATGCACCCATGTTCTTTATACCTCTACACTGAATTGACTATGTGCATATATCAACTTACAAGACCTTTCCATTAGAATTACATTGGGTTACAATGGATATTATCAAAACAATCATTTTTAAAACCCCTACCTGTAGTAGGAAACTGTAGAAACTGAAAATTAAAGTAAACTATTCAGTCATTTACGCTGTTCACTCACGGTACTTCACTCAGACAGAGTAATTAAAATAAATGAGTTAATGTCAGTGAACTAATGGAATTTTGTTGTTTGGAATCACAATGCTGCTAAGGAACATTTACAGATTTTATTCATTAGAGATGGGCTCAAACAAACAAACAAAAAAGAAAAAGCACCCTCCCTCTTCCTATATGAACTGGGAAAGTTGGATTCAATCTTTGCAACTGGTCATTAATCACCACAAGGCGCACAACACAGCTGTGCTAGTGTTACTGCAGGAATCTCAAGGGATTTTTCAAAAGACCTCACCTCCCACTTTGGCCCCTACGTGAAGTAGCCAGACTTGCAGAAGGGCTCAGCCTCCAGCTGTTCCCATTTAGGTGACTAAATGGGAGCGGAGCTCTTGAAAATTTGGCTCATGGACTTTTGAATCTCTCTTTTTGTTTTTGTATTTTAGAGGGTATCCAGTATCAAACATTAAAGCAATGTCCATTTTTACTCTTAATATAGGTAAAATTCCTGTAATGTGCACAAAGTCCAAGACAAAAAAATTTCACTGTGGACAAATCAAGTCCCACAATCCCAACTCAGAAAGGCAATAAATGGGTAGGTGGGAAACGGGACAATACGCTCGCAAGGCTGCTCTACTTGTAATTCAGCCTTGGTAGCAGTTTTGGTCCCCCAATCAATGGTGTATTGTGGCCAGCAGATTGGTGCATATCAGAGCTGCACCTGCATCCCTCCATTTTTCCTATGGTCTGAACCTCCAGACTTTTTGCCTTCTGCTTTTCGATAAGTGGAGCTTCATTGCTAGCTCCATGGGATTTGGTTTCATTGAATGGTAGAAGATGGACATATGACAACTGTCTGCATTTTTGTGTGACTATGCTCTGAAGAAATCAAGAGCGGATGAAGGATATTGGTATTACCCAGACACATGTGCAACTTTGCAAAAGCCAGTCCAATACACCAAGACAGGAAAAACCTCCGTAATGACTAGGAAAGCCACTGTAGATCTTGAAGTTCTTAATCTTCCAATAAATGACAATGAAAATTAAGGCAACTGAATAACAAAATGTACTTGGGTAGTTTATTTTGACAAGTGCAATTTACATCATATAGTAATACAAAGTTTATAAAAACAAATGTAGTCTTCATCACTAGAGCATGATGCGCCAAATCCTGAAGCACTTACTTCTACTGAATTGTTCCAAATAAAAATGAGGTCTGCACAGGATTTGGCCCTCTTTTGATCTTAGCCAAGAAAGTGTCCAAGATTGCCTTTTTTGGTGAGAATAATCAGGTTTGTCAGTGAGCACAGTAAGAATAACCTATGCTCTGCTGAGTTAAAATTTTACAGACAGCATGTTATCGTTACAGTAAACGTCAGAGCCGTATCTGACTTTTCTAGCAGATTCATCTAAATTAAAACCATTTTCATTCCTTCTCTCCACATTATAGGAAATGCACTCAGATTTGGTTTCATCATCATCTCATCTATCACCTTTGCAAGACCACACAAATGATAAGCTAGTCAGTTCCAACTCTTGCTGTATTCTTGAGCCAAAAACAATTTTTGTTTAGAAAAATTGACATCAGATACATATAAAATTTGCATTTCTTGAAGTCTTTAGTATTTTCACTGCAGGCTGTATGTCTGTTTTGTATTGTTCACTGAAAGAGTTATAATGAGGGACCGTGGATCCTTCCTATTCTTGAGGACAGTTATCTTTCCTCTCAAGGCCTCACCTACAAGAGCAAAAAACAATGATTGCATTTACATTAAGTTGGATACGCTAAATGGCTTGATTAGAACAGCAGCATTTCATTTATCTCCTTTTATTGGTTTGCATGAGGAGCCTGTTTTAGAGGACAAGAGATGAATAAAAGGCACAAAAGCTACAGATATGTGCTGAAACCAGCTCCTTACTTCTATCAATTAGTAAAGTCATTGACTATGAAACTGGCCAGTCAAACTGATTGACTTAACGTGACAGGTTAGGTTTCATCATACCTGTTAACTTCTCACTTGACCCATCCAGCGAGCTATTAATTCCAATCAAGATTACTATACAATCTGATTATAGCAAAGGACTCAATATGTCCTGCATACACACAGAGTTCTCCTCCCCCAAGCCTCTCAAAAATTGTCTCCAGTTAAGAGGATTTGCTTAGCAGGCCATTTGAAATAGCTTCTGGAAGCATTTCGCAAAACTTCATTAATGTAGCAGATATAAAAAGTCATCATTTTAGTAACACTTCTGCCCTTGAGTTTAAGCAGCAGCCCTCATTCCCTGGGGAAAAGTTAAAATTTGAAATTCTTTAACAACATATTACAAACATTTGTGTTAGCCACAGCACACTACTAAAGGGAAAGTATTACTCCCTGAAGCGTACATCTCTTTATTCCTTCCTTGTGTTTGGTATGTAAACAGGGGACATTACTACAACCATGTCAGAGGAGCTAAAACGAAGTGAACAGTATAAGTCTAGTTCACTTTTCACCATGTATGTCAAGTGTTTCCTATTTGTATTACAGTAACGTTGGCCTTGGTTTTTAAGATGGTTTTGTTTTTAGCCAGGTCCTACAGGGGAATGTTTAAATAAAAAAAAATCTTCATGAAATTAAAAAACTGCACAAACATAATTAGTGTCACAATTCAGGGCAATTACACCTATATTCTCCCTCAGTTGTCCACCGAGGACACCCACCCTCAGGTTTCTGGCTCCACCCAAGACAGGCAATAGCTGGCAGAGACATGCATCCCTCTCCCTCCTGACTATGGTATTTCCAGGCTCAACAGTTCCCTGCCTTCCTTGTGTCATTCCAGAAAAAGACAGTCCATGTAAGCAGGCATGCTTCACTTCTCTCCTCCGACAGTACGTAGTGTAATTGACACACCTGTAAGTTACCAAAGAGTTTTCTAAGCAAGCACCAATTTATTCTTAAGGTGGAAGCAATACAGAGAAAACATACTAAAAGCAATACAGAACCTACACACATGCTAATAAGCTTACCAGAGATCACCTCAACAGTTACATGGCTCTGTCAGGAGGCCTTCAAACCTCACCCAGGGATTTTCCTGTGATTTCAAATTCATTATACCCTTTGCTCCGAACAACAACTGTTATGAGCAAGGGAGTCACCCATTTATCCAGCCTGGCTCTTTGAAGAGATCATGACTAAATCAGCCAGACAGTGGGTCTCTGATCAAAGTGCAGCTTCAAAAGGATGGATTTGAGGGTGGGTCATTTGCATTTCCCTCACCCCTAAGTATTTCCTAGAAAATCCACTTCACATTTGTTGACCCAGAAAGTCCTTCAAAGTTCCTAATACCTCCCAGAGACTGCATTAATCCTGCCTTCCTCCTAAAGAAGTTCTATACAATCCCACAATAATATACAAATATGTGCATTTTCAATACAATGGACCCCAAAGGTATTAAACTGAATTCTATAAGGTTTAATTCCATAAGGTTTGTCCAGGATATGGCAAATCACTGTCAGATCAGTCACAATTAGTATTACATTTTGTTAAACTGCAAACAAAAATTGTCATTTAGCAACAGGTTATTTTTTGGCTAAGACATCAAGGAGACATCTTGACAGAGGTCCCACAGCCCTTTACAGAAGGGTAAGCGGGGGGAGGAGGTTACCTTTGGTTTTCTGTTTGTCTTAATCCATTATGGCACACTGAATTTGCTATTAAACAGGTGCTATTAGACAGCTACTGTGTTTCATCCCAGAGACTTTTGTGCTTCAGTAGTGGATAAAAACTTCCCTATATATTCTTTATCTATCTTAGAGGTTTCTGAAGCTCATTGATTGTGAAGCACTTTTAGATCCTATAATGAAAGTGGTATTATGAGGGCAAATTAATACTATTAATTTGGTACCCGTTTATGCATGGTGGGTTTTTTTTTTTTTTTTTTTTTGTTTTTAAGATTAGTGTATTGTAGCAGACTGTATAAGATTTGTAGAGACATACGCCTGTAGGCAGGATCCTGCCCTTAATTTTCCACAGTTATGTAAAAATATCTTCCCAGGTAAGGCTTAAAGTGTGTATCTAAAGGGATGCACATTTCTGCAAGTTGTTACTATAGATGTAGGAAGTGGACTGTAGAGCTACAATTCTAGTTCTAGAAAAATTTACTTTTCTTCATGGAAGATTCCTAGACCAAAAGGACAGTAGTGAGTTTACAGTTATAAAGATTACCAACAGCTGATCCATGCTTCATGGATTTGAACAAACAGAAAGGATAGAGATCTATAAATAAATGTGCATACTTGCATAGAATAAAGCGGTACACATAAATGCTGAAGTATTTTTAACAATTGCAACTAGTCACAGTTGCTTACTTTTTAAATTTCTTCATGTACTCAGATTGAAATATTACTAAAAAAACAAAAAAATGAAATAATGCAGTAAATCTTCATTCCTTGATCAAATAACCAGAACTTGCAAATGACTCAAATTAGCACTTGCTACTGACCAAAACACTTAAAAAAAACAAAAAAACAAAAAAAAGACCCCGCTAGAATTTCAGATAAGTTATCAATGAACACATTTGAGAGGCCAGAGCAGACACTAGAATTAGGACCCAAGTGTCCTAACCCACCGTCCAATGTCCTCTACACAGGAACACCCTGCACGAAATCCACTTATGTTCAATGCATGTGAGCAAACAGGACTGCATGTATAAAGTATGTCACTTGTACACATGCACAACTGAACACACAGTTGTGTGCATGAACCTATATTTTGAAAATCTAGATACACAAGACATACTTTGAAGTTAACCAATTCAGGAGCATTCCTGCAAATTTCATCTAGTTAGCTGTTCATCTTGCACTATGTTCCCTACATATTTGATTAAAAAAAAAAAGAAACCACTACTAGGTCTTTGAATGTACTGTAACAGTTAAAAGTGAAGTGCTACTATACAAAAATGCCATCTGTCACAGTAAGTACAGGGCTGAGACTCTTTTCATACTTGTCATTTAGTGCCTACTTCAAATTTTGCTTCAATTTTCATTACAACTTTTTGAATACATGTATGAATGTAGAAGAAATTGTTTCTTGGTCCATTAGTTGAGAGCTCATTTTAAACCCATGTATAACAAATGGATTATTTATCAAGTACAGAAATACCTATTCCATAATTTCATGAAGAACTGATGATCCAATAGCTAAAGGCTGATGCTAGATAAATTCAGACTATAAATTAGGCACATACATATTTTAATCCAAAATTATGAGTCTGATACAGGAATTACTGGGTGAATTTCTATGGCCTGTGTTATGCAGGTGTCAGGCTAGGGCTATGTCTACACTGCGCACCTTACAACGGCGTGGCCACGCAGCTACAGCTGCGCCGTTGTAATGCACACAGTGTAGCCACTCTGTCACCAGGGGAAAGCTCCCCCGATGACAAAATAAAACCATCACCAATGAGGGGCAGTAGCATCATTGGCGGGAGACGCTCTCCCGCCAATGACAGTGCAGTATAGACATAGCCTAGATCTTTATAATGGTTAACGGCCATATGAGTGAGTGAGAGAGAGAGAGAGAGAGAAAAAAACAACCTATAAATTCATTACCATATTCAAGGCTTTTTAATACTATCAGTACTTTTATGCCGGATTGTACTAAAAATAGAATTTAATCCACATGATCCAAACTTTTCATACGCGAATGTCTAAAATTAAGTACCCATATAACAACACCCTGATTTTTGAGGCACGAAGCACCTGCATTTCCCAAGTTAACACAAGTTGTGCGTATGCAACACCTTTGGAAGTTAAATACAAATTAATATGACATCCAAAAGTTTAGTCCTGACTCACAAAAGAGACTGCAAATGGAATGTGTACTGTCAATGCATTACATTTAGATGCACTGTAACAGTTTAACTTTGGTTTATTGGCACATACCCATCACACCTTCCATTCTGATGCTCAAAAGAATTAAGAGTAAGAGTCATCATGCTACATATGAATGCCCCGCCAGCTCTCCAGAAGCAATCATCGTCCGATATGGATATTCCTCCACATTGTGGGGAAATTTGATCTCTGGGCTTACAACAGTATTATCTAGCAGAGGGATCTCAATGTTGTTTTTACCTTTGTTTTGAGGAAAAATTTTGAGACCAGATGTACAACAGAATTATCCCTAGGATTTTGGAGTTTTGGGAAGATAAATATGAACAGTTAATTTAGCAGTTCTCTCCTTTAACGTTTTTCAAAATATTTAGAAAAAAAGATAACTGAAAAAAGCTTTACAAAGGTAGTATTTTTCTTTCAGCCTTCAGAGGGTTTCAAAATGGAATTGTGCTTTTTATTTGTATATAGTTACTATTTGGAAAATCCATATACTGGACCACGTACTATCAATTTAAACAGAAAAAAACAGGAGTTCTGCTTAAAAATGTATGGTACTGAATGGTGCATTAATAAAGTAGAAGGCTATCCACATAAAGCGCTAATTACTCTGCTGCTCCCCCAACAGGCCTTGCTCCTTTACTGATCTTTGCCCTCCCCCCCCAATCCTACCTCTACTACCTCCTTATACCTCCTCTGCCTCTTTGGCATCCTGGGCTCCTCTCCCATCCTCCTTAGTCTCAGAGCAGCTAGAGATACTTGTTATTTAGTAGGATTTCTAAAGAGACTGTCAACATCTGCAACATTTTTTGTTGTTGAAAAAGCTGAAATTTATAGTGCTGTCTTTGGATAAATAAAAGTTATGAGCCAACAAAAGGCAGCATATCTGCACAGTTTAAAACCAAGTAGGACTGCCTGTTTCAAATTTAAATGGATTAAAAAAAAATCTATTCTTGCAGCTCTCAGGTATCATATTAAACATAAATCTGACACCAGAGCCACGTTTAAAATGATTGAATGGCAGGAGTTTGCCACAGGACGTAGTATACTTTCACATTCAAGAATGATTTTCAAAAAAAAAAAAAAAAAAGAGTTTAAACATGGCAGAGTGGTACTCTCCTAAGGACGATAAAAACAAATCTTGTTCTCAAATTCTAGAATTATTTCGCTATTTCCATGAAATGCCAGAAGAGCTTTTATTAATTGTCCACTTTGCTCAACAAGACTGCTCCACTGTGGTAATTGTTATTCTATACACATAACTATCATTCCATTTTAACAGTGTGTTTAAATGCAACTATCCTGTCAAGCAAAAGGATAAGATTTGATACCAGTTAACTACTTCATTACCAGCAAATGGAAGACATTTAGCCTCAAGGCAAGCTCTGAGGAAGAACATCTCTAATAACTTACTGATGATTTCATGAAAGAGAGCCTCAGTTATTTATAAAAAATTAATTGCATTAAGCAACCCAGAGAATCAATGTGTAATTCACTGTCAAGAGGCGCAGCTATGCCTTCCCCCCATTTTAAATCTGCCTTTCTGAATAGCCTTTTCTGCAGCTGAACCGAGCAAGGGCTGTGTAACCATGTAACAGGGAGGCAGATCAGAACAATTAATCTATGTCATGGAGATATAAAATGACTGATGCTTTTTAACAGCTCTACTGTCTTATAAGCTTCAGAGGAAGCTCTCTCTGGGACTGAGCTGCATCACCTTGTTCTTATTATGCTCAGTAGGATGCAAATAAACCACACTGTAGTGCTGCAGTTCAATTAGGACAAAATTGAATTCATTATAATCCTGTGCCAGCATTTTTATTCATCCCTTGGAAAACCTTAAATTTGGTCTCCCACTAAGAAAAAAAAAATACTGCAGTAAATGCTTGCAGCAAGGAACTTGCTATCACAGCAGATTAAAAAAAAAGTGTCTATTTCCATACCAACATAATCTAAGAAGGTAAATTACAAATTTGCAATTGCCCTACCTATGATAACATGCTATGGATATGACACTGATAATACTTCTGATGTATTCTTGGGACTCTGCTCTGTATTATCAATGAGTATGAAAGGTCCCCATATACATATACATACACACACACACACACACACACACTCACACAGTGCCAATACTGGAAGTTTCATACTGGGTCAGAGCAATGATCCACCTACTCCAGTATCACATCTCTGAAAGGAGTAAGGGCCAGCTGCTTTAGAGAAAGGAACAGTGCAATAATCTGTACACAGGGTAAATTTCTTTCTATCCCCCATTAATTTTAAATTTATACCCAGAAGCATAAGATTTTAGATCCCTTCCAAAGAGGATTTTTAAAAAGTTTTTGCTACTATAACTCAGGATTTAAAAAAGAATGGATGTTTTGAAGAACAACAAGAAAATCCATTAAGTTCTAACCCTCAGTCATGTCTTTTGGCAATGAGGTCCACAAATTAATCACACTTGTGTGAAAAGGTATTTCTTTGCATCACTTTTAAAATTTTCTGCCTTTCAGTTTAATTGAATATCCCCTTGTTCTTGCATTATGAGAAAGTGGGACTGGAAGTGTGTATAGCCTTCATTACTGCACACCTTTAGCATGTCTCCTCTTTTTTTCATTTCCTCTCCAAAACGTTAAGGCTTGGTCTACACTACAGAGTTAGGTCAATGTAAGGCAGCTTACATCAACCTAACTGTAAGCGTCTACACTACAACATTGCTCCCGCTGATGTAAATCGCACACTACTCCGACGTAATAACTCTACCTCTGTGAGAGGCTGTCATAAATATAAAGGGAAGGGTAAACACCTTTAAAATCCCCCCTGGCCAGATGAAAAGCCCTTTCACCAGTAAAGGGTTAAGAAGCTAGGATAACCTCACTGGCACCTGACAAAAATGACCAATGAGGAGACAAAATACTTTCAAAACTGGAGCGAGGGGAGGAGAGAGAAACAAAGGGACGGTCTGTGTGATGCTTTTGCCAGGGACAGAACAGGAATGGAGTCTTAGAATTTAGTAAGTAATCTAGCTAGATATGCGTTAGATTATGATTTCTTTAAACGGCTGAGGAAATAAGCTGTGCTGAAAGGAATGGATATTCATATTCCTGTCTCTGTGTCTTTTTGTAACTTAAGGTTTTGCCTGGAGGGATTCTCTACGTTTTGAATCTAATTACCCTGAAAGGTATTTACCATCCTGATTTTATAGAGGTGATGCTTTTTACTTCTATTAAAATTCTTCTTTTCAGAAACTGAATGCTTTTTCTTTATTTTTAAGATCCAAGGGTTTGGGTCTGTGGTCACCTATGCAAATTGGTGAGGATTTTTATCAAACCTTCCCCAGGAAGTGGGGTGCAAGGGTTGGGAGGATTTTGAGGGGAAATATGTTTCCAAACAACTCCTTCCCAGTAACCGGTTAGACGCTTGGTGGTGGCAGCAATAAAGTCCAGGGGCAAAAGGTAAAATAGTTTGTACCTTGGGGAAGTTTTAACCTAAGCTGGTAAAAGTAAGCTTAGGAGGTTTTCATGCAGGTCCCCACATCTGTACCCTAGAGTTCAGAGTGGGGAAGGAACCTTGACAGAGGCTTAGTGCTAAGTCAATGTACTTAGGGCAACGCTGTGTCTGTGTACGCACTGCATTACTTACATCGCCTGTTGGCTGTCAGCCTCCCTACCAAGGATCACAGCTGGAGCCCACCTGCCCTGAGGTCGGCAGCCCCAGCTGTCAGCCTGGGTTAGGAGGGCTCCAACTGTCAGTACCCTACAATGCCCCACACAGTTACGTCAGGGGAAGTGCTCCTGGTGAGGATGTACACCAAAGACAGCTGGGGCGTAGTGTGGACATGAACCACTGCAGTATTTACTGTGGTGGCTATACGTCGACCTAACTTAAGTTTACCTAATTTTGTAGTGTAGACAAGGCCTAAATCTTTTTACTCCTTCCTCATATGAAAATGTTTCCATGCTTCATTCTGGTCCTCCTCATCTGAACTTCCCTCTATTACTGATGTGGCCTTTTAGAGATTGGTGTAATCCAAAAAGAACATAGTATTCCAGGTGAGCGCATATCATTGCTATAAAAGCTGTTACAAACTGGGAAATTTGTATTTTTTAATGAGTATGGTGCAGACCTGTGTTTATGATGGGTTACTTGCTATGCGGTTAGATCTAAAGGGATTGTTAAAGGAACCAAACAGAAAAGCTAAAACAATGACACAGATAAAGGTCCTTCAGGAAACAATGGGCAAGCTGTTTATTTGGGATTAACCCATGCCTGACTCCAGCGGGGCTAAGACTGGTTTACTCTTCCAAAGGCTAAGCCCAAGATCAACTGGAAGACACCAGATAATTAAAGGACCTTATGCCTAGAAAAGGGTGGGGTGACTGAATGAGAAGCCAGAGACTGCCCAGGAAGTGTCAATTAGAGTTGACAGGCTGGCAAGGAAACAAACAAACTGCAGTAGGGGCTTCTCACAACCCAGAGATGGCGATAACTGGGCTAGCTGAAACATACAAAAGCTCACAAGGAGACATTAAGTGTCACATAAAGGGACATGTGCAAGTAGATCTTTGTTTTTACCCACTGCTCTGCATGCTTTGCACCTTTGACTGCGAAGAGCTACAAAAGGATCTCTCAAAACTGGGTTACTGGGCAACAAAATGGCAGATGAAAGTCAATGTTCATAAGTAATGCACACTGGAAAATCCCAACTATACATATAAAATGATGGGGTCTAAACTGGCTGTTACCACTCAAGAAAGATCTTGGGAGTCACTGTGGATAGTTCTCTGAAAACATCCAGTCAATGCGCAGCAGCAGTCAAAAAACCGAACAGAATGTTGGGAATCATTAAGAAAGGGATAGATAATAAGACAGAAAATATCATATTGCCTCTATATAAATCCATGGTGTGCCCACATCTTGAATACTGCGTGCAGATGTGGTCGCCCCATCTCAAAAAAGATATATTAGACTTGGAAAAGGTTCAGAAAAGGGCAGCAAAAATTATGAGGGATATGGAACAGCTGCTATATGAGGAGAGATTAATAAGACTGGGACTTTTCAGCTTGGAAAAGAGACAAGTAAGAGGGGATTTGATAGAGGTCTATAAAATCATGACTGGTGTGAAGAAAGTAAGTAAGAAAGTGTTATTTACTCCTCTGCATAACACAAGAACTAGGGACCACAAAATGAAAATTAATAGGCAGCAGGCTTAAAACAAACAAAAGGAAGCATTTCTTCATACAACGCACAGTCAACCTGTGGAACTCCTTGCCAGAGGATGTTGTGAAGGCCATGGCTATAACAGGGTTCAAAAAAGAACTGGATAAATTCATGGATAGGTCCATCAATGGCTATTAGCCAGGATGGGCAGGGACGGTGTCCCTAGCCTCTGTTTTCCAGAATACTGGGCTAGATGGACCTTTGTTCTGACCCAGTATGGCCATTCTCATGGGTGAATAAGGGCAGGTCTCCACTTAAAACTGCAGCCACGCTGTAGTGCTTCAGTAAAGACACTACTACACCAGTGAGAAGCTCTCCTGTCGGCATACTTAATCCACCTCCGTGAGAGGTGGCAGCTATGTAAACGGGAGACGCCCTCCTGTTGACACTGTGCTGTCTGAACTGGGGGTTAAGTCGGTATAACTGTATCGTTTAGGGGTATGGATTTTTCACATCCCATAGCGACGTATTTATACCAATATAAGACCAAGAATTGCTGTGTGTCCTCTGAATGGGTGTTACAAATCTGAAGCCATGAACTTCTGTCATTTCCTTCATTAAACATTTAGAGCATTGGCATTAGGAGGGATTTCACTGGAACCATTTCTAGTAGGGTTCCTACAAATCACAGTGGATGGTTGCCCAAGTGGTAGGATAACTTTATGGTGAAATGTAAATGCTACTAACAGGTGGTGACTAGTATTCATTCTCTGTCTCATCCTAAAAAACTGTATGAAATAGTTTTCCAAGTAGTGGTTATATTCGCATTCACAGGTGTGCAAAGATGCCTTAATAGCAGGTTACCATGGAGCTGACGCCAGCATAAAAATCACATTCCAACTCAGAGGAGCTGTATCTATCTTCGTTTATTTTCAGTAACTGGGATATATTTTCATATGTAAAAACACTAGAGCATGCATCCAGTTTCTGAATTTAAATATGGAAAAAAGATCCCCCCCACACTTTAGTAACAAAAACCACCAGGCTCTTCAATATCTGGGGAATGCGTTTTTACACCCTTTTGGTTTTAGGCAGTAACTTGAGCAAAGCCTTCTCTTATTCCCTTCTTTTGATTGTGTAGTTTATGGACATGCAGGTGGAAATTCAAAGAGCAGGCTACTCTCCCATCCCACCAAAAGGCAAACTGCACCCCTTTCTCCAGTCCTCATGACCCAACAGCAAGTGATTAATGACTTACGAAAAGGCAGTGAATGTAATCTGCTTCAACAGGAAAATCATCTGGGACAGAGACAGACAATAGTTGCAAAATTTAGATTCTATCAAGATCCAAAACAATTTATTTTTTGTAGAACTGGGCTTCATATCAAGGTCTTATATTATAATGAACTGGGTATAAACCTCAAATGAGCACTATTGCTTAGAAAAGTTGGCTCGAAAATTGTTCCCTTAAACCAGTGGTTCTCAACCTTTTTGGGCTCAGGACCCATTCGTAAATGTTTATGGCCTGTTGCAACCTGGGGGTAGAGGCCCTGGGGTGGTTTCTGTTGGATCCTGTCTTCTGGGTGTGGGGGCTGGGTCCTGCCTGCCACTCACCGCACAGTGTCAGCTCCTGCAACTCCTGTGCTGCAGGGCTGGCTGGGCTTGGCTTGGCTTTCTGCTCTGGGAGTTGCAACCTCCAGGGTTGAAGTGCTGCACAGGTTTGGCTCGACTTCCCGAACTGGATCAAATCTGAGAGTGGAGTTGTGACCTGGCTCATGGGGTTTCAGTGCCACTCACTCAAATTTGGCCTACCCAGACTCCCATCATCCTGACAGCTGGACTAAACCTGAGTAGCACTGGGACTCCAGAGGTTGCAGTTCCGGGAGCAGGGAGGTGAGCCCAGCCAGCCCCGTGGGACAGGGGCCACAGGAGCTGCCACATGACCCTTTGAAACATTCTGGCAACCCCAATTTTGGGTCCTGACCCATGGGTTGAGAAACTCTGTCTTAAACCCTCCATCTCATCTGATGACACCCCCCACCCCAAAAGGCCACCCATGGAAGGATAAGAAATACTCTAAAGGATTGTTTGCCTTAAACTTAGTAACTTCTATTTATTCCTTCCACACTACTAAGCCTCCCATTTATCTTTTATTAGATTCTAGACATTTGCAGCCACAGCCACCCACCCCACTATCTCTTCCTAGTTTGGTAACTTCTACAGCCATCATCACCATCTTATGAACGCCGAAGAGCAGCCTCACTTCAGTGATCCCTATTGCTGATATAAAACTGAACTCACGAGGCCATGTATTTCAAGGGATTTGTTAGTATTCTAGAATTCTGCTTTCATGTCCGGAGACTCATGACCACGTCCTCATGAAGATTTTGCAGGTGGAGCAATTACGGATTTCCTCAAGTCAGACCACGTACTGCTGTACCTTTGCATCAGAAGCATTTTGCAACTGCATTGTGGGGATGGAAAGCAATGATCAGCTACTGGGATGTTTTATGCTCAGATAGCATGGTGGTGTAGACTAGATACTTACAGTGAGATTTTGTAAACGGATAGGCCAAGGAAGGGGTAAGAGGGTAAGCTGGTTTTATGACAACTTTATGCCCTGCCATTTCTGAGCAGGTGCAAGGGTCACTGCAGCCCAGTTAGCCCTGGGCCGCTGCCTAAATTACAATACCCTGTCCCCACTTGCCCTACTTTGCGCCCACTTGCATACGCTCAGCAATGCTGCTTGGAATACACCTGCAGAGCTATGTGCTGCAGCCCCACCCTCTCCTACCCCAACATGCCCCCCTACATTGGAGTTTTCGACAGGGGAGCATAAACAGTGGAACACAAAGCCTGTGGGCAGGGTAAATTCTCCACTAGCCAGATCTGGGGCTCTAACATCCCTTTTTCATCTCTTGATCTCTTTTTCATCTCAGCAGCACAAAAACGGCAACAGCAAGGAGAAAACCTCTTCCTTAGCGCTTGAAGTAGTAGGTTACAGAGGTTCCTGAAAAATCTTGAGAGCAGGTTTTTAATGTCAGGTGCTGCAAGACATGTCTTAACATAATATGAAAGATACGGACTCTTCCCAGGGCAGGTAACTTCACGTGATCTTAAAGGAATGAAAACCAACACAAAGAGGCTGGGTATCAGCCATTTCATTGGCCTGGTCCCCTTTGACCGGAAAGGTCAGGCAGCAAGGAAAACTAGATTTAAAAAGGGTGAGATGTCACCACTTTGCTGATCAGTGAACAACTGCCAGTGGTGACAGGGTTACAACAGAGAATTTAATTGCAATTGTAGATAGGCAGAATAGGAAGTAGAATCTCATTTAAGAACATAAATCCTCCATTAACTGAATATGGAATGTAGAAGTATTTCAGGTTAAAAATCAAAGCATCAAGATATATTAATTGTGCCGAAGCCAATTTCCTACAATTTAACAAACCTGAGGAAAGAAAATTAACATTTTAAAGTTTGCTAGCTTACAAATGGCTACCTAATTATGGTGGAAACGGAGAAGGAGTAAAAAGATAACCAAGAATTTTATAGGGTTTAGTTGTACGAGTTCTATTTCAGCTTTGCTGTGCTCAACCTTTTTGGCATTGTGGAAAACCAACAATATCAAGGTTTTATTTCTACCTCAAGGCAATAACAAGAACATAAAATAACGGCGATGTGCTGTTTTATTGCTAATGGAGTTTGTCTGCATGCAGATTTTCTGTTTCAATTTAATGCATTGTTATAGGGGCAGGGGAAAAAATCAACATAGAAACTATTAAGGTTATTTTTGGAAGCATTAAATTTATTTACCATATGTCTGGACCTAAATCAAACTCATGAACCCATGATCCTCTCTTTATAATCTTTTGTTTGGAGAAACTGAATAAAAATGTTTAACAGGGTGGAAAGCAGCAGATGGAAAAACCAAGAAACAAATGCAGTTTACCTCCCTTTACAATCCAAATAGATATAAAGTATCCGTTTTGTTTTGCTTTGTTTTTTAAAAGAATTTTCAAGCTTTCTAAGGGTGGCTATCTGAAGCCTGACTGGCATATGTAGGGAGTTCACACAGCACCTTTGCAATGTCCTTCAAAATGGAAAAAGATGTGTCTTGCCAATAAAATGTCAGTTGGCTTCTCCCTCTAGTTTCATTCATTTTGCTGCATTGTTAACTATTAAAAACAAATCCAGTATGCTGACAGCACTCTTAATTCATTGTTCATCACCGTCAAGTCTCAGATCATGCCCAGTAAGGAAAAAGTACAAAAGTTACCTTTCAGATTTAATCAGTAGCAAGAGCTTCCTTCTACAGGGTTAAAACATCACATTTCTTGGTTTACTCCATAGTTCTGGCTTAAGTTAATGGTTACAGATGACTCTTCACAGGGTTATCATGATGACTAATTTCTATTAACTTGGTCTCAAGAACTCCGGACCCATACTGAATCTTTTCCCTCTCTCATTTCCCCACAAACATAATTCTCTCCAGCCTTTCCCATCCAGGTGTGGGGTTTTTTTTTGTTTTGTTTTTAAATTTAAAACAGTCTAGTTGTATTTGGTATTATCAGCATTAACGTAAAAAAGAATACGCATACATTTGTTCATTCTAAAAGAAAAATACACAGATGTATAATTTGAGAATACGAACTGGCATGATACCAGAGGAAGGACTGAACTAGCTCATCCTGCAGAGCTGAATAGTCATGCTTTGGCATAATGCAGCCCTTTTCCTGTGAAGGTAATACGCAATAGACTCCAGCAGCCATAAGCATTGCAAACAGTATATATAATAGTATAACGAATGCTTTACTATCACTTCAGGCAACTCAATTAAAACAAAAAGGAGCTTTTGTGTATTTGATAATTGGAGAATGAGGATTTAATTATTGATGCCAATTTTAATAATATTTTACTTAGACTAAAAAAAGGTGGACAAGAACAACTTGAGTTTTGGCAAACTAGTTATAAAACCTGCTTTCAGAGTCACTATAATGTAGACATCCCCAAACTGTGAGGCACGCCACACTAGGGGGGGTGCGGAGGAACGTTTGGGGGCCTGGCTCTGCTCCTGACCCCGCCCCTTCCCCAGCTGTGGCCCCAGCCTCGGCCCCTTTACTCCTGTCTGTGTCTCCTTCTCTCCTCTGGAGCCATGGTGCCACTCTAGCCCCGGAGGGATGGGTGGGGGGAGGGATGGGGCTGAAATGTTTGGGGACCATTGCTATAAGGAATAACATTATTTACTTTTTTCTGTAACTGTCATAACATCTTTCAAGCACCCTTACCAAATAAAATATAGAAAGCAAGTGTCACCAAGGGTACATAATTTATCATTTAGAACAAATAGGGAACAAGTAAGTCTACCTTCCCACTGGCTGCAGAATTTTGAACCACTCACTGAACCAAAAGGAAGGAATAGAACTCAACACTAATATTAAAGTCTTAACCATCTTCCTAAAGTCCTAGAACTTAAGCATCTCCCTGAAGTCCTCTGAAAGGTCACATCTGGAATCAGGGAGATGACATCTCTTGTATGGAACTGATAAGACTATGCCTGACAGGGTATGGGCAGCTGCCTTTGAAAAGCATGTAGCAATTGGGAGGCTCTTCAATCTATTCAATGCCGACATTACCTTTTCCCCTTTCTCCAGTTTCGTATTGTTTAACGCTTGTATTTGGCCATCATTATGCCCACAGCTGTACAAGACTCAGACTGGTTTAAATCTAGAGTCATACCTATTCACTAGATATTTCCAAAGCCTACTAGGAGCACTGATAATTCCGCCATTATCAATATTTTTGCTGAGTACTGGAATGTTTGAAAGAAAGGATACAATTCTTGTCCAAGGAATGTAGACATTTGTTAGATAAATACAGTTAAAAACCCACTGGATGACCAGGAGAGGATAAAGTCGCCAAATAAACCACATTTGCACTATCTGATCTTTTATACTTATTTCTTCAGTGCATTGTCATTGAGAGGATCCACTAAAAAAAACAAACAAACATTTTGATCTAAATGCTGAGAGTGGGCTCACCTATCACAGCAGGTGAAAAGAATGTACGGAAAATGGCACTGAAGAGGAGCTAGAGCTATTGGTCTGTGTGGAGCATAAGCACTGGGAGAAGTAGAAGACAGAAACGAGAGCGGAGAAATAGGCAGGAGTGTAGCTGTGCAGAGACAAGCATGAGAAACTGATGTCTGACAAAGGGAGAGCGAAAGCCAGTGAAGGGAACCAACCGAGTCAAAGTGGCAAGAGGAAGAATTAAGCAGCAGCATTGAGAAAGGACTGAAAGAATGGAGGTGAAAAGGAAGTTGTGGTAGGTTAGCTGAGAGGTTACTGAACCCTAGGGTTCTAGAGATAGGTATGGAGCAAAACAGATTTTTGGAGATTAATGGAGGAACCTAAGTAGTTACAATGGTAAGAATACGAAAATGAGAATTAGGAGGACTACGAACAGTTAGATCCCAACTGCTGGAGCATCAATATGCTCTCAGGTAAACTGCAAACATACTGGGCACTTGCACTGTGATTTCTGCCTTTAAAACACTGCACAAACATTAAGTATCAAAGTAGCAGAATGAGTCCTTGTGCTTGAACATTAGTATTAACAGTCTTTACTCCTGTAGAAAGTAGGATTGCCGATTACTGCAAAGCATGTGTTTACCTGAAGCTGGTACTACTTCACTGAGGATGCAGGGGGAGAAAATGGCACCCAGCTAGGGAAACCCTCCCACCTGTAGAGGCTTTCCTCTGGGGCACTAGGACCTATGTGGCCTTTGGGAAAGAAACCGGATGGAGGAGCCAGACAGAGACTGACACAAGGAGGAGCAGATGCAGAAGCAGTTTAAGCAGGCAACGGACTCTATCATCAAAGCATTTTCTACTTTCAAGTTTAAAGTAGGCATTCTCTGCCTGGAATTGATTGGCCGTTGGCGCCCTCCCTCAAACTCTTCACCTCAGCCTTACCTCACGCCTGCTGTCATGCCCTACGCTGCTTTCTCTCCACACTTCTTTCTGGCCTGTCTCTTCCCTTGTTTTTCAGTTTAGACTATTACCTAACTAAACATAATTCCCTAAGTCATGGAACAAAATGTTTGCAGCCATCGCATATTCACTCTTCTTGTGTGTTATATTCCTTCCCCCTCCTATATCTATCTGTCTGGTGTGGAGCAGGGAACACATATTACTCTGCTTTTATACAGTGACTAGCACATTCTTGGTCCCATTCTTGCTTGATCCCTAGGCACTACTAGTATACAAACAGTCTTCATGATGACTGAATGTGAGGGTATAAGCATTCTTAATTCACAAGACAGTGATGGCAACTTCAGTTCAGACTTATGGCTCAGTAAAAATTATTTTTGACTACTTTGGCTGTAAAAGATTGATACCACCAATAACAAGAGGGAGAAGTTTGTCCCAGTGGACTGGGCATAAGAAGAGCAGCCAGGAGTTCCTGAATCCTAATCCTAGATCTCCCACAGATTAACATTGTGCCTTTAGGCAATTCACTTGTGCCTCAGTTCCCCTCGCTGTAAAATGGGGGGTAATATTAAACTACTTAGCCACAGATGTTTTTCAAGATTAATATCTGTACAATGTTTCAAGATATACCAAAATGCTACTTTAATATTTTCATTAGTACTATTTAATTCCAATGTTCTCAGATGAAATTTTACTTTAGAGTTTTGTTCCATCCCGATAGATAGCAAAAGATGCTGGGCTAGATCCACAAAAGGACTTAGGCATTGCGACACTCATAATTTAAGAGCAACAGCAAAACATGTAGCCACTGATTTGATATATTAATTTAAGCATACTTTTGCAGTGGCATTCAATAAAACTATACATAAAATTTGACAATTTATTTAAATTTAAACAATTTAAACAAATTTAAACAATTGGGAATTTAAACAAATGGGTCCAACTGTCACATTTTAAAAAACATTTATAAGATTGATAAACACTCAACACAAAATACTGCAATAAGCTAGTTTTATATTACTCTGCTACAGAAAAGAAAAAACAAACAAAATCTATAGCTGTTAAAATATGGGCAATTTTTTTTAAAAAACAAAGCCAGACTACAGTTATAGAAGCAGAATAAAAAATGAATAGATACATTTTCTAGTTCCCTGCTTATTGTAAAAAGGAACTTCCAAATAATCATTTTCAAAAACTGGTATCACCATTAAAAGTATTTTCAGATATAATTTAACAGTCACCTGTAACATATAGATAGCACTGTCACATCAAAAGCTATATTACATTAAAAAAAGAAGAAAAGAAAAGAAAAGAAAAAAGCATACCTGTTTTTACAGAAATAGGGTTCTCCAGAAGAAACACTGTTTGTTTCCAGTGTGTTTTGGTACACCGGGGACCCGTCGAGAACATGACCTGAATTGACAGAGTTCAAAAATCTGATGAAGTACAACATTTTTAATATCATGCTACATTAATCTATTACACAAAACACACTTCAAATGCTTGCAACAGCAAAATAGGCTTGCTCTCAAACACCTTGAGGCGACAAACTGAAAAAGTACAATACATTTGACATAATTAATTTTGAACATACAACCCCCAGTACTCACACTGTTGTGGCAGTTCTTCTCAAAAAATATATCGAAGTAGCCAGCAACCGCCTATAATAAAAGGAAAAAACAAATATGAACAGGGAATATTAAGTACAATAATAGTGACACCCATTATTCTGTACATTTTCTATGAGCAAAATATTCTTTTTTTAAGCAGAAAAGGTAATTTCTTCCCTTACATAGATCATTTCCATTTTTCTTCAGGGGTAATTCAGATATTCACAGTATTTGAACTTTACTGGAAAGCCTATAATGCAGAATAGATGGAGACAATTCTTGAATTAATTCACAGACTTATATTTCTATTGCTTCCAAGCATACCATAAACTTTGTTTTACAACTGAAGTGACGAGTCACTTCAGTCTAAACAAGAAGTCTGTACTTTCAGAAAAAAACAGACATATTATTGACAGACTCTCTTAAGCAAAAAGAACGAGGAGTACTTGTGGCACCTTAGAGATGAACAAATTTATTTGAGCATAAGCTTTTGTGGGCTAAAGCCTACTTCATCAGATGCATAGAGTGGAAAATACAGCAGGAAGATATATATATAGATATATATATACACACACACACACACAATGAAAAAATGGGGGTTGCCATACCAACTCTTAACGAGACCAAACAATTAAGGTGGGCTATTATCAGCAAGAGAAAAAAAACTTTTGTAGTGATAATCAGGATGGCCCATTTCAAACAGTTGACAAGAAGGTGTGAGTAACAGTAGGGGAAAATTAGCATGGGAAAATAGTTTTTAGTTAGTGTAATGACTCATCTACTCCCAGTCTTTGTTCAAGCCTAATTTAATATTACAACAGTAATTTCTTTAGGTACACACTCATAAATGGGTAAATCCAGCTCTCTCTTCTGTGGCTGCTATAACATGCATCTATGGTGCAATTATACACAAAGAGGGGCTGTGGATGGGGTGTTTCTCCTTCTCTTCCTCCCTCCACCTGAATGACATGGAGCCTATTCTACACACACTCCCTGTGCATGGAGGCAGGGCAGAGCCAGTACAGGGTCTCTCATCTCCTATCACATACAGAGGTAAGGAAAAGGAGTTTCTGAAGTGTCCCACATGGACTACTTCAGCAGCTAGTGTCTATGCAGTGGCTCCACAGCTGCTCACTGTACCCCAGCAGGAAGGATACCTCCTCCCCAAAAAAGGGCAGTGGAGAGGGTTGTCGAAGCTGCCTAGAGTGGCTGTGTGGGGGACAGCTAATAAGGGCCCAGGCAGCCTAGTATAAGAAGAGCTGCTGGGCCAGAAGGAGTTCAGTTCCTTGCTAAGCGTGGATGGTATGTGGCTGGCTGACGGAGCTACAGAACCCTGGACAGGGCAGCACTGACAGAAGCTGGGGAGAGCGAGAAGGAGCCCTGAGCTGGTTGCTGGGACTCCATTAGGACAAGGCCCTGAGGTAAGGGTGAAGATGGCATGGGGCTGTGGGGAAGTGGCCCAGGGAATTATGTTTGCATAGTTAAAGGGATACAGCAGACGGCTGCTATTTACAGGGTCTCTGGGCTGGGACCCAAAGTAGTGGGCGGGCCGGGATCCCTCCCACCCCCCAGTGGCTAGTGGCCTGGACATTGAGGCACCCCAGAGGGGGAACTGAACTATAGTGGCCCAGCTGGAGAGCTGTAGCCAGGAACCTGAAGAGGGCGAAGACATTGTCTCCAGGAAGGGAGCCCTGGGGCACTGCTCTATCCCAGAGCAGGGACACTCAGAGAGCGAGAGAGAGAGAGAGAGAGAGAGAGCGCGCGCGCGCGCAGGCACATGCACTCGGCCAAGGGGGAGGTCATGAGAGGTGAGTGCACCCCGTTACAATACCCAATTTAAAAAACTACATCAAGATTTGACCTTAAAGGAGGACTTCCCACAGAAAAAGAAAGAAGAACATTTACACCAAAAGCAGCTTAAGAGACCAGTAATTTTTTTTCTTTAAAAATTAAAGTGTCTTGCTTTCACAGAGGAAAAAAGAGTTCAAGAAGCCTCAGTGATCCAAAGGGAAAAGTAAACCCATCCCAATAAAGAGGAGGCTGCTAAAAAATGATGGACAATGTAATGCACCTTCCACCCCCCTCCTCCCAGACTTGTTTCCCATCATCTTCTATTAAGAAAGTAATGTAAAAATGCTTGACAAATGTGTCCTCAAGGCAGGCTATGGATACGCAGTCCAAGAGTCAGCCTCAGAAACAAGATGCTGAGACCTATAAAGAGTCTATGCTCTATTGTGTAAGATTGTCAGGCTGGCAGCTGGGGAATCTCCACCCACTAAGATATCGAATAGAGATTTCCCTCATGTCTCTTCTGGTACATTCAAGCAGGACTCCACATGAAGGCTAGTTCATTGTTTCAAATCACATTCCTCCCTAGTGCAACTAACTTGCTTTTGTTATAAATATCTGTGTCTGAAAGAAGTTTCCTACTCACAGCCCAGCATTTTACCTTTTACTTAATGTCTAGTTAGACAATCACTTAAATTAAATAATAATTTAAGCATTATGCTTTCAGTACTGACTCAAAGAAATGGGCTGTGTGGAAGAACACACCTAAGTATCTTCTAGAAGACAAAACATGTGACTGGTGGAAATGGGTATCATGTACGTGAAATATTTCATCACTGCGCAATCTCATGTTTCTCCTCTCCAGACTAAAACTTGAATAGACCAGGTAATAAATGGAGAATATGGCATCTCTTAAGATGGATCCATCTACGTCTAGCCATCTTATTTGATTTTCAACTAATGGCAGTCTGGAAATTCTTGGAGAGCTTTAAGCTCCAATTTGGACAAATACTCCTCTTGGAAGGGAAACCACACCAAGGAGACACACCTTCAATGACTCCCTTCAGGAGGTATAAATGCCAGCCTCTCAAAGCAGTGATTGTTCAGTTTCTCAAGGGCCATCACTCCATGTTGAGAATCGCAGCTAAATTATAGGCTGGTCTCTAACTGGTCTTTTCCTTGGAAGATCCACAATGTTTTGTCAAAGCCTGGAGTCCTCAGATTATCTTGACCTCTGTCAAACTGCTTTTGTTAATCCACAATCTCTTTAGAATAGACAAAGGTCTACTGAGTCATGCAAATTCTTTCTGGACTACTAGACAGATACTACTGATGATGAGGTATTGTTGACATGCCTGCGGAACGTGACAGGGATACGGCACTATCATTTTCTCTGAGGTGTTATTCATTTCTCTGGAAGCCTCACAGTGCAGAGCCCAAGAGGCTTCTATTATCAATCTTCTTCAGTGTCCCTTTAAATACTGTGAACAAATGACTTTTGCTACCTTTAAGTACGCATAAACTTATATTAACACAACCAAACTGACAAAGGGAAAACACCAGAAAAAAAATCCAAGTTGAGTTGCAAACATTCTGCCATATATTTCACTTTATAGCAGTCTCAGATGATGACCCAGCATGCTGATCATTTTAAGAACACTTTCAAAGCAGATTTGACAAAAAACAAAGAAGGCACCAATGTGAGATTTCTAAAGATAGCTACAGCACTTGACCCAAGATTTAAGAATCTGAAGTGCCTTCCAAAATCTGAGAGGGACGGGGTATGGAGCATGCTTTCGGCAGTCTTAAAAGAGCAACACTCCGATGAGGAAACTACAGAGCCTGAACCACCAAAAAAGAAAATCAGCCTTTTGCTGGTGACATCTGACTCAGATGATGAAAATGAACATGTGTCGGTCCACACTGCTTTGGATCTTTATCAAGCAGAACCTATCATCAGCATGGACGCATATCCTCTGGAATGGTGGCTTAAACATCAAGGGACATATGAATCTTGAGCGCTTCTGGCATGTAAATATCTTGTTGTAATTGAAATTAATATACTTGAAAATGTAGAAAACATCCAAAAATATTTAAATAAATGGTATTCTATTATTAACAGTGTGATTAATTGCAATTAATTTTTTAAATCGCTTGACAACCCTAATTTCTGTCAATCCCAGCTTTAATAACAGCTTGTTTTTAGAAAAATACTGTCAACTGGCCAAATAAGTCACTTAGCTAGTGACTATGAGAATCACCTACCCATGAAGTTTGTTTTCTCAAAGTAGGACACATCTTTTTCCTTTTAGGACGTCTTCATTGAATAGAATTTTAATACATTTTAAAAGATCAATAAATCAAAACATATTAACATATTAACACATGTTAAATATGCCAAGAGAAACAGTATGAATTGTTAAGCGAGTTTTCATAATAACCTTCTGTTGAGACTACAAAACCATTGATGTAGGAAGCATATGTTGACTGCCATGAAGCAAGACTCAACATGACCGGCAGTATAATTGATTTTTGACACTCAAACAGAAGTCACCCAAGTATGATTCGGGAGAGGCTACAGTTGCTTAGCTGAGTCCATAAATGAAGATCATAACACAGTGGTGAGATACTCCTTATACTCCAACAGTTAGCTATGTTTTCCCACTGTTGATTTCCTTTTTTCATCCTTTCCTTCACCACTGAGCCATACACACAGTAACATTCAGAACGATGTTTGCCTCTTTTTATTACTTATGCAATAAAATCAGACTCACTAAACTCAGTTAATATAACTAATTACTTTTAATTCTGAAAGCTGCATTACTGAAATCATGCCAAGACTACAAAATCATTCAATGGAGTAGACTCCCAACTGGAATGTAAGTCTTAGTTACTGAAAACACTATTTAACATTTTAACACTGATCTAAATGAACACTGAACAAGAACTCCCTGCACTTATAACATGTTCTCAGACTGACATTTAACCTCCTGTCTACAGGTCATAAAATAAAGGTATTTACTAACATATTCCTAAAAGGCTCAGAACACAAAGCCTACTCTTAAAATCTATGTAATTGATAGAACAGACGTTGCTAAATGTTCAAACATTTTAGGCAACCCTTCAAAACAATTAAGCACAAACTTGCAAAGATCAAAATCCTCCTTATGAACAATGATGTACAATTTAAGTTCTAAAACCAAAAGCATTGTTCCAACCTTAGTAGCATATATGCCAAGTGTTCTTATTTATAAAAAATTATAATATAATATTCATTTTCTCAGGCTCTTTCCAGAACAGTTTTCCCTCTCACAATATATTTCTAAGAACTTAAAAAAAAAATAAAGTGCGTGTCCACATGTTTTCCTCAGGTTTCCCCACTTACAGCTTTTTAACAGCTAGCAGGTAAGGTTGAGATTTTGAAAAAGACCCCTCTCCCTTGAAATATACAACTTTCTGTGCTGTTACATAAATACTGAAGGCCTGTTGTGTTCTATTGAGAACTACAGTCACAAATAAATCAGTATAATTATCCAAGTTTCCCAAAGCCTTTCCCCATCTTATTAGCAGGTCAAAGAATGTATGTTGGATGAAATCACCAAATCAGAATTGGGCGTTGGCCCCAAAACAGCTACAGGAAGAAAACCAACATTGCCCTAATTTTATGCATATAATTTTCATCTAGAGGTTATCAGCCACCAGTAGGAGTTGACAGATTCTGTAACCACGGCAGCAATGTTATTTAACATTATGTACCAGATATCTGAAAAAAAACAAGAGGTTTAGAGATGTAGGTTAGGATTCTCATCTGCAGTATTTGTATCAATAAGGTGTAGTTACATACAGGAGATTGGACCATGTAAAACTGGCACTTTCTAATTCAACTATCTGCTTACAGTCTATTTCCAAGTCACACCCGCTCCATTTTCCTGACAGAGGGCCAGGTTGTGTGCGGTTCCCACTGACTTTGATGGAAAGCTACCTGGATGATAGAAATAAAAGTTTCTGATCTCATGTTGAGTCTTTAGTGCTGGAGGATAGGGTGCACACTTGTCACTAAGCAGATTTTACATGAAAACTACTAATGCCCTAATTCTCTGCTCAATGCCAAGCATGAAGTAGCTGAGCACTGGACAGATGGGCAGAAAGGATAAGTGTGATGGACACATCTTGGCAAGCCGGTAGAGGTACTTCAGAGGCTCAGCCCAATAACTAAAACAGCAACTGCTGGACACTGGAGGAGGAGCAGATCCTCTGACTGTCCTTCCCACTCATACTCAGTCACCCCATTCAGGTTGCCACAGGGTCAGCCTTCAACAGAGCTGCTGCCAGGGGAGCAGAAGCAGAATTTGTGCCGAAGAAGATAAAAATAGTAATTCCCAAATCACTGTTTACTGTTCATTTTCTAGCTCTTAGTTTTTAAGAGTTCAGAGACTAGCTATAAACAGGTGAACGTTATCTAACAAGGTTGGGAAAAAGCTGAGGTAATCAAACAATAACAGTCCTCCACTCTTTTGTCAAATATTTCTAGCTAATTTCTTCTGTTGCAATTTTACTACCTTGTTACTTCATCTTTGACAGCCCATCTATAGTTCCCTTGAGGACTAATCACCATGAACTTTAGCATTTCTCTGGAAGAGGCATTCAAGTATTAGTCTCCGAACAATACGCACTAGGAAACTGAAAACAATGCCTTCTAGACTGGTAATAAATAACTGAAGCTGTAGCCTGCCATGAACTTTGAAAGGGTTCTATATGTTAGGAAACGCAGAAGCAAAATTATTCTGCTTCTTGTTTGCCAAAAATATCTTGTCAGGAGAAACAAATGCTAAGAAAAAGATTAAAGCCATTTCAAAGCTAAAGCAGCTAGGTTAATTAAGAAGCAAAGTACTATTCATAACTGACTGGCAAAACAGCATTTCACAACGGTCAGCATCATTTCAATCAGCTATAGGAAAGTAAAAGTGAAACCTCCTCAAACAGCAAACGTGATCGCTAATCTATAAACAAAATAGATGAATTTATGCACAGAATATGGTCACTGCAACATAACATAGCCAGGATAGTTTGCTTAAACTCTAAATTACACTAAATGTGTAAATAACCTATATTTATAAAAACAGGTATTAGCATCCTAAACACTGCTCAATTTGGAGACTGCAAATACAGCTTCAGAAAGAAATCAATCTGTACCCTTCCAGCACAAATTACAAGAACAAATATTTGTCACAAACTACAGATATTTTAATGAATTGCCATAGGGAGAGTAGGTAATTTTCACTCAAATAATGCATGTAAAGTCACCACAAACATTAAGATACAAAAAAAGCTAACACATGGCTTATGTTGCAGCAATTAAATATCCAGTGAATAGTTCTTACATTTACACTTAGTCTTATTTTATGATTAGTGAGCTGAAATGAAAACAATTGGATTTTGATTCAAATATATTATAGGAAGTCTTTCTGTAAAGAAAATTGCCTTGTAAATATACAGAATCTCATCTGATCTACACAAATAAGACTGCTTGAGACCCCATGAGAAGTGGTAAAGACAACCTTACCAATTCACTTAAGGAACAAGGAAATTAAAAATTATCATCATCACTATCACCTGCAGGGAGTAATTTATCATTTTTGCTCATCACTGGTATCATGTTCCAACAGCGTGTGGCTATAGCAGATACAATTAGGCAGCTGGCCACAGAAGTAGGAGGATAATGTGCTTTTGATGGAGTTTATCCAAGCATGGAGATGGAATGCTTGTAATCCATGCAGCAGAGAAAGTTACTACATATCTCAGAAATACAACAGATATTTTAAAAACTATTTCTGTAAAAAAGAATACAGAACCTTGAGATGCCCTATTGTATAGTCTTCTTGGCACAAACTGATTATGAAGATAAGTCATTTTTAATAGTATGCTATAGCGATGCATAAATTACTGAATTTAAAACAAAAAGTGGATTCTAGAATGTGTTTGACGTTGATACACATTACAGAAGGCTTGGGTTTCCAACCTGAGTCGGAAGATATTCAATACTATGATTATGGTTCAAATTAACACGTATGTATTCAAATACCTCTTATTGTAACTGGCAAATGAGTTCTTAAGTGCAGAAACTGACATTGCTCAAAATTCTAAATTTTTTATAAATACAACTATCCTTTGATTAAAATTACTTTAATCAAAATTAACTGAATTTGTATTTTAAATCACTGAGATTTTAGTATATCAATAACGTCCTCTTATTCATTTTACCGTTGTCCATCCCCTTTCAATAAAAATGCATAACCTGCTCTTTGACAACTTCTCCTGGGAGTAATGAACAGACACTGCCATTTTCCTCCCATGGGATATTGCCATTCAGCAAGAAAAGAACCAAACAACCTTGACAGGATCATGGGGGAAGCATTCAAACAAAAGAGAAAGTTCATCAATTGATCTGAGGGTAATAAACCATTATATTTTAATCTCAAAACTCGCATACAATTAATAGCAAACACTGAACTTTCAAATTCAATTGACGGCATATTTTCCTAACAGAATCTATTGACTGATTTCAGCCAAATATCTCATTAAAATCTGCAAGGACAAACTTAGTTCTCTAACAGGAAAGATGTGCTTTTTAAGATAATTAGGGGGTTTTTTAAGCAGATTAATTTTGTGAGGTTGAAATTAGGTTAATCTGCACCAAAAGCATTTAGAACTGATTCATTATGATCAGCTTGAGACTGTTTTGCGCTCTCAGAGAATTTTCAGAGGGTTTGAGAGCAGAATTTAAAAATCAAGGTGATGCCAAGAAAGCAAAAGCTTAATCCTCTAAGAGATTTCATTGGAAGAAATGAAGAGAAAACAATGGAAAGAGAAAACTTTGCCAGAGTAGAGGCTTGAAAATGTATGCTTTCGAAGAGCTTTGAAGATGAAGATCCAGATACATCTAATATTAAATAATAAGTTTATAGTCAATTTTAAACATTTAATTTGACTTAACCTTCACATATTTCCCAAGTCAAATGAAAAACACTTCCCAAAAACTCTGCAAAATTGTGTTTAATTGTTTGAACAATTGAAGAATAATATTAAGAAACATGACTATTTAAACAAACAAAAAAAATCAGTTCTTTTTCATGGATTTTATAGGATAAATAAATAAAAAAAGTCACAGGATCAGTTGGAGTAGTGCTGATCCATAAACACTGCACATTAAACAGGGTGACATTAAGGGTATGTCTACACTGCATTGTAAACCCAGAGATCAAACTCAAGCTCAAAACTACCTTCGCTTCCATCTCCACGTAAATTGTGCTAACCCAAGGCTCAGAGCGAGAGTCCCAGGACCCTATGGGGATGGACGGTCCAAGCCTGAGTCAAGTTGGAACCTAGCATTCAAGCCATATTGCTTTGCAGTGTAGATGCAGCCCCACTGAACCCATGCTCTGGGAGTCTATCAAAAGTATTCCACAATCCCGTGGGCTGACTTTCTTTGTCCCCTGGACAGTCAAGTTTTCCCACACCACACCACGAACAAAAAGCTAAAGCAGCTACATTTGGGGAGGATGCTAGAAAGTCTGGGATATGGGTGGTTGGACTCGTACCTGCATAACTCAGTGTTGATGCTGCAGCCCCAGGTTGGGACCCTGGGTCCAACAATTCCTAATCTGAGGTTACAAATGAGTGCAGACGCTCAAGCCCTAGGTTAACAAACCTAGGATCTGCTATCTTGAGTTCTACTGAGCCTAAGCTTTAGTGGGGGAGGATCCCCAAACCCCAGCTCAAGCCTCAACATCTAGACTGCAGTTTTATGGCTCTGAGGCTTGAGTCCCAGGAGCCCAAGTCAGCTAACACAGGTGTTTAATTGTAGTTGATACATTCCCTAAGTCTCTCCATTAATCTGCATTACTTAACTATCTGAAATATCTTATTAAAAGTGTAAGACAGAAATAAAAAAAAGTTAGTGTTACTGAAATCTTCTCCCCCAGCCCCCAAATAAATGAAGTTAATCAGTTTCAGCAATGTTGCATTTAATAATGGGTTACTTTTTGACATCTATTTCAGTTTTGCCTCCACAGCTCACTGTCCCCATTGCTCAACTTCAGTGTTTCTCTCATGGCCCAGTCAGCTCCATTACACTTAATGCAAAACATCCATGTGTACTGCATTTATTTAGTTGCTTTTATAAGGTACTCATAAAATAAACACTGGTGTGCCAGTTTTGCTGACAGAAATTAATGAAGTGCCTGGGCTCTTGGGCTTCTGGAAGCAAGGGACTGTGGAGTAAAATGGTAACTTCTAGAAGGAAGGATAGATCAATCCTCTAGAATACACCTCAAATCAGATTTCAGTAACACTTGCAGTGGATGAAGTGCAAGACTGATTATATTTCGACTGACATACCAGTCAACTAAAGGCAACATGGACCGATTTAAAATCACCAAGTGGAAAGCTGTGATTTAAATCATCAATTTTAATCAACTTCTCCATTTGTATTTCAGTTATTTTCTAACGAAAGGCACATTCTCATTGGCTGATATATCACTAAAATATGTTGATTTACAACTAAATAGAGCCTTTACACTACAGTTGGTACATTTTTTGCTACTTAGGAGGACAGGTATTTATTTATTTAAGCAACTATATAGCTTAATATTTTCAGATTCTTATAAACTGTACATTTTTATTATGTTAGCGAATGGTGAATGATACATTGATATATTTACTAGATAATTAACTTCTTGCTCATGATTTGTGTCAAGCTGCAATAGAATGGTAACTGGAATTTAATTATAAATTCCAGCATATAAAATGTATTTTTATTAAACAAAACAACCTTAAATGTTTGGGATAGATAAACTTCTCTTAAAACAATGTTTCCCATTTATAACTAAATGATTTATTAAAACAGAGGGATTAATTGTAGTCAATAAATTAAACTGATTATTTAAGGTCAGCCTGGGAAAAAATTTCAAATATGCCTAATTCAAAGAGACTGGATCTTAAATTCTTGGTCTACACTTCAAAATAACTTTGGTATAACTACGTCACTCAGGGGTGTGAATAATCCGCTCCCGAGTGATGCAGCTATACTGACCTAAGCGCCAGTGTAGACAGCACTATGTTGGTGGGAGAGCTTCTCCTGTCAATATAGCTACAGCCTTTCATGGAGATGGAGTTAAGCCAATGGGAGAGCTCTCTCCCGTCACCTTAGAGCATCTTCACCAGACGCGCTACAGCGTGCAGCTGCACCGATGTAAATTTCTAGTGTAGACCTGCCCCATGTCTCTTGAAAATGATATAGTCTCCTAAGTTACTGAGCCTGACCTACTGTGCTACATCGATAAAGCCTGACCTCAAAACTTAGACCCACCCCCCCCACACCACCCGCAATTCTCTTTATATAGAAACTCAGCCTTTGATGCCAAGTTTTTGATAGAGGATTCAGCATGAATTTATCATATTTATTTAATAAATAAATTGGGGAATGGACCACCAAAATACCCAGAGAGAACCTGCTTCACTACAGAAATAACCCCCCCCCAACTGCACTCCTAGTTGTCACCTAACACTGAACACTTGAACCAATACAGGGTATCCAACACCTACAATCCATATGCAATGGGGACCCCATTCTGAAAGAAATCTTTCCTGAACCACCTCTTCTGGACTCCAAACTATGCCCTAATCTCTCCAAGATCAGCAGCAAGCTCCTAACAGACTAGGACACAGTACCTCAAAGTAGCACAGAACCCTACCAGGACAACAGATGCAAAATCAGCAGATAAGTCCACTGCTATTATGATCAACACCCCCCAACACACTTTTCAAGATCCATGGGTCCAACACATGCCTATATCAGCATGTGGTAGTGCACAGAGTGAGGTACAAGTGCCCCAATAGCAGCTATGTGAGTGAAACCAGACAATCACTATGCTCATGAATGAACACACACAGGAAAATGAAAGACAAATACCACCTCATTACAAAGTGATCTCTCTGTATCTGAGCTATCAGTCCACATCCTCAAAGGAAACCTGCAGAACACTTTCAAAAAAATGAGCTATTGTAATAGTCTTTGTACAAAGTATGCCTTTTGAGGGGATCATTTGAGAACTCAATTTGCCGGTCATTATTGTCCTGGTAAAATATGTGTAGCAACATTGTATGTAAAGTTATAAGATTCCATTGTATGATGTTACTAAAACATGTTCGAGGTCTGGGGAGTTCCTCAAGCCAGGTATAAACAAGGTCAATGGGCCATTACCTGCTAAGTGGCTATTGAATGGCAAGAAGAAAAGTCTGCCTGGTGCTATGCTCCCAGCTGGAAATGGTTCTCAGACGGAAGACAGAACTATATAAAGAAGCGGCAGACACCCCAATGGACCCCCACCCCCTTCTCTCTCTCTGTCCATCAATTCACTGAACCAGAAGGAATAAAGGAAGCAGCCATTACACAGAAGTAGTTGTCCTGGCCTAAGGAGTTTGGCCAGTAAGAGTCTTGAGAGCATGTGCTGAGAAAAACTTAACAAAACATGTTAAACTAAAGTAAAGTTAGGCACCAGTGGCTTTTTATCTTTATCCGTCTTGTAACCATTTCTGCCTTTTATTCAGCATTACTTGTATTCACTTTAATTAACTGCAAAGAGATTTTAACAATAAAACAAGTTTATCTGAACCAGTGTCTTTGAATAGAAACGTTTGGGAAACTCCACTTGAGGTAAGATTTGTGCATATTATTGCTATTAATAAAAACGATGGACTTTATATAAGCTTGTATTATCTAGGAAAGGGCTAGGCCGGGGTAGGCAACCTATGGCACATGTGCCAAAGGTGGCACGTGAGCTGATTTTCAGTGGCACTCACGCTGCCTGGGTCCTGGCCACCAGTCGGGGGGGCTCTGCATTTTAATTTAATTTTAAATGAAGCTTCTTAAATATTTTAAAAACCTTATTTACTTTACATACCACAATAGTTTAGTTATATATTATAGACTTATAGAAAGAGACCTTCTAAAAACATTAAAATGTATTACTGGCACGCGAAACCTTAAATTAGAGTGAATAAATGAAGACTCCGCACACCACTTCTGAAAGGCTGCCGACCCCTGGGCTAGGCAGTACAAAACATACATTTCTGGGGGAAAATCTGGGACTGGGAGTGTTTTGGGGTCACCCTGCAATGTAATTCAGGCTAGAGCGCGCTTAGGTGTGACTGGCACGCTACATGTGCACCTGGACATAGCTGGGAGTAACTTAGGGCTTGTCTACAGTGGCAATTTACAGCACCGCAACTTTCTCACTCAGGGGCGTGAAAAAACACCCCCCGAGCGCAGCAAGTTTCAGTGCTGTAAAGCGCCAGTATAGACAGTGCACCAGCGCTGGTAGCTATGCCCTTCGTGGAGGTCGTTTTTTTAGAGCGCTGGGCGAGCTCTCCCCCAGAGCTGCACTGCACCGCACAAGGCACATTAAAGCTTTGCCGTGGCAGCGTTTTAGCATTGCCAGCGTAGACTAGTCCTTACATGCTGTAGGCTGTTTGTGAGCAGGCCTGACGGGAGGCTACAGCAGCAAAAGAGTGGAAAGGGCACCCCAGGCTAGAGGTCACAGCTACTCACTAGTCTAGATTGTACCATGTCACAGCCATAACTTTGCCAGACACTAAAAATCACGGACTGAATAGAGCCACTGGATTTATGGCTTATTACAACAATCTATAACCCATTAACACTCGACCCACAACTACTCCCCCATCCTCTCCTTTCCTCGCTATGACTGGAGGCCTATTAACAGGCCACCTCATCTTGCATGGCCCTTTGAAATATGTGTCATCTACTTATGCTAAACAATCTCTTCCATCTAGTATTTAGCTAGTAAATTTCCCAGACCTGAAGAAGAGTTCTGTGTAAGCTCAAAAGCTTGTCTGTCTCACCAACAGAAGTTGATCCAATAAAAGTTATTACCCCACCCACCTTGTTTCTCTGATATCCTCGGACCGACAGTTACAACAACACTGCATACAACAAAGTACAGTGTCATTTTTATGTTAAAGAACACGAAAGTCAGAGCAGGTACGTACATCATTTTCTTTTATCAGAACTTTTGTCAGATACATAAAAAGCTTTTAGATTTTCTTCCTATAGTGTAAAATATAAAATAGAGTATTAAAAACATAGGAGCTGATGCATTCAAGGAAAGTCTTGTAATGCTGTTTTCAAAGCACAGAACTGTACCTCAAAAATTCTCAATACAAATATGGACTTTTATTGTTCATTTACTGCAAGGTTAGGCAGCCTGATGTGACAGATGGACTGTCAGCCTCTAACTAAACCTCCACACTCCATCATAAAAGGAGTGGAAATTCTACTCATAAAATGTCAATAATCCGACATGATTAAGTGCAAAATACTTGAGAGATTTCTACTTGGTTTTTTAAGACCTGTGTTAATCAGAAAATTCCAGAAACAAACCACAAGAGCTCACAAAGCTTCAAAACTTAAATCAACATCTAACCTACATTACCTTAAAAGAGTTGCACAACAATAGAAGAAGATTTTGTAAAGGTCCAGTATTAGAGGAAAGTAATATTTTAACCAATATCCTGTTTTGCTATATCAAACAATACAGGACGACAAAGACCACGTGGCGTTCTCTAACTGATGGTAATTATTCAAAGAAGAGCAAAGAAATTAGTTTCACCCTACACCAGCAATTTTATTTGGTTACAAGATCAAGAAATCATTTTGTCACAATTAAAAAATAAAATGTTTTCAAGTTTTTAATTAGGCAATATTTAACATTTTATTATGAAATGTTTATGCATATAACAGAATTGCACTGAGAATTTGCACATTTCACTTTGCTTGACACACATTCAATAAACAAGAGCACAATGTTAACCACAACATTTCAATTTACTAAAACATGGAGAAACACCCAACTATGCATATTTTTACTCCTCTTGACACACACGGCCAATAGCATTATTGGGAGGTACACGTAGAGTGCTAGGAAGTGGTTAGATTTTAAGATTTCCTGACTTGTGTAGCTAATTTCTCGATTTTAACATTACATTAATGTGAGTTTTTGAATTCTATATTTATTATATGGCTATACATATCCTTTTGCCCAATCTGTGACTGCTTATGTCAGAAGAAATGCACATCATTTTCTTGAAGCAATAGAATTTAACACGTACACTAGGCTGCTGTCCTTTCACATTACTGTTTACACATTCGTTTTTGTCTGTCTCTGTCCTCATTTCTGTGACATACTGAGCACTTGCTGCAAGATAGCAGGCATCTACAACTCCCACCAAAATCAATTTGAGTTTAAGATGCACAGCACGCTCCAGGACTGTGCCTTCAGCACCTATTACAACAGCCCATTAATAAAGTTCACCCTTTTGTTCTAATACACATTAATTGGAAAAAATGCATAAAAATGCAATTTTAATTGAGAAATCAGGTACACAGAAGACAGGAAATTCAAAATGTAACATCACTGCAGCAATTCACACTTTCCTACTTATTTTTATGGTATACATTTAACACGCAGTTACATATTAAGGAAGCTTTACAAAATTGTATGCACCTGCTTTCCCAGGGTAATTTTAAGTAAAATTTCACTAGATTCCCTCTCTCCCCCCCCCCACTATTGTCTCCATCATGGTAATAGCTGGTCTGGTAGATTTTGTGCTTGAACTTAAATCTTTTCATGATAATTTTGCAAGGCTGCATTTGAAATACACATTTAAATAAGAAATCAGGCATTAAAAATAATTCCACTTACGTGCACAGTGCCTGTGACAGATGGCTATGCCTGTATATTTGATCTATAGTTTTGCATTGTACTTCTGAACATGTTTTAAAAAGGGCTTGTCTACACAGCAAGTTTAGTGTGCAGCAAGCCAGTATGTGACTCTACAGCTCATTAGCTTGCCGTGCACTAGCTTGCCATGTGGACCCTGCTATGGCAGGGTAGAAGTTCCATAGCATGCTCTGATGTACACCATTCCAACACTACGGCAATTACGGAACAGTTAGCGCGCCATAGCGGGTCCACATGGCAAGTTAATGCATGGCAAGAAAGTGTGTTGTAGATTCACATGTTGGCTTGCAGCTCACTTAACTTGCTGTGAACACAAGCCCACAGAAATGTTTCTACTGAAAGCACCCAGCACAAGAGCAATGGCCCTCACTAATGCTGCCATAACAAATGATTAAATAACTATAAGAAAACATTAAGGTTGATGTGATAAGCCCCAAGAGATAGGAAATTCAATTTTAACAACCTTAATTCTGCACATGGAGTGTATATATTAAATTGTCTGATTACATGTACATGTTTTCTACAGCCTTGTAAGGTGCCTCTTAAGATGCACAATAAATGAATTAGGTATATCTCATGACTCGGGATGACAGACAAAAGTAGTACAAACAGCTATGTACAGACATAGGAGTTTAGAAAAGGTTTGATATTTTACAGCATTATATTCTCTAGCTAAACCAGTGCCTGAGTGCAATCAGCAATTGTTTAAAGCTAAATGCAGACAAAACAGGTGCAATGCAGGTGAAAAGTAACAAAACTTTCAGTGAAAAAGCCAACACTGTACCTCCCTCTCACGCACCATCTTGTGAAAACCGTATGTATGGAATCTTGGCAGTCCTTTCAGACTCCACTAATAATGGATACCCAAATAGTAACAGCTAAAAAATGCATTAATCTATTTAAAGGACCAGTTTCACACCTCTGTAAATGCACAGATGAACTGTTAATGGCAATAGTTACACTCATTTATTATCAGCACTTTAATGAATGCACTGGCCTGCCAATCAAGGACAATGTTAGAAAGAATAAGTTGCCTTACCGTACACACAGTGTTTTCAGTAATAATTAAAGTGAAATCCGATGAAAACTCCAGATCTGGAATGGATGTTGTGACACAATCTATACACTATCAAAAAGGGAAACAAATTTGACAATAAACAGTTTAATCAGAATTAAATATACAACTCAGATGAACTTACTACACCCTCCCTTAAAAAAAAAAAAAAGACAACTCATAGTACATTCAACTCCTCAGTGGGAGAGAGTAAACAATGCTACATATTGGAATTTTCTAAAAAACCTAGAACTGTTTTATAATATAATTAAGCAATATTTGTGCAACCCACAAATATCTGTCTATAACCATCATCCCCAAACATTTAAACTTAACATAAAGAAAGACACTAAATAGAAGTTGTGATATGGAGCCTTTCACCATTGGTTGAAGTCTTGTTAAGGCTGGTAGAGACGTAGACTATACCCATTTGGATGTCCTGGCCAACAGTAGCTTAAGCTGAAAGAGTTGTTGGTTTCAGTCTAGCTTCCCATGGACATTTGCCCATATCTCAAAGAACTTATTAATATTAATTGGCACCAACGTTGGCAGGTTCAGCAGAAAAGAATGGTAAACCACAGAGACTTCTACTCTCCAAACCTTGAAAAGACAGTCCTCCATGTTACAGTTGAGGAATACTGACAAGGCCAATTGGGGAACCTGCGTTGTAGCTACCTGTTATGCTGTATGCATACTGTGGGTTAAAAATTTGAAACTAGTAAGAAAACTCAGTACCATTATCAACAGAGCCTCATTACATATTCAATCTTGTCATAGCTCAGAAAATACCTAACTCTGCACATTTTTTTACTGTACGGATTCTTTTGTTTTGCTTACTTACAGCAACTTCAAAATCTGTGCAGCATGGCCAGCACATTTTAGCTAAGAATGAAGGATAACTGAACATTTTACTGAGTTTAAAAAGAGTACACTTCTAATGCCTATACTCTTCCATAGTTTAGCTGAACATCAGGGTAATACTCAAACATTTCTCAATGCTGTACGCCCTTTACAGAATATTTTTCTGAACACAATTCTAATAGGCAATACTCAAAATTAATGAAACAGCTAATGTGAGGAAAGTGTATTAAACTTTTTCCTTTAATAATCTTATGATGAATAGGAACATTTTTATAATTTCCTAGATATTTTAAATCCATTTATTATGTGGAACAGTTACTGATTAAAATTGTTTACCTGTAATGTCATTCTTGCTTCCCTCATTAATTTTACTACTTCTTAGTGTTCATTGCACAAGCAACAAAGGAGCTCAAGATTTATGGATTTATTTGAAAGATATTATTGTTACTAAAAATTATGTAAAAAGAATAAATTTAAACTGTAAAAGAGTGTAAGCATTATATTGGAATTGTATGATGACAGGCCTATTTTATGAACAGATACCCTGGCCTTCTTATACAGCTCAGACAATGATTGTCCCTAAAGGTATATATTAAAAAGAGCTTACTGCACTATTTGATAGAATAAATACATATTTAACTTTAAGACTAGTGTGTTCAGTCATATGACAGAAATAGCGTTAGTGCTATATTATAGGTAAAGTAAGGAGCAACACCTTCAGTTAAGACACTACCTATTAAAAGACCCTGTTTTCAGTTATGACTTAGCCTAAAAGACTGCTCAGGCTGAAATTTTCCATAACAGGTGTCTGCTTAAGTCTGATTTGTCCATGTTAAACACTGGTTCAGTGGTTTCAATAAAAAGCACCAGTACCTCCATCCTTTGGAGCACGAAATTTGGTAGGGGGTGGCCTTTGTATCAAGGATATGCCTTTTGTTAACCATGTAAAAATTCACCCAAATATGCCAAAATTATAAGCCTTGGAATAAATCTCAGAGACTTGCTGGAGCTCAGCAGCTAAATTCTCCAAAGATTCTGTCTGCATTGAGCATGCTGTATTCCCACAGATTCCTAGCACTGACCAAACTGCACCATCCCCACAGAGCAAGCTCCACTTTAGGTTGCAGGGGCAAAGCTGGCCTTTCTGACACAGCTCCTCAGCTGCGGGGTGGTGCCAAGCACAAGAACGGAGAGTGAAGTGATAGCCTCACCTGTGCTATCAATGCCCCTTCCCCCTCCAGTGTGGTTGTTTGCTCCTTCTCCTCCTCTTCTTCCCAGCTGGTGGTGGGAAGAAGAGGAGGAGAAGGAGCAAACAACCACACTGGAGCGCAGATGGGTGAGGATAGGAACAGGAATTGGGGAGACATAAGCAAGATCAGAGAAGGTCTGAGAACAGTAAGGAGGGGAAGGGCAGGAACAGGAAGAAGGACAAGAGCAGGTCTAAAACCACTAGAGAACACTCTCCTAGAAAATCTAAAATTGAACCCAATATTCCTCAAGCCTCAATATTCCTCTACTGTCTAACAAATAACTGTGAAACTCACTGGCAAAACTTGTCTCAAACCCCCTTTTTGTGGCAGGTCAGAAAAGAGAACAGCCTTCTATTGTTACCCGCTATTCCATTAGCTCAAGTATCAGATGACCCATGTTGCAGATCTAAAGATCCTAACCTTGCTAATGACCCATGTGGGTGTCAGAATGGTTCTACAGGATGTAGTTATAAGAGGTTAAGAAACTACATAAAAGATACTACATTATAAGAACGTTAGGGTTGCAAAAAACAAGAACTCTAAAGTTAGGAAATGCCAGAATTAAGGCAGGTAGAGAAAGGAGGGTCTAATGCTTAAGGCAGTTCAGTGCTGTCATGGAGAATTGGATTCTATCCCTGAGTCTGGCACGAGTTCCTGTGCGATACTGGGCAAATCACACTGTCAGAAATCAGGCACTGCAGCAGAACCAGTCTCCAGGCAACTGAACAAGTGCAGTTGGCCTCTAGTAGGCTGCCTAACTGGCTATACTGCCTGACTGGTTGGAAGATTCAGCAGCCTCTCTCTCAAGCCCAGAAGCAGCAGCTGTGATAGCTCCCGCACCAGCTTCTGCTTGTTCCCAACCTTGCTCCTGCCTTGACACACTACTGGTAATCTGGCTCTGACCCTTCAACACTGGCATCTGGCCTCTGACTCCAGCTCTGACCCTGGGCTCCAATTCCTGGCTACTGATTCCTGCTCCAATTACTAGGCATGATTGTCCACATCCCAGTCTCTGACACACGTGAACCAAAATGTTCATAGGTGGCCACTGTATGGCCACCTGGAGTTTGATCTGCAGAAGTGCTGAGCACTCAGCTGCATCAGCAGGAACTCTGCTCTGGACCTATGAATTGCTATAAAATGCTAAGTACTCTGAAAAAAAATCTAGCCCTAGGCTTCTCAAGCTGGGCACCCAAAGTTAGTGGACAGTAGACAATTTTGGCTTTAAATTATACCTCAGTTTCCCATGTGTAAAATGGGAATACCACCACCATCTCATAGGGATGTTGAAAAATTCAATAACGTCTGTAAACACCAAGAAATTATGACAACAAAGAAAAGCCCAAGAAAAAGCAACAAAGAAAATCCCAAAAGGAAATTAATTCTGTATTAAGGGCAGGGCTTGGAGCAGTAAATAAGACATGGGAACACACAGAATAAAGAGAATGGAATTAAATATTGAATAGCTGTTTATTCAGTAAGATAGATCCTTCCTGGGCACTGAATGAGCCAAGTGGTCTTGTTGGAAAATACAAAATAGGGGCAAATAAAGGCTGCACTGGCAACTGGCATTTCGTAACTTTTGAGCGTTTCATTCTGAAACCTTAACGTTTTTACCTTTTTCTTCCTGGATGTAATTATATACACACACATCCCCAACATGATATTGGGACATATAGATGTACAAAACTGGCATCGGTAGCGTATTTCAGGCTGTTGTGGAGCTGCCCATAACTCCATGTTAATTTTGAGTTGGCAGCATACCAGCACATTCTGAAGTCATTGATAACTCATCCTGGACAGGTTATAACACAGCAAGTATAACACTTGTAATCAAGACAGACAGCCCACTGGCCATATTTTAACCTCTGGCATAAAGTTTATAAATATGAGATAACCTTGTATTTGATAAGAGATGAATGTAAACTAGGGGAGCCCTGGGCACTACAAGTATTTGGACAGAACTCCTTTACAGAAGGAACTATCCAGGGAAATTATAGGAGAAATTAATTTACATAGGTTTAAGAGCTCAAATATTCGAAGGAAAGATAGCAACAACTTTTAATGAAAGTAAAGAACATCGACCTAGTTGGATTGTCTTGCCTCCTTACAGTCTTAACATTTCTTGCTGAAGTATAGCCTCTTTTCTCCAGGATGGAGGTGAAAAAGACAAGAAGGAGTGGATGGTGTTTCACCAAAGCTCTCCAGTTGCCTACAGACAAGTCCATTTTATCTACACCCAACAGGAACAAAGACTTCTTTCCTGGCAACCCTTTCTCCTACTGAGGTGGCCTGAACTGTATGTCCAATTCAGTGCACACATTAAAATTTCAGACAACTGAGTGTTCTAGAATTTAACCTCAGCCAGTAGACATACAATATTAAATGAATCAGTATGAAATAAGAATCACAATATCTGTTTACAATGAGAGCTATTTACTTTGTAATCACTCATCTCCGTTGCACTGTCACTATGAAAAGACAGCACAGTCTGGTTCTCAGGGTAACCTGAAGATATAAATTGACATGAAAGTCAGAAATTTGTAGCAAGTTACAATTGCAAAATTATATAACCAGTTTATTTCCTCTCTTCTGGGGCAGAAGAAAGACCTGGAGTAGGGAAAGTGATTTAGAGGAAAAAAAGTTTAATATTATTACTTTTGTATATCAGGAGCCAGAAGTTCCTCAGACTTTAGAATCTGCACTTAGTGTTTGATGTTTAAAGTCAGCCATTTTAATTTTGTGAACACCTTGTTGCATTTGTTCCAGGATTTCTCTAGATTAAATATGCTTTATTAATCTTTTCCATATTAAAAATAGTTATGTTTGAGAATTTATGAATGTAAATGAAAAATCTGAAGAACGCATTTTTAGTGTGCTTTTATTTTATAGACGTATTTGGTACAGTACCTTAACGACACTGGCTTCAGATATAAGTGTACTTGGATCCACTACATCCACAACAGCTTCTGGAATTACAGCCTTCTTCATGCAGGACATGTTGAAGCCATACACATCATCCCAAAAAGCTAGTCTATCTGCATGTTTATTCTTATCACCTATAGCCACCAGGCTAATGGTGCAGATGTCTGGGTAGACTGTAACAAACAGAAAGGACTAGAGGTGAAAAAAGAATGAGAATTCAGATGCTCTTTTAAGTTTTTTAAATGAGCAACAACAAATGAAAAAAGGAACTGATTTTAGTGCTTGTACAGGGATCCAACCAACAAACAGTTTCATAGGCTGAAGTCCTTTTAGCCACAAAATATATATAGGCTACATCAGTGGCTCTCAACCTTTCCTGACTACTGTACCCCTTTCAGGAGTCTGATGGGTCTTGCGTAACCCTAAGTTACACCTCACTTAAAAACTACTTGCTTACAATATCAGACATAAAAATACAAAAGTGTCACAGCACACTATAGCTGAAAAATTGCTTCCTTTCTAATTTTTATCATATAATAAAAATCAATTGGAGTATAAATATTGTATGTACATTTCAATAATAGTATATAGAGCAGTATAAACATGTCATTGCCTGTATTCAATTTTCCCCACACTACCTTGGCAACATGCCTCAGGAGAAGATACCTGTAGGGTTGAGCCATGTTGCCAGGATATGGAGGGGAAACATTCCATGGAGAAGGCCCTGGGCCATAGGACATTCTTCGGCTTTTATGTTGAAACTACCCATAAGTGAGTATACCAAAGCCTGAAAAATTTACCAGGCAGCTACTAGCCAAAGGCCTTTAGGAAAACTGAAGAAAGCCTACTAGCAATGTGAAAGGGCAAATCCCTCATGAAATGTCCTCCACCAGAAGGGAAAGAATGACGTGATGCCTATTGCAGTGCTGTCTATCTTTTATATCAGCTTCTGGCTGATAGATGTTTGATGGCATTTTTAAGAAATACCTTCTGGCTGCCGGAAAGGAGGAGGAGTTCTCTCCCCCTTCTTCCTATCTTCAAGGAGTTTCCTCCCCACACACACACACACTATATTTGGGACTCTACCACTCCCCACATCCATTTATGACTGCTCCTTTCCCATGAATAGGACCAGTACCTGTCTCTGATTATTGCTTTCTCAAACAGCAGTGGTAGAATGAGGGTATGCCAGATCGGCGGGCAGCGATTGATCCAGCAGGGGTTGATTTATTGTGTCTAGTCTAGATGTGATAAATCGACCCCCAAGCACTCTCCCATTAACTCCTGTACTCACGAGAGGTGTAGGCAGAGTCGACGGGGAAGTGGCAGCAGTCGACTCACAGCAGTGAAGACACCCTGGTGAGTAGGTCTAAGTATGTCAACTTCAGCTACTTGAATAACATAGCTGAAGTTGCGTAACTTAGATCGATCCCCCACTAGCGTAGAACAGGCCTAACACTCTTGTTTAATGGTTACCCACAGTGAAACTGGTGGAGGGCATGGATCAGAGTTCACGTCGCACTCCCTGTCAGCACCCGGCCCAAGCCAGAGAAGCCAATAATCCAACCAGTGGACTGAATTCGGTGATTGAATCCTGGTCACGTGCCACTTGAGGCACACTGCACATATGCTAAGAAGTGAAACTGGTCCCGTGGCAATTTCACTCAGTTGTTGACTGGAAAAGTGGTGAACAGCAGTAGCACTGGAAATCACAGTCTGCAGTCTCAGGAGAACAGCACTGCATCAGCTGGAAAGTTACCCTCACATTGGACTGAGAAGTTAAAATGCCACCTTACCTTTTACAGAATAGATGGCTAGGTTTCTCCCCAGAGGAAAGTTTCCTACTTGCCACTGGTGAGATGTTAAGCCTTTATTGGAGGATTTATGATTAATAAATACACACAACTGGACTTTTTTTGTCTAAATATAAGTAGTAAGCACATTGCAGGGAACTTTACCATTTTAATGTTTTTACAGAGAAGTGCAGAAAAAGGTAATAAAATCCAAACTAGCTTTCTCTTTTCTTTTCCAGCATCTGGTTAACTGTAAAATTGATTTAATCTTCAATACTTGAAATTTAGCTTTATGAGAATGAGCATGATGGAATCAGTGAGATGCTAGGGATGTATAGGAAGACAAATATACAAATAGATTATATAATTTCCCTTTTTAATACACTGAAAAGAGGAAATAGTAAACTGAAAGGTACTTTTGTGTAACATTCCAAAAGAAGTTCTCCTTAGTTTAAAAAAAAAAAAAAAAGGCATTTTGCTAAAGAAGCCACTCTCTTTCATACAAAATATTCAGTAAAAAAGCATCACCTTTGACATTTGGAAAAGTTCTACATAAATAAGCAAGCATGGTGTAATATTCTTAATAGATACTATAGCTTTCTGGCTAGCTCTTTTAAATAGTCTTAATTAACAATATTTGTAAAATCTAAGTATTAACTACTTTAACACCCCACTGATTAGGAGAATATCATCCCCACTCTACAGATGAGAAAACTGAAGCAAACCTATTGACTTTTTCCAAGAGAGGGCTCTGATTAACTCAACAGGAGAAAGGAAACATGATGAGAGCTAAAAGGGCAGCAGACCAACATGTACTGTTTGCAACAAATCAGATGCTTTCCACACATCTGACAGCTGTCAGACAAAACCAGCATCTGGCTTGTGAGTGGTTTCCTGGAGCAAGTGACAAGGGGCTGCAGTTTCTGAAAGCTCCCCTATTGCTGGTCTGTGCCAGAGAGACTTGCAAACTGCATTTTGTTAATTTTTGCCTCCCAGCATTCCAAGCCTCCTCCTGGATCACAAGGGACACCCCAATGAGAATGCAGACTATGTAATAACCGACTCACGAAGCAAGCAAAATGTCCTGAATGTTACTGCTGCTCTGTGAATTGGCTAATAAGGTTTGCAGGAAGCGTTCCAAAACAATTAGGAATTTTGCTTCCAGGGCCAGCAGAGGAAGGGAATATTGTGATGGTACTCTCAAAAGTGCATGTGTGTTGGTCAGATCCTGCAGCTCTTAGCAATAGTGTGGTACAGTATATAACGACATGCTAGCAAGCAGGTGGCACTAGGATTGTAATGTGTGAGGGAGGAAATGGCAACCTGCAATATTTCTGAGCCATTGTGTCAAGACATTTCAGAGTAACAGCCGTGTTAGTCTGTATTCGCAAAAAGAAAAGGAGTACTTGTGGCACCTTAGAGACTAACCAATTTATGTCAACAGGAGATGATTTGCCTTGTATGTTAAACCTGAAATACAGGTATACCATCCAATTGCTTTAACATTACTTCCACTGAGTGCCAAACTCCTAAACCAGCTGCAAAACTTATGATTAATTAGACTAGAGTAAGCTCTAAACAACAATTGGAGGGTAAACACTAAGTGCCCAAATCATCTATAGTCTATCACCCAAAAATGAATTAACAAGCCCTGTACATAAAGTTAAACCAAACTGTTACACAGCCAGGACACATGGGCAAAGGACCATAACACATGTGCCACTGTTTGTAGAACTATTTGCCCTTTTATAATGTTGCTCAGACACCGCAATGATTTTTAGAACAGTGGCATCTCTGGAAAAACAGACAAGACTCAAGATCCCCCCCGCCAAATAGCAGGAACAGGTATGCTTAAATTGTTTTTAATCTTATCCTGACAATGGGATTTAAAGAATTTTATGCAGCAACATAAGACTTAAATTCTTATGTTTGGTAACAACATGACTTCATATACACTTGTAAAGGGACCTAAATGGATGTCTGACTTCCAAATTATCTGTAATAATTACAAATCCAACGGTGGCTATGGATTTATACCATGCTCATCACCATGGTATCGGAGTGCTTTATAAAAATTAAGAGCTTTTGCCAGAGATGTAAACATTGATTCTGATACTTAGATCATCAAAACTACACACATTCCTATCAGTTAAAGTCTCTCCTTTCACCCCATTTATCCCATGATTTATAGGAAAGTAGATCTGTAAATATCTGTAAATATTTAAAATAAGTAGCTTTAATCATATTGGTCAGTTTCACTCCCCATCCTCCTTGTTGTTTCTAAAAATTAAACCCTCCCCACTCCACCTCTGTCTGACCCATTCCTAACCTTTTCCCATCCAATCCTGACACGTCTGTCATTTAGTTTTCTCTGACTGAAGCTATAATTGAATACTTATTCCATCTCACAGGTGAAATTAACAAAATGCTGATTGGACAGAAGCACTCAGCAGCCAGCTCACAAATTCATAGCTTTGACATCTGTGTCCTTCTCGACTCACTGCCCAGAAATCATTTGTCACCGGTAACAGCTCACGTGGTGAACAGAGTAAGATGGGAAATCCTTTATTCCTTAGTAATGCCTCACAAATTTCAGGACATTAAAAGGGTAAGACTATAAACCTCAGGGTATATAGAAATAATTCCAAGTGAACAATAATGTCATCTGGTCATGAACAAGCAAACATGACTCCTCCCCTCCCCCCGTTCCCCCAAAATGGGGATTCTAAATACAAAAATAAAACCTTGTGTACCTAGCCCACTCACAATCACTGTGTATTTCATCCAAATATATGGGAAAACATGCCTGATCAAGAAAAAAAGCTATGCATAATGAACAGATAGGTATTGTGTAACAAGAACTTTTCATTCTCAAATAAAGGTATTATATTCTGTACGCACTGAGACACCCTGGTACCCCAATATTCACCACTGTCATGTAATTAGGATATTTGTACAAAGTATGCCTTATGAGATATCATTCTAAAAGTCTTCATCTGCTGGACATTAATATCTCATTGGATCGTATGTGCTATTGTCAAATGTGAAGTTATGAAGTTTGGCTATGTATGTGGTACTGAAACATGTTGTAAAGCTGAAAACACCCACAAGCAGCCTTTCAGGTACAACAGTAAACAGGCCAAACAATATTAATGGCTTGTTGAGGAAAGGCACACAAGCACAAGGATTACCTCAGGAACTGTGTATAACAGAAACCTCTCAGAGATAGCACTACACAAGGGGAACGGTTTGACCCAGGTCACAGCAGAAGAGCTTTCCAGCAAGTGGGAAGAAGATATAAAAGGGGGAAAATGACATCATGAGGGGACCTCACTCTCCCTACAACAACACACCTGGAACCAAAGACTGAAAGGGGGGAAGTGATGGTCCCAGGCTAAAGGGATTTCTAGCCTGTGTATGAAAACCAGGGAAACCCAAGCTGAAAAGCCAAGGCAGCTTGTGCCTTAAGAATCTTCCAGCCTGTTTATCACTCATGGTGAGGATTTGCTAATTCATATCCTACCCATCTAGTGTCTTAAGTTCAGTTTGCGGTTTTGTTTATTTGCTAGGTAATCTGCTTTGATCTGTTTGCAATCACTTATAATGACTTAAAATCTCTTTTGTAGTTTATAAACTTGTTTTGTTTTGTCTAAAACTAGTTTGTGGAAAGCATAACTTGGGACAGAAAGCTGTGTATATTCCTCTCTACACTGAGGGAAGGGGCGAATTTCACGAGCTTACGCTGTACAGTTCTCTGTGCAGTGTAAGACAGCATAACTTTGGGTTTACGCTCCAACTAGGAGTGCCTTAGGAATTTAGCAGAGCCTTTCCATACAGAGCTGATCTCAGCACATGTGTGTAGCTGCAGCTGAGTGTGTCCCTACCTGTATTTGTGCTGGTGGGGGCTTGAGGGCCTGTTACAGCACTACAGTGTAAAGGGAGCCCAGGCTGGTAGGTCAGACAGGCTCAGTGGTACCCTAGTTCGAGGCTGCACCCCGAGAGGAACCAGTCACACACACGTCATCCCAGATATTTTGGCACCAATTACTATGGGGAGCTGGTAAAGTAAGTTGGGGAAGCTAGTATCTAATTGATAAAGCATAAAACTGGAGATCTAGACTCCATTCCAAGCTCAGCCTGACTTACTGCAAAAACTGTGGACAAGTCACCACCTCTTCTGAAGTCAGGAAATTTGACAAAGGAGAGACCCTAATACTTATCCACCTTGTAAAGTGGTTAGAGATCCAAGAATAAAATGTGTTCCAAAGTTCAGGACCTTAATATTGTATCTCTAGCTGAAGGCTGGCCAGAAAGATTCATCCTACAACTGATTTATACTTTTAGCTGTCTGGGTTTGGAAGTGTTTAGTTCTACTGCTGCTCACATGTACTGCAGAACTGACCTTTTTGTGCTATGGAGATTAGGGGTTTTTTGCTGCCTGAACCCCACCTGCTGGCTGATTTATGGGGTGACATCGGTCTGTCTCAGAGGCAGCCTATTCACTTTTCATACCAGCTGGCAGAAGAACAGTGATTATCAATGCCTAAAGGAAAAAGTACTCTATTTAAAAACTAGTTAAACGAGGTGGACAGAACATGTTGAACAACATGGAATTACTTTGAGGAAAAAAGGATGAGAGAATTCCTAGGACTGCTGCTGAGCCAGCATGTTCTGTCCCTTGAGGAAAATGAGGAAGGCTCAGATTTCTAACAATCCTTCCAGCAGTGTGGATGGAGAGCAACATACCACCTCCCTTTTTCAACATGGATAGTACGCTAGGTTAAATGGGAGCAAAGATTTCTTGGTGTTCTAAGATGTGCTCACAGCAATCCGGGGGAAAAAGCATTACTAAATGCCACTGTTACATTACAGAATATCAAAAATCTTTAACATACCTAAATTACACCGTAAGCAATTCAGGACAAGGACTACCTATTAATAGGTATCTGTAGGAAGCCTAACACATTGGATCCCAATTCTGACTGGAGTTTCTGTGCACGACTGTAAATCAAAAAGCATTAAACTGGAGCAACACTACATATGTTTTTTTCTTTAACACAGGAATACTAATTTCCTGTTCACATGTGTAATCTTCAGCATTATAACTGAATTCCACACAACTCCACAAGAGTACCCTTTTTGCTGCTGCGCCTCTAATCGCATGATAGCACATTGCAATCAAAACAGTGCACTGCAGTGAGCGTGGTTACAAAGTCATTAATCCAATCATTAAGTCAGCATAGTGAAACTGAATACAGGCATGGTTAGTACAACATGGAAAAACAGTGTGAACAGCTGCAATAGAAAAGGTCGATTTGAAATATAAGAGAGGTAGAAATCTTACATTAAGAAAATGTATACAAATGCAGAGTCTAGACAACAGTATCACAGGAACAGTATGAAATATTTTAAAGACTTATTTATAGTCCCCATTATATTACTATCAAAACCACTTAAATTGGGCAAATTAGTCTATCCAACCCACCTCTGTCTTTTTTGTTCTAGAAGAGGAAGAGCACACCTTCCCTGGCATAAACATGTATGTGTAAAAAACCATGAAACATTGCCACATTTATAAATTCTTGCCTTTTTCATAATGTTTCCTGTGTCTAAAACAGTCTCTATATGTGCCAAGTATATTAACTGCTTACCTTAAAACCCAATTTTCCCAACACCGTTTCTCTAATTTAGTGCTATGTTGCTTTTACTCTGGCTTACGCCCAAAAATTAATGCCAACACTTTCAAACTTAATGCACAAAATTTGGTTTGCACCTCTTATTTGTTACCTTTGTGGCTCCTTTCTTTTCCCCTTCTAGATCAGTAACCCTTATTTCCTGTCTAAGTGTCTTAGCATATGGAGTATGTCTACTTCTAAAAGAAGATGTCTAAAGAACCATGCCACAAATATTAATGCTAAGCTGAAAGGATTCTGTGCATATCTGCGCATTAGTTTTGGTTTGCTGGCTGACTCTGGAAAGTGAAAAGTTAAAAATTAAATTAAATAAAAATAAAAATAAATTAAATTAAATTTTAAGAAAAATGTAAAGCTATGTACAACTGTTCCTTCAAGAAGTGTTCATTTTTAGCAGCAATAAAAAGTACAGGTATCTTAGAAGATGACGTATTGTAGTCAATACATTCACTTTTGTATTTCCCCTGAGGATGAACACCAAGAAGGGGACTATTACTTGCGTCTAAAAGAACAGACTTCATAATGAACATCTGATCTAACAGGATCCAACATCTAGAGTTCTTTTTCCTGCAAAATATAGCTTTGACAAACAGTAACAAACAATGGTTAGTGATACCATCATCATTTTCACACACCATCCATGCTGGATCCAAAACAGTCATTTCTTCTTCTGCCTCTTACCCAAAAATCCAAACCTTTCTCTCTGTCCTGACAGCTAAGACCCTTGCCCATGCCCTGAGCATTGACCATCTTCATTAATAATGGGTCATTGAGGCCAAAATCTTAGCAAAGAAGAAAAAAAGATTGTGCATTTATATGAAGAAAAAGAATATCCAGCACTATAATAGTCAAGGCTAACAAATTTGGAAGAGATAAAACCTCATACTTCAGGGTTTAAGCCAATCTTTAACTTCAAGGGAGTAGGAGGAGTCCTAAAATGCAAGGTAGACTATCCCAAATCTCTTTAATGCAATTTCTTACACCATCCTCTGAAACACCTGATCCTTGTCACTGTCAGCCATAGAATAGTGGACTAGACTGATCAGAAGTCTGATCCACATGATAATTCCTATGTAGCTACTACAACTTGTAGTCTTCAACTTCCCCACCCCCGCATTACCCATCTCCATTTCATAACAAAACAAAACAAAAAAAAGGCCTTCCAGAATTTCCATGCCCACTCCAACCATGTCAGTTCTCCTTTACTTGAACCCCTTCCTTGATTTCCCCATGCCTTCCACATAAGATGTAGGCTTCTCTTCCAAAAGGCCCCCTCAATACAACATCCTGGACTACTTCCGAGACCAAGCCTCTTATCACATCTCTACACTTTTGCTCCATCACCAACTATACCAGTCTTGATACACAATTCATCTCCTCCCCACACCCCCCAAGCCACCCTCTCTTTCAAACACCTCCCTAAACACTCCCATGTTCTGCATTGTCCAAAAGTAAAGAAAAAACACCATTATCAACACTTTTATTCTGTTGAATCTCTACTGATGAGTCAATGGACCAATTATTATCATTATAGGCAGCTCAGTTTTATATTGGACAGCTGTCCAAGGTCACGAACACTAAAAACCTTTTTAACTCTGTATAACACGTTGGTTCTTGCCTCTCAAAAACCTGTTACCACGTTGTCAAACAGGTGATGGATCAACACTAGTACTGTACATAAATAACCACAACTACCAATCTACAACGGCAGTACTAACAACATAATACCAGATTCATAATTTACTTAATCTAAAACATCATATGGTATCGCTCACAGACAGACCCAGGGTTCTTGAAATATTGAAAGCCCATCTGGTAACTAACCTGTACTTTCCCCTGGCTAGGCACAATTTATAATTAAGCCACTTATCTGTGTATGTAACTAGTTTGTGAATAAGTGACCACCTAGTGGCCCCATTTTCCATTAGAAAAGCAAAACTGGGAATATTAAAAATCTCCAGAATTAATTTTGGTCATAGAAAGATGGTTTGAAAGCAGTCCAAAAAATTAACTGGCATCCTGAGAATGAATGAATGAATATATATATATATATATATATATATATATATTTGATCGCAGTGGGAGGAGTGGGAGTGGGAGTGGGAGGAGGGGTACAAAAGAAGTTGACAAGGCAGACTTACTAAAACTTCTTCAATTAAGGAACTGAACTAGAAAGCCTTAGTGTAGTTCCTAATGCAGTTTCTTACAGCTGGGAGCTACTTCAGAATAGCCTAGTGTGCGCATCCAAATAAAGTAGATGCAAAAATAAGACTGAGAGGGAAAAGTGTGTTTTTCTTAAATGTGTTATTTTGAAGCATGAACCTGGGTAGATTTAAATGACTGCGCCCCCAAATGGTTAAGTTCCTCCAGAAATAGACAAGCTTTAGTTCTCCATGTACATAGGGCATCTAATCTAAGCAAAGTTAATATACTTTTCAACCTTAAAACAGGTCTTAGGAAAGACTGCATATAGCATAATAAAGGATTTACATAGGTGAAAATGAAGCGGCATGCAGTTTCTGGTTGCAGATGTACCCTGTTATTTACAAACTTCCAACCTTTTGTTTTAATGCAAAGTGTTCTTGAAAACACCATTAACTTTAAGGCCTGAGTAATCCCATCTAATACTCTTCTATTACCTCTATTGTAACTGAATGCCTTGAAGCTTCCTCTAATGGAAACATTTTTCACTTCGACTGAGAACTCTCTCAGCCATGCATAGCATATTGTAAGCCTTTGGGTTCATTTGGTTTCCCCCCAGAATTGGATTATTTATTAAAAAGAATTCTGAACCAACCTGAGCCTCCCTCTGCCAGGTACTTGTCCTTTGCATAAATGACAGAATCCAGCATAGATTCAAAGAGAAGGAAATAGCCCTGTACGTGGAAAGAAAAAGAAAAAAGATAGTTTAGAAAAAATTGTTTTCTGTATCTACAAGTCAATGCAAATATTTGTTATTATACCAGTACATCATCTCCTCCTATTGATTCATCAGAGAACTTTCAGGCCCCAAAGGTGATATGATAAAGTTATTAGCAACTAAAGATAAAGGCTTAGAAGAGAAGAGCTATATAGGTTCTCATATGGTCCCCATGACCAGAATGTGTGTGCCTTACAAAAAATTAATGTTTTTCCTCAATTTTGATTTTGCTACAGTATTCCTACAGCAATGTTCTAGTTACATAGAGGAGCATCATAAGTTTCTCGAATGGCTAAAACACCTGCTAAATTAGAAGTTTATACATTTACTATTCCATGCACACTAATTCTAAAATATATCTGTAACGTACAACTACAGAAGTGTTTCTAAATTAATGTATTTTGATTATGTTTCAGGCAATACAGGTATACTTGTGTATTTACATTACTTTCTAAATATGATTCCAAAAGAAATCTTGGAACTAGCCAATGGAACTAGATATGGATTAGAAATCAGATCTGTTGAACTTCAGGAGCAATTAATTGTATGTGCTGATTACACTGTATAGTAGTTCAAAATTAATAGAAGACAGGAAAATCCCTCTCCACTTAAAACTGGAAGTCACAATAAAATGACTGTCAAAGAGATAAACACCAAAAAGAAAATGTTTATGTTATTTAGCACCTGTAACTTGGTGGTATTCTGTACTACCTTGGACAATACCCACAAATAGACTCCCCCCCCGAGATAAAAATTCATGGAATATAGGCCATCCAGGTAACAGCATTCCATACCAATAGCACTGCATATTAGCGCACACATTTATAGGAAATAAATTGGTTAGAACCTTGAATGATGGGTAAATTCTGTTTATTTCTTTTGATAAATGTTTAGGGTTTATATTTGTGTAGGACTAATTGCTAAACTCTAATTGTTTAAAACATATTATGCACTTTAAAAAAAAATGTCAAGCCAATTGTTTGCTGCCATGCAATACCAATGCCAACAGAAAGATACTATTAGAGGAATCAGATGATTTGTATACAATAGTCTTTCAGTTGTCACAGCATGTTTTATAGTACATGCAAATAACCATTGTTCTACTAACTGGCTTAGTGCCCATCACGCCACAGTCCTTGCATTTTATGACTTACAGAACAGCCCTTATCGTCACTATTATTATACATTTCGTCTACATTTGTTTTTATACTTCTGAAGAAACTGAGAAAAAAAGTTAACACCGATTTTGTATTTTCATTTGGAAGTCCTGATTCCCACTCTGTTTAAAACAAAGTTTATGCAGACAACTGGACCTATGCCAGTAATTGAACTTCCACGTGGAAAACCCAGATTTAGGACTTTCAACAAAACCCAGAGCACCAGTGACCAATAAAAAAAATAAGGTGTGAAAAGATCAATCACCAGAAAAAGGAATATTTCAATTTTAGTAAGGTGAATACTTTTACAATTGTAACGATTGAAAAAAATTAAGATAAAAAACAATGAATACTGGTAAACACATCTGCAATATACATAGTTCTAATGGCAGCTATGTAAAGTAAAGTAGAGAAACCTTTGCCTGCTAATGTAACTTCTACATTTTTCAGTATCACGAAAGCACATCGTACATGTCTGCAAGAGCCTGATCTATAAAATGTTATCTACATTTCCAGAAAGGAAAATGTTTTATGCAGGGGAAAAACCAGACCACAGAAAACTTATTAAAACAATTCTGCACTTCAGACTACAATTGCATAGTTTAATATATTGTTTGTTCAGATATGAAAGCGTGCATCATTTTCCACACAAGAAAAAAAAAAAAAAGGAATAAACCACCAGGCTTGTGCAGATGGTATGCATTTTCAAAAGAAAACTAACAACTCAGAAAATACTGTTCAGAAGTGTGTATCGCTTACATTGGATACTCCTGTAATTACCATCAAATAATATCACATTTAAATGTAATTATAACTAAAGTGCCATTAGCCAACAGCATGCAACACTGGGTAAAAAACTATCAGACAAGCAAAGTCTCTATCATTCCTGAGTCTACTAGAGAATTAAAACTGTCCTCTGGGATGCTATCTGTTTTGGCTGTTCCATTTATATTCTGATAGGACATGTCTTAGCATATACTTATTTCTGCATTTTTACCACCATCCATATATTAAAGATCTCTACAGTCAATAGCCTAATATAATTTCCCCAGAAGTTAGCATACATAGAGCAACATTAAAGCCAGGAAATGTAGCGTTAACAACAAAGTTCCTTTTTAAATTCACCCTATTAGGTGCTGGATGTTGCTAATACATGGGGCAGACAAAAATCACCTGCCATAACTAAGAAAAAACAGCAAATTGAGGATGACAACTTAAAATCTCTCAGACTTAAAGGAAATTTCCATCACCACACAGAGCAGCTCTGAATCCTTTCATCGACGGTTTGTAGAAATATAGCCAATACCTGCCAAACACAGATTTTGAGTAGAATACAGAATCATAGAATATTGGGGTTGGAAGGGACCTCAAGAGGTCATCTAGTCCAACCCCCCGCTCAAAGCAGGACTAATCCCCAACTAAATCATCCCAGCCAGGGCTTTGTCAAGCATGACCTTAAGAATATCTAAGGAAGGAGATTCCACCACCTTCCTAGGTAACCCATTCCAGTGTATAGGGAGTTTAGTTTCCATATATTACTTTATTTCAGCAATTCCTGCAGCATGTATGGTGGCATTTCATAGTTTTACAGAAAATGACACAAAATAAAATAAGATAATCAAATACTAACCAACTTTAATTCTGATGGGCTCTCATTCCAGAGAGTCCTGAACTAAAAAAAGACCAAGGCCAACTGAGCGTTCAAAACCAGGCTCCATTACTATGTGCTAAGCAATTAATCTTACCTGGTGTGACAGGTAGTCACTCAAGGTACGTCTACACAGGAGAAAAAAAACCCATGGCTGGTCCAGGTCAGCTGAGTAGGGCTAGAGCCCTGGCTGAAAAATTGCTGTCTAGACATTCAGGCTCTGAGGCTCTGTGCAAGCTGAGGATCCCAGAACTTGGGCACCAGCCCAAGCCCGAAGGTCTACACAGCAATTTTTTTTAGCCCAGCAGGCCAAGGCAGAGTCAGCTGATCTGGGCCAGCCATGGCCATGCTGTGGATCTTCTATCCCCACAGATGTACCCTCAAGGAACCATGGCTCAGACCTTCCAGGGCCTTTAAAGAGGACAAACATTAAAACCACAGGCACATTTACACCAGCCTGCACCACTCAGGAGTTGAACAGCTTCATTTTGCATTAGCCAGAGCTCCAGAAGTAACCAACGGTAAAACACACTGGAGATCACCAGAGGGTGAACGAATTGTTGTGAGGACCTCAGTAGAGAAGGCTACATCATTCTCATCATTTCTATAACAATGGCTTACCACTGCACTGTAACCTAGAAATTCAGAAGCAGTGACTGATGTAGAAGGACCTTGTGGCTATAGGTCATTGCAAAACTTAGTGGAATTATTTACCTATCCCGAGAAGAGCTGGATTTTGAGATCCACAGATAGTAACTTAACAACTTCCTATAATTGCCCAACAACTGAGCTGATAATACTCATTTACTTTTAGCCATCAACTGGTGTTCAACCATAACAAGATCAGTATTTCCTATGCTATAAAAAGACATCCATGCAAGGCCAAGATGTTTTTAGTCTCTAAATGCAAAGTAGAGAATGATTTTTTTTTTTTTTTAGAGCTCTTAAATGAATGAAGAGATTACCTGGAGTTTCCAATAATGATGCCACAAAAACGTGGTGTTACTGATACTCATGTCAGTCAAAAGGTTAAAGTCATTCAATGATACAGAGACACTAGATACCTGGCTTTTCAAACAATCTGATCATAATATTTGTCAAGTAATAGGTATTTCCTTCTCTAGTCCTGCTTCCTAATATGTTGTGCACCAACAGGAAACCGTTCCCTTTATTTCATTAAACCAGCAGTAGGGTATAAAAATCCCAACAATCTATCCCAGGATGAATACTATTCTCAGTGATGAAGCCAGCCAAAAAGTTAGCTAGTATCACTCTGACTTTGTCCTCACCCATAACTATTTCACATTTGGGGACAATTTATACCTTCAAATCAGGGGCACTGCTATGGGTACCCGCATGGCCCCACAGTATGCCAACATTTTTATGGCTGACTTAGAACAGCTCTCATCCCCTAATGCCCCTACTCTACTTGCGCTACATTGATGATATCTTCATCATCTGGACCCATGGAAAAGAAGCCCTTGAAGAACTCCACCATGATTTCAACAATTTCAATCCCACCATCAACCTCAGCCTGGACCAGTCCACACAAGAGATCCACTTCCTGGACACTACGGTGCTAATAAGCGACAGTCACACAAACACCACCCTATACCAGAAACCTACTGACCACTATATGCCTACCTACATGCCTCCAGCTTTCATCCAGACCACACCACACGATCCATTGTCTACAGCCAAGCTCTACGATACAACCGCATTTGCTCCAACCCCTCAGACAGAGATAAACACCTACAAGATCTCTATCAAGCATTCTTTCAACTACAATACCCACCTGCTGAAGTGAAGAAACAGACTGACAAGAGCCAGAAGAGTACCCAGAAGTTACCTACTACAGGACAGGCCCAACAAAGAAAATAACAGAACGCCACTAGCCATCACCTTCAGCTCCCAACTAAAACTTCTCCAACGCATCATCAAGGATCTACAACCTATCCTGAAGGACGACCCATCACTCTCACAGATCTTGGGACACAGGCCAGTCCTTGCTTACAGACAGCTCCCCAACCTGAAGCAAATACTCACCAGCCACCACACACCATACAACAAAAACACTAACCCAGGAACCTATCCTTGCAACAAAGCCCATTGCCAACTGTGTCCACATATCTATTCAGGGGACACCATCATAGGGCCTAATCACATCAGCCACACTATCAGAGGTTCATTCACCTGCACATCTACCAATGTGATATATGCCATCATGTGCCAGCAATGCCCCTCTGCCATATACATTGGCCAAACTGGACAGTCTCTACATAAAAGAATAAATGGACAGAAATCAGATGTCAAGAATTATAACATTCAAAAACCAGTAGAAGAACACTTCAATCTCTCTGGTCACTCGATTACAGACCTAAAAGTGGCAATATTACAACAAAAAAACTTCCAAAACAGACTCCAACGAGAGACTGCTGAATTGGAATTAATTTGAAAACTGGACACCATTAAATTAGGCTTGAATAAAGACTAGGAGTGTTTGTGTCATTGCACAAAGTAAAACTATTTCCCCATGTTTATTTTTCCCCCTACTGTTCCTCACACGTTCTTGTCAACTGCTGGAAATGGCCCACCTTGATCATCACTACAAAAGGTTTTTTCTCTCTCCTGCTGGTAATAGCTCACCTTACCTCATCACTCTCGTTACAGTGTGTATGGTAACACGCATTGTTTCATGTTCTCTGTGTATATAAAGTCCCCCTACTGTATTTACCACTACATGCATCCGATGAAGTGAGCTGTACCTTCGAAAGCTTATGCTCAAATAAATTTGTTCATCTCTACGGTGCCACAAGTACTCCTTTTCTTTTTGCGGACACGGACTAACACGGCTGCTACTTTGAAACTTGTCAATATACAATAGTATGTGAAGTATCATTCTATATATTTACCCTTGCATAAGGTCAATATGAACATTTTGTTAACCTCTGCACAGTAGTTAAAGGCTGAACTGCACCAGACACGCAGGTGTTCCTATATCTACAACAATCCAGGAAAGGGGAGGAATGGTCTTCACCTCCGCTGAAGAAAAGAGAAGGAGATGCACTCATTACTTTACCCCTATCTTTGCAGTTACAAAAATAAAACATAGTTAATTTAGCAATAGACTTTCCATTCCTTTTGGCAAAGAACGAGCCCGGGTTCTAGCAATATATAATTTAAATTAATCATTCGAATGTTGTCATAAATATAAAGGGAAGGGCAAACCCCTTTGAAATCCCTCCTGGCCAGGGGAAAGCTCCTCTCACCTGTAAAGGGTTAAGAAGCTAAAGGCAACCTCGCTGGCACCTGACCAAAATGACCAATGAGGAGACAAGATACTTTCAAAAGCTGGGAGGAGGGAGAGAAACAAAGGGTCTGTGTGTCTGTCTATATTCTCTCTTTGCTGGGGATAGACCAGGAATGGAGTCTTAGAACTTTTAGTAAGTAATCTAGCTAGGTTCGTGTTAGATTATGATTTCTTTAAATGGCTGAGGAAAGAACTGTGCTGAATAGAATACCTATTTCTGTCTGTGTATCTTTTTTGTAACTTAAGGTTTTGCCTGGAGGGGTTCTCTATGTTTTGAATCTAATTACCCTGTAAGGTATCTACCATCCTGATTTTACAGAGGGGGATTTCTTTATTTCTATTTACTTCTATTTTTATTAAAAGTCTTCTTGTAAGAAAACTGAATGTTTTTTCATTGTTCTCAGATCCAAGGGTTTGGGTCTGTGGTCACCTATGCAAATTGGTGAGGCTTTTTATCCAACATTTCCCAGGAAAGGGGGGGTGCAAGTGTTGGGAGGATTGTTCATTGTTCTTAAGATCCAAGGGTCTGGGTCTGTAGTCACCTAGGCAAATTGGTGAGGCTTTTTACCAAACCTTGTCCAGGAAGTGGGGTGCAAGGTTTTGGGAAGTATTTTGGGGGGAAAGACGTGTCCAAACAGCTCTTCCCCAGTAACCAGTATTAGTTTGGTGGTGGTAGCGGCCAATCCAAGGACAAAGGGTGGAATATTTTATACCTTCGGGAAGTTTTGACCTAAGCTGGTAAAGATAAGCTTAGGAGGTTTTTCATGCAGGTCCCCACATCTGTACCCTAGAGTTCAGAGTGGAGGAGGAACCTTGACAAATGTACTTTAGGAATAGTTCACCTGATTTTAGTTATAACACCAAAATTCTCAATTCTGATTTAGTTTGGAATATTAAAGACCAATGCCCTAACATTTAATAGAAGAGCCAGAGAGAGAGAGTGAGGTCATAATCACACCTGCCTTCATAAAGACCACACTATTCAATTTTAAGTTCTAAAATAGATGTTAGTAGTTGGCTTTAAGTTTCAATGTTATGGATTAATTCTTTATGAAATTTCTTCTAAAATGCCTGCCATCTGCAGTGACAGACCAGGTAGGTGAGGCAGTATCTTTTACTGGACCAACTTCTGAACAGAAGTTGGTCCAATAAAAAGATAGTACCTCACCCACTATGTGTCTCTAATATCCTAGGACCGACAGGGCTACAACAACACTGCATTCATGTCATCTACAAGGTTTACTAATCTAGCCTAAACGATAAGGCTGGATGATGAATATCCCTTACCAGCAACACAATCAGATCTTAGTAAACACCACAGTCCTTTCTTTGACCTTTCCACTGTGGCTCTGCTGGCTTTATCTCAGCCCTATGTTCTCTGCAATGTAACAACTTGGTAAGTTACTGGGAACTGTCCTTAGTACTGAATCAAGTCATTTATTACCAGTATCAGAACTCTTTGCTTTATGTGCTGTGCTCATCTCCAATGTAATTTAGAATGTAATTTCACAGGCTACTGCCTCACCTGTAGGGGTGCCATCTGGAAAGAGAATTATACCTGACATTTTCTGCCATGATCTTCTGGGGCATTCTTGCTTCCACACTGACAACATTCAAGTTTAAAAACAAAACAAACCTGTATTAGCACCTTCAATAATAATTACTGCAAAGGGATCTGTACTGCACAATTCTGTGAATAGAATATTAATGAGTCAGTCTTGCTAGTGGCTGAACTAACAGACGTGAAAGATTACATGTTTTCTGTAAAAGACCAAACTGAATACACGGAACCCTTTAAATCCTCTGCTGTGGAATAAAGTGTTTCCCTCTTACAAAGTTTACCATTCTTCCACTAAACAATCAATAGTTAAAACAAATTACCAAGGTTCTTTTCCTTTCTTTATGCTTTACAATCATGAATGATGAGAGAGTTCCCCAGCTGCCAAAAGGCAATAAAATAGATAAACATTAAAAATAGATAAACAATAAACAATAAAAATAGATAAACATTCTATGCATTAAATTCAAAGAAGGTTAAATCAGCAGACTGGCCTGAGTGATAAACAAAAATGTTGCTAAAAATTGGGCACATTCCTTTAAAGCAAAGTTACAAAGGGCAGTTCTATGCAAAGAGACCCTGCTACAGAAATTGTCGACAGACATTAATACAAATTGTTAGTTATTGACATTAAAAAAACTGGATTTGTCAATTTTTTAAATACAGTATGAGAGCAGAGATTTACTTCAACAGTTTCACAAAACCCTTGCCAATTGAGTAGCATATATTGCTACATATTAATTTCCTTCTTTATTAGTCCATGAAATGCAATACCCTGTACTCTGTCATAGTCACTGAAAAATAAAGGAGTTTTCCTAAAATTATTAAATTCTGAAGACTTGGACTAAAATCAAAGTACAGAAAATATGGTGTATATAGTTTCAGATCAACACCTAGCAATTTAGGCATGTTCTCATCACTAAAGGGAAGTAAATGGGTTCATTTCTTTGGATGCAACAGGAAACATAGCTCTTGCAATAAAAAAGGGTATACCAGTATACCTATTTAGTTCCATATAGAGCTGAAAGTTGAAATATTTTGTCAAATGTATTTCTAGGATGTGACAAATGACAATATCCTGCAATAACATCGACAAATCTTATGGAATTAAGACAAGCATTACTGAATAAACGGTATACCTTTGGGATCTACTGGATTAAAAATGCAATTGTGAATTGTTATTGTGGAACTGTATGCAACTCCTCTAGGCACTTGACTAATATAATCTCTGGAAAGAATAAGGTTTTTTTGGGACAATACATATGAAGTGGATTTCCTAGGAAATACTTGGAAACCCCCACCTACAAATTCAGCCTTTAAAGCTTTGATGTTGGGGGTGAGAGTGGGCGGCTGATCATCCGTTATATGAGAACAGTTTAAAGGTGCAGTCTGGATTCTCCAGGGACTCAGACAAAGAAAGGACTTTTGAACAAACAGCCTGGGTTTAAGGGGACTTAGGGCCTTCTTCCCGATCCAGCAAACAAATCAGACCTTTGGTCTATGGACGGGCCCAATCCTTAGCGAAGGGTTGGAAGGACTAGGCTTATTGAGGCCTCATAAAACTGGGTGCTAGTTCTGAGCTGAGGCTGTGATGAACTTTCGACTACAAGAGAGACCCCTTTGGAGGACTCACCTGCCAGAGGCCCATGTTGGAGACAATTGCGGGGGGGAGGAGAAAAGGGGGAACTCTAGTAAGCTTATTAACATGTGTCATAAATATAAAGGGAAGGGTAAACACCTTTAAAATCCCTCCTGGCCAGAGGAAAAATCCTCTCACCTGTAAAGGATTAAGAAGCTAAAGATAACCTCACTGGCACCTGACCAAAATGACCAATGAGGAGACAAGATACTTTCAAAAGCTGGGAGGAGGGAGAAAAACAAAGGGTCTGTGTCTGTCTGTGTGATGCTTTTGCCAAGAGCAGAATAGGAATGGAGTCTTAGAATTTAGTAAGTAATCTAGCTAGGTATGTGTTAGATTATGATGTCTTTAAATGGCTGAGAAAATAGCTGTGCTGAATAGAATGAATATTCCTGTCTGTGTGTCTTTTTTGTAATTTAAGGTTTTGCCTAGAGGGATTCTCTATGTTTTGAATCTAATTACCCTGTAAGGTATTTACCATCCTGATTTTACAGAGATGATTCTTTTTTACTTCTATCAAAAGTCTTCTTGTAAGGAAACTGCATGCTTTTTCATTGTTCTAAGATCCAAGGGTTTGGGTCTGTGGTCACCTATGCAAATTAGTGAGGATTTTTACCAAACCTTCCCCAGGAAGTGGGGTGCAAGGGTTGGGAGGATTTTGGGGGGAAAGACATGTCCAAACTACGTTTTCTCAGGAACCCAGATAAAGTTTGGTGGTGGCAGTGGCAGTCCAGGGGCAAAGGGTAAAATAGTTTGTACCTTGGGGAAGTTTTAACCTAAGGTGGTAAAAGTAAGCTTAGGAGGTTTTCATGCAGGTCCCCACATCTGTACCCTAGAGTTCAGAGTGGGGAAGGAACCTTGACAACATGCATGTAGGTTCTTTATTCTTGAAGAAAAAGCATTCCAGAGAAAACATTTTAAAAAAACAAACTATGCTTGCTTAGGAAGTGCTGAGAGGTAACTTATAACTGTGGCAATTACGCTGCGTATCACTTCTCAGGGGAGAAGCAAGTAACTCTATTTAGGCAGACTGTCTTTTGCTGGGAACACAGCAAAGGCAGGAAACTGCTCAGTCTGGAAATAACCCGTCAGGATGAAGAGAGGTGTGGGTTGCCACTCAAGAAAGGCAACAGCTGGGGAGCTGAAAGCCTGAGAGCGGGTGCCCTTGCTGAACCACTGAGGGGAAATACAGGTGCAGTTGCCCTGAACTGTGACATTTATAAAACTGGTTGATAACTCTTTCAGTACAGAATAGGACCCAAGATGGAGGGAAGGAAGAACTGAACAACCTTGTTTGGCAGCCACTTGAATAACTGCTATTATAATATTCCGTTACCTAATTAGGATTTGTGGTAATAGCAAAAAGAAAACACAGGAAATGCTGCACCAGATCAGACCACTAGTCCATCTAGTCTAATACCCTGCCTCCAATAGAGGCCAGTATCCAACATTTCAGAAGAAAACAAGAAATCCTGCAGAAGGCAGCTACAAAATAACCTGACCATAAAAATCTCTTCCGAACTCCCCCATTAGAGTCTTATTTCTTTAAGCAAGAAGATTTTTAACCATCAAGATAAGTGCCCAACAATGAGGCCTGCTAGACTGTGGAATAAACTGGACAGGGAATTGTAGCTGATAATCTGCAGAATAATATTGCATTGGCAGGTACACAAACAGGACAATCAGTCTCTCAATTTTCTAGTTAAAGAAAGACTGATATGCAGATTTTATTAAATTGTTCTTTACTTTAAAACTATTTCACAGGGAGCAAATAAATGCAAAATAAGGCTGTGGCACATTTAAATGAGGAAGAATAAGCTATACAGGAACGTCATCACCTGGTCTGCAGCATCCCCCATTCTCCTTACATTTTATTAACATGGCCTTTACACTCCTTGAAATTAATGATATTATGCAAGTTAATTCCAAAATATGCCAGGAAAACAATATTTACTCACAGCAAACTCGCACCTCAAAAAACCCCCAAACAAACAAAAAAACCCAGTGATTTTATTAGTATTCACATCTCGCCCTGGTCCTTAAGAAAGTGTAATATTGAACAGATAGAAAAAAAGCCAAACTGAAAGTTTTAAAGTAGAAATCTGATATGCACTATTGGATGTGGGAAGAAATCATTTTCATACAACTTTACAGGAATCAATGTGTTCAGCATTTAAATAGCTTCTCTTCATAATGTAATAGACCGAAAAAAATTCAAGTCTAGTGCAAAATATAGTTTATGATTTCTCACAAAGAAAATATTCGAAGGTTGTGTTATTGCTGGCAAAATTATAAGCTCTTACTTCCAAAGTTTAATGAAGTCATCACAAAAGTAAGTTTGAGTACAATGTGGTAAATAATATTAAAAGCACCAAACGTTTTATGCTTATAAAAATGATTTTTTTAAAATAATGTGCAACTATAAAAAGTGTTCGTTCTCTAGCTCCCACCATCAATAGGGAGTAACAAATGTTATTTGAATCTCATTGTAACCCCTCCCCCTCACTAAAATGATGAGCTTCAGACTTGACTGTGGTACATGTATAGCAATTACTGTAAGGAAAAATTGACAAGATTTTCCTTCGAACGTCAGCTATTCTAAGAAGTGAAGGATTAAGAGACAGGAATTTGGGGTTCTATACCTGGCTCTGTAAAGGATTCATTGTTTTAACTAGGACAGGTCACAACCTCTCCATACCTCCATCTACCCACATGTAAAAAAAGAGTCTAACTGTCTCAGAAGTATGGGAGGTTTCATTCAACTGTAAAATCTTTGCTTTGGAAGAGGAATATTTTGCCATGAACCCACTGGTGCAACATACTATTTTCTTTCAGTTACCTGCACTCATCCTCTCCACAAGCAGCATATAATACTTGCAAATATGTCAAAAAGTGTTTCATGTTTGCAATAAAATATCCACCACCCTAATTTTTGTGTAAGGAATGTTTGATTCAATTTAACTATAGAACTTGCATCAGTACTTCGTATAGCAGCTCATTTCACAGTTAAGTACTGTATGTAGAATTACTCTAATTGCTGTAAGACATCATTGCCTCTTACAAATCTTTATCTCCAGGAAAAGGGCATAAACATGATTCTGCCTGCGAACAAGCTATTTTGCACACAATACCTGCTAACAATATAGTATTCACAGCAAGATTCTGAACTTCTACTTAAATTTGGTGTAATAAACAAAACTTGAAACCCATAGTGATTTATATCTTTGAAGCACTGTACAAATACTAATGTTACACACACAAATGCACAAAGAAAATCCTCTACTTGGTAAACGTTTGCAGACTGCCAATGGACAGAGTATATACGAGCATTGTTTGTTTTAGCTGCATCTTGATACAGAATACAAGAGTAAGTGGAAATTAATCAATTTAAGAACTACATTTTGAATAAAATGATCTCTCTGATCAGCCTGCCTGTAGAATACCCATGACAAAGGCAAAAAGTTAAATATACTGGTCACGTTTTTGGTTTTTTTAAGGGCTGGATAACTGTGTGGCCAATAATATTTATAGTTCTGTAAATTAAGGTTTTCTATAGTTCAGAACACAAGGCAACCGAAGGGCATTATAGCAGGTTCATCCTTTTCTAACACCACAAGTACAATGCTAGAGGTAAGGCACCACTGTATATTGGACCAGTGGTCTAATCTGGTTGAGAAAAATCTTATGTTCCTACATTCACAGAACTGGTCACTTAAAACCTGGAAGTCTGGCAACCACAACATTTGCTTACTTAGAATCCCCACAATCACTCCTATTCTAACAACTTATTTTTATTAAACTACTCCAAAGCACTTAACATTGCCAACTCTTTGTTCATTGAAGAGGAAGGCGCAACCTTAAATCATGACCCTGCTTTATGCGGAAAGGCAGATAAGCTCTTTAATTCCACGTATGACAGCTATGGACCCATCTAACTGTTCAAGGACATTGCAGCTCTTCAAGGAGAGATGTATTTTTGTTCGCTCTATAGAGTTTTTCTGCACGAGGACTCCACCTGTAAATAGGGCTAAAAGGATAATTGCAAAACAGTAAGACAACAGAATAGTTTCCTCCGATACTTTGCCAACTTGTGTGGAAAAGAGGAGGGGTCATTACTTGGTCACCATCGTCCTACTCCAAACCATGTTGATCATTATGGTGGGGCGGTCATCTGCTCCAAATGCCCAGACAAGAAATTCCTGATTTGGGCTGCGAGGCCAACCAGTCTCTCCACTGAATATACAGTTGGGGAGGAATCTTGGCAGGGAACCGCCTCTTGGGTTAGCTCCAGTCTTTGGCATTATGCTTTTCGATACACACTACATGAAGAGGTAGCTCTCAACTGACCACACTTTTTCATATCTTCCGAGTAATTTACAAGCTAGTTTTAATGGAGAACAGAAACAAACTGGTATCTTGGTTACATTTTGGACTTAAGATGTACATTTTAGTCCTTCAGCTTTACCAATAGTGCATTCAGTCTCTGGAAAAGAGGAGGACTGGCTTCGCTATTTATCAACATCCCCTGCCTGCTAGCCAGCCAAGAAACACAAATAAAATTCACAGAAGAGACAAACTGCTCATTCATCCTACCTCTAAGCTTGATGAGGATGATAAGTAGAGCAGAAAGCAGGAAACCTTTGTTTTAGGCACACAAAATGAGATACCCACAAAAACTTTCTGTGCAATGTACCAACAGCTCTACCTTCCTCCGTAGTTTTTTAAGGGAAATTTAATCCCACTAGTCTGCTACAATGTCTGCTAAATGAGAGCAGTGATATCTTTCCCAGTGAATGCGCTCAAAGAATGGAACGCTGAAACTAAAAACTAGCATGGTCTAAACTCCAACATCTGTTTCCTTCATATCTTCAGTAGTCTCCATTTTTCATTTTATATCTGTGTATGAGTATTTCCATTCCCCTTCCAATAGCTCCACTGGAGTAAGGAACTTAAAGGTTAAGTGAGAAAAAGGTTTCAGGAGGCAGCCTGCTTGGAAGCTATGTAGTAGTGCTGTGCTATACAAGATCTGAAGTTTCTAAACAAAAATGAAAATTCGCAGTAGATTGGGAATGTTACCAAAGCAACAGTAAAACATGAAAGATGTTGTAAGAGTGTAATATGTCACTAAGCAGGATCAACCAGCAATGTTGTTACAATGTTATTACTAGTGCAAGTGCTCATCCATTTCTCTCTCTCTTTTTTTTTTTTTTAAATCCAAGTGATACTGCACCTACCCACCCAAGCTGGTAAGGTATTTTTTTACTCTCCCATCAAAAAGTTATTTGCTTACGGTGAGAATTTTTGAAAAAAACTGCTAGTTCCATCTTGTAGTCCCACAAAAGATCATCAGTTCCCTGTCATGTAGGGCTGAAGTGTGAATCTTCATGTGACAGTATCCTTATGATGATAAATTAAGTTTCTCTCTCTAACCATCTCACTTGCACCTTTGGCCACTACTCCATCCATCTCCTTCTGGCCTTGGACTCTATGAATCTGCTAGAGCTACTTCTGTATTCCAAATCTCTAAGCAGATTCAAGTAGTCACCTTTTAAAAACATCCAGGGGAAGCCCTTCCCTTCTGACCTCACCCCAATAAATTCACATCTCCCATGCAAAAATAAGTTAGACTAATTTGAGGACAGGCAATAATTTGATCCAGCATCTATGATCCAATACCTCATGACCCACAAGGGTTAGAAACTTTAGACTCTTGGAAAGGTGAAAAGTACCAGCTTTTCATTAGGATGCATATTTGCTATTAATTCAAGAAGGTCAAAAGGTCATTTGGATCTTTACTCTTCCCCCACCCCTCCAAAAAACAATAGTTTGGCTTTATATACACGAGATTTCCCCATTTTATTAGCTACAGTTTTGTCTCTCTCTCAGAGACCTGGACAGATTGACGTAATTGACTTTAAAGATGAAAAGTTTGAAAGATCTACCAATACACATTTTTTGAACTGTGAAATAATGCTTTGTAAGCCATGAGACATATGCATATTTGCTTGTGGTTTAGAAACTTGTAATGAAACATTAACTCTTTATACCACACTTTATTCTGTATATGTCACATCTCTTCCAAAAACAATCAGAAGCATAAAAGAGAGGGAATTCATTTGTTACTATTATCCTCATTCTTCCGCCTTCCCTTCTATTGTTTAATCACTCTCTGCTAGTTTTCTGGAATAAATTTGCTGCACAAAGCTTAGTCTAAATCTGTTTTCCTAATGTCTGTATGGTGTATTATACAACAGTGCCATAATTCTAACAAAGGCCTTGGGAGCTACTACCATATAAATAACATTTTTAAAATCTGTACTGGTATTTTTCATATCCTTGTAAAAAGAAATTATTTTAAAAAACTGTTTCTACTCCGTGTGTGCACGTGTGTGTTTGTTTCCAAGTATTATGGAAACCATTTCTATTGTCTTTCCTTAAGATGCTTTTGGAATTTCCACTGTTGGTGTCTATCACTAGGTAATTACAGATAAACTACTGTAATGCCATCCAAAGAGCAAGCATTTATACTGTCAAAAGTAACTAAAATGCCTAACTTGAGACTGGGAGCTTTATTAATTTAGTTAACACGTGATTAAACCAAAGTATCACATTGTTATAAAACTGCATGAAATATTTGAAACTAAGGGCAGTACAACTCAGAACATTTGCATATTTCCAACTCTGAACTACTTAATGCAAATTATATGGAAGATCGATGCAGTTAGAGCCAAGAGTACATTTGCAAATTCAATAAGAAGCTACTTAATTTTTGTTAAGTGCTGACTGTATGAGAAGACCGACGTGATACCTGTCCCAAAGAGACTAGAGTGTAAAACAGACCAATTAGACAAAAAGTATATGGAGAGAACCAGACAACAAAGGCACTGTAAATCCGTACATATCTACATCCATGGACCATGTTTGTGGATCATGAATGTATGCAGATCCAAATTTTATATCTAGAGCGCTACAAATCTGCTATATATCCACAGACCATGTTTGCGGATCATGGATCGGATTCGGATACAAATTTTGTGATACCCATATAAAGTGTAAACCAGTTGGGGTGAGTGGGGGGAGGGAGTGCATTTAACAAAGCAATCTAATGCTTACAAATGTAGTTTTATAATTTCTGCAAATGCTGAAAAGATTAGCTACACTACATAACTATGTATAAGCAAGATGATGATTTTTCAAGATACATGGCAAAGCTCAATTATTTTTAATGGACTTCCTACATGAAACCTATGTTATAAGACCTTAACCATGAGTTTTTGGGACATCATGCCATATAGTCACAATCAACGACACAAGCCTCAAGCTGCAAACTCAATATAGATGGATAGCTGTATCAGAGACAGTACACTACAAAAAGGCAATGTAACTGTGCTTTAAAAATCTTGACTTCGGACAACCCAAACAAGAGGTGTCAGGGATTATCAGGTATTTCTGGTGCCAGGTAGTGAGGACCATTTTCTCCACCTTCCCTGGTGACAAAAGTTCTCCTTCAGGGAAGACAGATTTCCAAATTCAGTTAACAGTCTATACTGAAAAATCAGGATTATTTTTGTAAAACTGATTTTGCTAATGCTTTTGACAAACAAACAAAAACAAACAAATCAACCCTTTTGCACTACATTTAGTTATTTGTGCATCTTACCATCCACTCAGATATAATAATGTCCACTTTCTCAACAGGCAAATAAACTTCTTCAATTCTTCCTTTCACTATGGTAATCGTATCTTCAAGATTATTCAGCCTGCAAGTTACAATTTCACAAGATCAGTAACATTAGATGACTCCTTAATGTTAACTCACCACGGAGTTAACTCTACAATAATAAAGTAGAAGATCTATCCTGAATGTTTACATTTTCCATGTTCTCCTTTCTAAAGGGTAAAACATTCTTCTCTACTGTGCAATAAAGAACCTGTAGTAGAGTAAGATTTCAGAAAACTTAGTGCTTACTATTGGAAAATTTGAACTCTAATCTCCCTCTTTTGAGTCATCTTTCAAGATAGCAAAGAGCATACTAAAAGTTCCAAAAACTCTATCAGGCAAGTGACAGGTAAAAGATGGTGGTCAGTAGAAGATCTACAGGGGCATCCCTGTGCACTGTGCATACAAAGTTGTTGGCCTCAAAGCACAGGAAAAAATAAAATGAAATATGCCTCCCCCTTCTTTTCAGTTATGGGTTCCCATTTGTCCTCCTCTGACCCCCCTGAATAAGCCTAGAGTGTTGTGACAAGTGCACGCTAATGAGTGATGAAAATTAACTCCCTCACAAAGCTATTTTAACAAAAACAAATTGCGTGCAAACAAAACCAACTGCAAAGTCACTGAGAACAACTGCTCCCCATAGATCAATATTATTATTCTACAATAAAGGCACTTTCTTCATTGTGCTTTCCGCAACAGTGTTATCTGCAATGTTTAATAACTGCAGTATTCCAATGTTACCTTATGCACAATTTATAGTAGAAACATTTTCAGTACAAAAAGTACGCTTTGCCATGTTGCTGCAGTTTTCTGAATAAAAACACATTGCCATTTAAGGGCTAAACAACTTGAGTTATAATATTTCCAGTCTCTGTACTGCACCATATCAATCTTTCTTGCATGTGCATTATCACGACAGCTAATGTTATAGAGGACAGAATAATTATTTGCACCAGAGAAATTTATTTCTCCACAATTCTTATCTCTGCCCCTTTTCTGGATATCTCACTCCTACAATCTCTCTATGCCTCACTTTCAGTACAACCCAGTAATCTCATTAAAATTTTAATCTAGAGGACCACAGCAAAGAAAACATGAGGGAGAAATGGAAAGGATGATGGGCTACATGAACATTTGAATGAAGGGGCAATTAAATATTGACCAAACCTCAGAATCCTCTGTTGAAATATTTTGAGAATTTACAGCACCAAGGGCAATAATAGTAATAAAAAGAATTGTTTCTGCCGCTAAACATGCACTAAAAGAAATCAGAATTAACTTTCATAAATGAGAAATTTTAAATAGATCAATGAATCCAAGTAGTACTTAGCTAGAGAAAGCTAGCCAAAGCAAAGGCCAAAATATACATGCAGGAGGAACAGTAAATTGAAAAAGTGGAAATTCATTATATCCATTCCTTATGTGAAGTGCAATACAGTAGTAAATAGTGATTTAGCTACTACACTATAGAAAAATGCAGGGAACTCATTTGGCAGGTCTATTTTTGAGTTCTAAATTACAGTGACAACTTCAGTGAGGCTTCACACTAGAAACTCATTGGACAGCTATTAGGTATTCAGGACAAGGCCAGAAGCACAGTTAGTTAACTAAGGAGTCTTCTATGTGACCCTGGGGATAGTCATCTGACTCAGAACCCTAATTTTTACCAGGATTAATTCACCTCATTTGTACCCTAATTTTCACCATGACTTTAAATTGTAAGTCAGTTACACCCTATTCATTGACCTCTTCCACATGATACTAATTCAGATGAGTAACTGTACTTCCTGGGGGCCGAGTGCACTTGAAATCACGACTCAGACATAGGTGAGCAGACTTCCTTACAATATAGGAATTGCATTACTCCTCTTGCATTACTCCTAACCTTGTCGTTTTATGATATTACAATAAACATTCATTACATTATGATGAACTTGACAGTTACGCCCTTTATGAAAAGTACTAAGTTATAACACGGCTGTTATAGGTTTCAGAGTAGCAGCCGTGTTAGTCTGTATTCGCAAAAAGAAAAGGAGGACTTGTGGCACCTTAGAGACTAACCAATTTATTTGAGCGTAAGCTTTTGTGAGCTACAGCTCACTTCATCGGATGCATTCAGTGGAAAATACAGTGGGGAGATTTATATACATAGAGAACATGAAACAATGGGTGTTACCATACACACCGTAAGGAGAGTGATCACTTAAGATGAGCTATTACCAGCAGGAGAGCGGGGGATGAGGGGGGGAAGAAAACCTGTTTGTAGTGATAATCAAAGTGGGCCATTTCACTACAACAGGTTTTCTTCCCACCCCCTCCCCCCGGCACCCTACTTTTACACATGGCCACATACATCCTAGTGAAACTGGAAGCAATAATTTGTTCCTGGTGACTTTGCAGTGTTTTTTTTTTTTTAAAACAAAGGTTTTGCTGACACGAACGAAAATTAATGTTAGCAACATAGTAATGTTCCCCTCCAGCAAGAAAGAAAACAGAGAACAATTAGTCTGACTTTGTATATTTAAGAGAAGGACAAAATGCAGTAAGTAATAAGTGGACATTTTGTAACGTGCCTTACCAAAGGAAGGCTCCATTAAAGTCTATTACAGACAACCAATTTGTAGCAAGCACTCTAGTATAGTATGGCTCTTGACAGCAGACTTCTAAAGCTAAGATACCCTCTTAACTATGACGTCAATTGATATATTCTTATATAACTAAGACAGCAAAGTGAATTTTATAAACCCTCTTTAAAGTGTAAAATAAGCTAAAGCATGAAAAGTCTTCATTTTTAAGGACTAACAAGGACTTCAACCATAAAAGACAATTACAAAACATAGAATATAAAATTAAATAGGACTGCTTTGATTAATTAGAGTGGATCAGAAATTGTAACAACTTAGTGTAATGCAGTTCTGCAAAATACCCTAGGATCTTACCTTACACTAAGATTTGTTACCTAAAATTTCCCACCATTGTTACCACTGGTGGAGCTGCAAGTGGAAGCAACAGAATAGAAAAGGCACTGATGGTTGCTTTCCATTTATCCTCACCAAAAGATATACACTCAGTCTCAGCCAATGCAGGTTAAAAGGGAAGATTTTTAAAGACATGAGTAGATCTGACCACTGATTACTATCAGCAGCAGCTTTAACCACTAAAAGTCACTTCAGTTATAGCACAACAATTTCAGAACTTTTCCTACCTAATGATGTCCATTGCCTGATAAACAATTTCAGACTGGTCAACTCCAATCACCTTCTTCGCACCTGCTTTTGCAGCAAACATGGAGAGTATTCCAGTCCCACAGCCAACATCCAAAACCACCTGAAACAAAGGTGGTAGCATTTAGTATCTTAGCTCATTTTCCTTCTAATCACCATAAAGCTTTTCATGATCTCTGCTGAAGCCATAACCTAGCAGGAGGAATTAAACTGTTCAAATAACATTAGTCCCAAAACCCAACCATGACCCAATCATTGATTACAACTGAAGAGACTTTAAAAGTGTCACCATACAAAAGGATTACCTCCGAAGAGCCAGGTAAACATGGCAGATTAGCTCTACCTGAAGATGAAATCATTTATGAGTCATAACATTTACATGCAATTATTTGGGCATGCAACACTAGAATTACTAAAAAAAAAAAATTAACATGGGAAAGTTGCATAATTAGGATGGACAGGAAATTAGAGACTAGAGTCTCAATATCACCGAACTGCTCATGCTGTCAGAATTTAAACTAGCACTGCTGTGGAAAAACTTGCATTCCACCTGTACCCTTCATGGCACTGTAATTAAAGGTTTCCCAGCGTTTTCCATTCTGAGCCTATTTGGTGATTTTAAATTTTGCCGTAAAGATTAATTACAAGCACAAACTTGGCACAGAAAAGCTCAGATAAGGATTTTTAAAACAGTTATTTACAAAGTGCTTAGGTTCATACTAGAGTCAAGAAGTAAAGGAAAGAATCAGTAAGGATTAGAAGCAAAAATAAAAATATTTTGAAGTGTTAGTTTATAAGCCAATGCAACGTAGATACCTGTGTTCTACAAAGAGTATTTATAATCTGCAAGCGCCTTTCAATATCTACTTTCCATGCAGAGAATAAGTTAACAGCCACAGTGATTGTTCAGAAAAAAAAAAAAAAAATTCAATTGTGGCTGGAATTCCCATGGAAGTACCATGATTTTTTTTTATTTTTTGTTTTAAAAACCCCTCCTCCCGTTACGTTGTTCAATTCTTTACTGACACTACATAAATCTGCAAAAATGGCCCCTGACTTGCCTGTTTCTCTGCTTATGTAAATGCCATTTTTACCTCTTCTCTATTTCCTCCTGTGTTGGGTATATTCCCCAAAAGGGGAATCCGATAGGTTCCCTACAGGTGTTTCTACAACTCTTAAGTAGAAGGAGAGGGAGAACCTTCATCATTCATAATACAAAAGAAGGCAATCTGCCCCACCCAAACTTCTCTCAGCTGGAGGGCCAAGGCAGGAAGGGCTGAAGCATCATTTCAGGAGGCTTGCAACAGATGGATAGTGCTGATAGAAGGATATTGACCATCACCTATTTACCTCATGAAAGCCCTATGAATTCCTTGAGGGTTTTTTATATGGAAGGCCATTTGCCAACATGCAAAAATAAGGGTCATTACCAGGTATGGGAACTGTACCTCACCATGGATTTGACATAGAAACCTGCTTTGTCAGCTGGTGACTGAATGCTAAGTAGGATAAGTTTTTTGAAGCGGTCCAGAGTCAGCACAGGAGATAGATGCCTACATCTCAGCAGCCCCTAGTTCACTTTCCAACTGCCACTGACTTTCTATACAACTAAGCAAGTCACTTTGGGTTTCACTTCGTCTAGCCTATGCAGGTGCAAGAAATGGCTTGGATGGGGATTGGGAATCAAAAAGTCTCCCCCATCTCCCTCTGCATACCTGGCTGGGGCCAAGATACCACATCAGAAAATGCTGACACTTCTCCCTACTAACCAGAATCTGGGAAGATACTCCCTAAAAGTGGAAGGAGAGAAGATGGGCATGAGTCTTCTCCTCGCACCCCATTTTGCTCTTGCCAGCAGAGCTAGATAGGTACAGCAGGAGTGCACTAGCAGCCTCTGAAAGATATTCCCATTCTCGCAGATGCTCCCCAGCAAGAATTCTAGTTAACTTAGCCAGGTAGAATTTCTCCAGGGCTCCTCACTTCAGCATGGTTGCTACCCTTCATACAAATCTTTCTTCTCAAGTAATGGCTTAAAAGCCACAATGACCCTTAATCCCTACCTCTGTTTCCCCATTTACAAAATGGGACCATGAACTTTCCAATCTTTGAATTTTAGATGAAAGTTGCTGTTATTAGTACAGTATTACACCTTAATTGCAGGACTGAATGGAAATGAGTAACCTTTAGTAATGACTGATCGGTCTCACAGCTGCTACTCAGGGATGGGAAGCAGAAAAATCGACATGAAACATATCAGCAACTGCTGAGACCCCTGAGTCCAGAGCCCCAGGGCAGCCCTGCCATGTGGACCCCAGGGCTTCCAAACTCCCAGGCCAGTTGCTCCCCAGGTGGCCCAACTCCCACAGCCTGCAGACCGAGCTTTCGGACTCCCTGCTGTGTTGCTGGGAGGCTAGACTCCAAGCTACAGCTTGAGCCAGGGCTCCCAGGCTGCCAGCCGCAGTGGCAAGAAGGCTGTAAACCCTAAAGCTCTGTCTACACTAATATAAACCTAAATCTGTGGGACTGAAGACAGCAGGCTTGGTGTTTGTAAGCCTGCACTTGAGCATCTACACTGAACATTGACTGGGTCTCACACCCATGCTCAAGAGTCCACACAGCACTACACACACCTGAGCAAATCAGCTTATCCCAAGCTTCCTAGTGTCCTCCCCAGCTGCTCTAGACCTTTGTTTGTGGTGCTGTATGGGACGACTTGACTGTCACAGTTTTTACAGCCTGCCAACACATCCAACCAAGCCGTCTATTGGGTCAGCATGCCTCTGGCCAGCAGCATGGAGAGCTCCCTGTTTGAAGAGCTGCTTCTGCTTGCTGACACAGGAGTGAAAGTGCAAACCGGCAGAGCATCCATGAGATGGTGAGATGAGATTTCAGTGGTGTTTTTCTGATCTACCGAAGGACCTGTCGGAGGAGGACAATGACAAGAGACTCGAACTGGCTGATCCTGCTCATGACTCTCTGCATAGCTGCTGATGCCCCCTATGTTGACCAGCGCTTCTGGAGCACAAGCAGAGACTGGTGGGATCACATCACCACGTGGACCTGAGGTGACAGCAATGGGTCCGGAACTGTCACATGAAGAAAATAATATTTCTGAAGCTTCATGAGCTGCTTGCCCTGACCTTTTAGTGTCAGGGCACACGCATGAGGAAGGTCATGCTAGTCCATGCTGCTGCTAACCAGTTTGGTATTGGAAAGTCAACTGTGGATAAAGTGGTGGTGGAGGTTTCTGAGGCAATCAGGCATGTGGTTTACCCTGTCCAACTGGCAGTCAGTTCCCCTTCCATGGGCCATCCAACCATGGTACTGCCTAATGTGTTCCCAGTCTGCAGAACATTGTACCGTGGAGGGGACTCAGGATGTGGTGCAGGAGTTTGAATTCTACCAGCAGTTAGTGCAAACAGCTTCTCAACCAGGTCTTTCTGCTGTGCTCTATCTTCCCTCCTCAAGCAATGTGTCTGCTCCAGAAACAGTGTTGCAAGTCTCTCCTCACATGCCGCAATTCTCTCCACAGGCTCTGCTGCCCATCTGTGCCTTTCCACTTGCTGTGAATCCTTTTCCCTTTCATTTTGTACCTGACTGTTAGCCCTGTCTAGGATGTCCACCATAAGTTTGTCACAGAAATGCTTCCCTGAAAAATACACCTTTTGCTGAACTGTGATTACATTTACATATGGACTACACTACATGCAAAACACACATGATAATACAGATTCTCAAAGAACTGCACAGCCAGACCTCCTTCCCATGACATCTGGACTGCATACAAAACGCCTTGTGCATTTTGCAGAGTGAATTCATCCCCCACGCACCACATTTCCACCTCCTCCTCGTCCCCTACAGTTTACTGTTTACAGGAGGCTCATTATGCTGTGGCGTGGCTGGGTACTGAAAGAGAAGGCAAGATGAAGTTTACTTTTAACATCCCAGCACATCTTGTAAGAATGTGCAAGTACCTAGGAAAAATGTCATGGTAAACACTTGTTTAACTGTTTATGCTTCCCGATCACCATTGTGAATTCCACCTGGCAGGGGAGGACACCAAGACACCGGTCTACAATCCATCATTAGCAGATAAGGAAATGGAAGTTCTGGACACAGAATTTTTCCTAGGAACTATGCACTTCTCTTCAACCTTTGCAACCGTTCTAGTAAGAAGCCAATCCATATACGATACTGCTATTGCCACTGAAGTTCTAGCATACAGCAACTACAGGAATCAGGCTGAGGTCTTCGAGACAGGAATGGAAAATAAAACCAATGCTTCTCTAACAGCTGAAGTCTCATGTTTTCCAAATGATATCGTCCTGCTCTTACATAGCATTTCATCTACAGGAATTAAAAAATTGCTGAACCATAAAAGCTGGAAAATGGGGGATAAAAATAAACCTTTGCAAAACAATGATCATGTTTCACAGCTGCACAGAAGCAAAGAATCACCATTAATGGGAAAAATTAAAACAGATAGCATCTTGAACAGTTGCCCTGGTTAGTTAAAAACCAAATGGAACTAGTCTAGCAAGGGAACGTGAGGGATGGGGTAGATAGGTACAATAGTTGAGTTGGAGCACATCTGAAAAGCTGAAAGACAAAGAATAGTCATCACTTAGCCTGAGGACAGAGGTCTACAGCTAAAGTATTCTTGTCCTGATCACATATGGCCTCTCACCAGATACCCGGAGCAGCTAGGCTGGTGATTTGACAGCACTGCAGCGTATTATAGCACTGTAGCTACTAAATTCTGAGAATCCTCTGCAGTTACTTTTAGGGAAGCATGATTCCATACGAACAGAAAAGTGAATTATTTTGAATTCAGGAAAGAAGCAGTCAGCTATCCAGTCAATTAAATCTATTCCCTCAACGGATGACAATCTTAGGAAGAGCTAAATTATGAATCGATACCCCACCGAGTGTCACTGATGTCTCCCTCAAAAGACATGCAGTGTACCTGTAACAAATCTTAGACAAAGCAACTTCTTTGTTCCAGACAATCTCCCCCTTTAAAAAAAAACAAAACAAAACAGATGTCTCAGTTTTAAAGTGGATCAAAGTTCCTTTTCTGGGGACAAATCAAACTCAAATTGTTAAAATCTGACAATTCTATGTTCAGAGGCAGCAACCAGTAATTTCCTGAGCCACATATTGATAGAAGCACCATTTATTCTGGACATTACAGAACAGGCCAGTTGATTTTCTGGATTAAATGCATCACCGGTGCACTTAACTGCCCTCCTAACTTCTGCATTTTTTGATGCCCTAGTTTTGGACTAAAAAGCAAGTGAAATCTGCTTGGGTCTCTGCAAATACACAGTTGACCTTTCAGACACACATGTTCAACCCTAAGCACCACAATTTCCTTTCTTCCAATACTGCTATATTTGAATAGTTATCCTATTCTGATTATTACAGCCAATAGACTTGAAACTGAATGAAATAGAAGTTCAAGAGGATGTTTGGTTAATACAGCTCTCAGCTTGGAAACTTCACAACCTTAATGGCCTAGTAAGATATTTTGCTTTCAGGAAATATTTTGCATGTTGATGAAGCAAAATATTCAAGCAATTCTTAACAAGAAAGATTGCTGCTGGAGGGAAGGGGGCACAGGGAGTATTTCTTTAACAGGTTGGGCATAAAACCTAGACACAGGGTCTTGAAGAAAATTCACGTTGTAGTAAATTGTGGCCTTCATCAGACCGATATCGTATCTCAGCACCAGCATTTGAGCTTTGGCCAGAATGAGATGCAAGCAAACATAGTAGTTTTCTCCTGGATGCTATGGCAGTAGTGAGACACTGCTGAAGTGTCCTTTTCTTAAGTCTCGCCCTTTCCATTTTCACACACTGAGAAGGGTTCAGATGCACAGTTAGATGCAATAAAAATTTGTTTTATGCAGAAAGTTACGCTGGAAGAGGCTTGATCCATCAACATTAGGCTTAACAACGAGTCTGTGGGTACAACAGGAGTGAGGCTTATTCTATTTGAAAGCCACCAGTAGGACTGTAGCTGCCAGCCACCAAAAGGGAGAGAATAGATCAAGTGGTTGAGCAGCATACCCAGGGAGAAGAGAACCAGAGGGCAGGAAAGTATGTAGAAGGTGAGAAGAGGGAGAAGAGAGACAGAACCATGTACAGGAAAGCAGGGGGAGACTGACTGGTTTCACAAACGACACGTCACGTTAGAGAGCTTTAAAAATATATGAAAACAATTCTTCCTTCCTAATGTTACTTTTTCATATGAACAATTGCTGTGGTTGCCACAGGGAAGTTACAAGATCAAATGGGAGTAAACATGGGTCACAAGGCACCCTATTACGAGAGGTAGCACTCCTTGAAAGAAAATAAGAACCTCCTACCTTAGAAAGCTATTTAGGTTGATTTCCAGCTGCGGGACCATTAAGGAAGAATAACTCTTTATTATGATGCCTTGTGGTAGCACTACCACTTTAAAAAACCTTCATCCTGCGAGTATAAGAATTAAAAGAGGGAAACAGGGGAGGCAGAGAAAAGAAATTCTCATTCCATAAGAAATACGTATAGCAGCCTAAGAAAGAGAAGCATTAGGCAGCATTAGGTATCAGTCTATGAAAAGATAAGAGAAACCATTGCAGATGGCCTGTAAATGGACTTAAAGAATGGTAAGCATTAGAAATAGCCAAAATGCCTTGCAGAAAAACAGAAATTAAATAACCTGCTGATGAAAGAGCCATAGTTAGGGAAACAATTGAGGACAAAAAGTTATCTAGCAAAGACAACATACACCAATAATAATGAATGATTAACCCTGGGCCCCCATTTCATTTAGTTCCTAATCTGACCAAGAAAGCCTAACTCATGAGTTAGATAAATTAATTAGATTTGAACCCTTTCCCAATACTAATTGCACTGGGATTTCTATGATGCCAGATGTAGGTTAAAATTTCACTTGAATTGCTGTAAATAGAATCTGTCCGAAATAGATTCTGCTTAAAATACTGGACAAGAAAGGTTTACCTTTGACATGTCATCATAATTAATGAACACTCCAAGACAGCATTAAGAACAACAACAACATTGATCAGCATTTCTGTTATCAGCAGTCTGCACCCTCCAGCAGTTGAATAACACTCTTCCACGCAATAAAGCCAGAGTACATTAAATCAAATCCTGTCAGTGATACTCCATCCCCAGAGCAAGCAGACATCCAAACCAAAGAGGGTTCTACTGCATGAGAGAATCATGGACTGCAGAAATATTACAGCTTCTGAGCTGTTTTGCTTACCTTGCCCTTGAAGATGTGTGGGTTTTTGTATATGAAATCATGATAGCTTTCAGTACGCACTTTATCCTGTAAATTAAGCATAAACACAGTTATGTACATGTGACAGTCTGAAGATGTTGGAGCAGTCTTTTTTTAAATAGTCATTTCTAAGAAAATATTGACTAGACTAATCAATATCGCTCTACACATTGAAAAGCCACAGGGGGACAACCACCAGTGTAATTTCAGGATTTCCCATACAATGATTCTTCAGAAAGTACATTGTTTATGAAGCAAAGACAAGTTGGGTTGCTACAAACTGTGCCAGGCAGCAACAAAACCATCCACGTTCGATATTATATATAGTTCTAATTCTGAAAGTAAGCAGCTACTTGTGATTTTTGTTCGGATTTCAAGTGTTTGAATGAGCTTCACATTTTAAAGTGTCTGTTTTATACTTATTCCCTACCCTTCCCAGCTGCACTGATAACTAAAAGGTAATACTTGATCAACATAATCGAACAGTCATCTACCTCAGGTATCTACCTTGACATCTGGGGCATAAATGGATGTAGTGAAAATATTATACACTAAAACCAAACAGATTGCATAACCCAAACTTCTTGCTTTGTTTTAAAGAAGCTATTGATCAGGTCCTGATACCAGATTACCCTGTTTCGCTTCTGGAAGCATATTTAACTGCAAATACATAGAAACCTACAAACCGTAAGACAACAAATAAATCACTGAAGCTGCACAACAAACACTATGAAATACTAAGTTCAGAAGCAATGACCAAGCACTAACTCAACATCCCCCAAAGAGCTGGCAGGCTCTCAAGCATACTTATTGGAATATCTGTAGTGGATTAGTATGTGAGCTGGCAGAGCAGCTCAACTTACCAGCGAGCTAACACTGATGCTCTTTATATGCGAAGGCACTCAAATGGACAGTAAGCCATCTGTTTTAGAGTCCCTGTTGCAACAGCCAGAGAATCAAGTGACAGAGCGAATGAAAAGGAAATTAAAAAGCCATGGTTATAACTAACTATTTATGGCTCTGGCTTGGACAGTCTACAAACAATACTGTGCTGAAGAAGACAGCTGAACCCTAGTGCATGCATGAAAAGTCCGTATTGCACCATTAGATGATAAAGGATCAAGAAATTATTCTTTTATCTTCCATAATATTAATTTCTCTATCAGCCAAGACAGTTTATTTTTTTTAGACAAGCAAAATAAAGTTACTTAAAAAAAAAAGTTAAGAGTAAAGCATAAGCATGCAAACTTTTATTAAACAAACAATTTAGATTCCAGTGAGCTCCATTTTAATTTAAGGTAAGTCAGTTCTTCACAAAAAAAAAATCAATATTTGAAAGAAAAAAAAATCACTACAAAAATGGGATAGTTTAATAAAATATTGAGAGAATCACAGCTTTGCATTGGTTTTGATAAAATTATGAATTATAAAAACTTTTGTTAGGATTATCTAAAATTATATTGGTTTGTTATGAGGGCAGATTTTAAGGATTTAGGATTTTTTTATGCTCTCAGCAGCACTGAAATACGGGGATTTGCTGAAACCACAAAAAATTCAAAAGGTTCAGCATCAATCGAGAAAGCAGTCAGGTGGAAAGCTTTCAGCTTCACCAATCACACTGCTTCAGCACTGCCCCAGCTTAATCAATAGTATTCCAACTGCTGTCTTTACTACATGCACTGCTGCTTGAATGAGCTTCAGTCATTCATTTTGGGTCTCTATTCATCAATTCCTTCTCTCCTCCCATCCAACCTTTCAGTACAATAAGCTGAAAAATAAGTAAGTTATTATCAGACAGACACTCTTCAAGCAATTTTTAAATAAAGCGCACTATCAGTTTCGAGTAGCAATCCTCCTGCCCTCTGAAATACTATGGGAGGGAACAGCATAAACAACACTGACCTGCCAGGGCCAAGTTAAAGGACAAAAAAAAAAAAAAAAAAAGAGCTTGTTTTTTGTGCGTGGTTGCTGGTTTTTGTTTTGTTTTTTTAAACCAATAAAACATGTTAGAAGCAGATTTAGGATTAATTTAACAAAAAGTTTGCTATCACTTCAATTTAATGAGCCATTATTTTTAATGTAAAAAACTCACAATAATAAAAACTTAAGCAAAAAAAAATGTTGTATGTGTTGGGGTCATTTGGACCTAAAAACTAAGTATATACAAGAACTTACACACCCCATAACTCAGGTATTTTCCACATTTTATTGGGCAGAAATCAGATGTTACTAAAGGGATTTTAACATCACAAAAGTTTCCTGAAGCCAGTGAAATAGAAAGATTTATCACAAACTATAAAACTATCAGTTCGTCAGAGGTTCAGGATCTTTTAGTATAGCTCCAAACCAAGGTACTACGAACTGTTTGTATCGACAAAATGGTTGGGTTTTTACCCCAGTCTGACAAAGTGATTTAGAACTTATGATTTCAGATTTTCTGTGTGTGACTGACTTTAAAATAAATAAATAAAATAAAAAATACCTCTAGCCCCATATTTAAAAGTCATTTTGTTAGTCTGGCAGACATACAGTGCTGAGGCAAATCTGATTAAAACTGATTGTTTCCAAGTTCTGCACACACCTCTTCACCACTATGCTTTTCATTTTGGAGAGCATATTACCATCTGTATCCACAGACACCTGTGCCACAAAAGCATTTCTGCAAGAATGCTCCATAAAAACACACTGGCTGCTCAATGCTGTTCAAATGTACCATAAAACAGATGCAGAGGATTTTTCTGAGGCTAGGACCAGTAAATGTTTCAGAAAGCAGGAAGCCTAAATCTGCTACCTATGCTATACAAGAGCGAATGTACCTTATGGCTTCATATTTTAGCTGATTTTGTTTAGATACCCATGTTCTTTCTTTATTATGAAATTGCAAAATTGCTTTATGATATTTCAGAGCAACCAATTCCTGTCCTTGTACACTATATAATATTCTTTTTTCAGAGAGCTGGTACTAAAGATTTTGGGTTAAAATAAAAGCCACTTATAAAATTAAGTTAACACTCAGGATGAAAGGATTTTTGTTTGTTTTTTGAAGAGTTCTGGACATTCTCTTTTAAATATATTTTCCATTTTTAAATAATATTTAGACAATCCTAGTAATTGTTCAATGTAATGCTTATCGATACACTAAATGGAGTTCAAATAATTTCTGAATAACTACATAAATTGGCAGACTTAGCATTTAAAGGTTTAGTGTGGTTTTTTGCTTGCTAAATTTTCATCTAAAGAGCAGAATAAAAAATGAAGGACATTTACTGTTTATATCTTATAGTAGTGTACAGAATTCATTCACATTTCTACAGCAAAAGAAACAAAAGCAGCAAGAACAGATGTTGTTACAGATATTAGAGATGAATATTTTCTTACTAGCAATCAAGTATACCTGTAATCTCAACATACTTCTATTACATTTCTAGTGTTTCTGGTACAGTCAAGAACGTATACGACAGGGATCTAGATACAATGGCAGCTGAAAATATTAGCTCTTTTTTGTGATTCTTTCACTCTAGCTCCCAGGATAACCTATTAAGCACCGGAAGGGTTAAAAATGCAGCTACTCTGCAGCGTATATTTACGGGCACATAGCTTTTTTTCATTCCATTTTTCCTTCCTAGTTATGAGTAAGATGCATTTGTGCTGACTTTCTAACCTTTAGCATCTCTTCGTGTATCCCATAATGCCCATATGAACTGAAGTAAACGCCATCCTCATCCTCCCGGAGTTCCGCAATGGCGCTAGATGACGACGAGCTGCTTCTGACATCTGCGCTCATCACAAAATCCTGTGCAAATTCTCTGTAATCAATTTGAAACATACCCTTGAGACATGTTTACAGGACCATGAAAAAGAAGGGGGGAGCTGAGAGGAGATAAGAAATGCAGACTGCAGAGGGCCTTTTACAACACCAAAACTCCATTATGACTTAACTGTGCTGAAACTCCCCCTACTGGCTCCGAGAACAAGCTGCTGCATGATTTGCTATTCTCTCTGCATTTCTTCCGCATTTTAGACACTAAATTCCAGCAGTGTGAAATTTGCAGTGTTTCATTTATCTGCCTGCTATCCCTACACTCTCCATCTATGTTGGAAAAGCACCCCAATTACAATCCACCTGATTTAAATTTCGTTAGGGTTTTTTTTTTTTAAAAAAAGAGGGAAATGTCCATTTTGTAAGTGGTTTCTATGTTAACAGTATGTCAGAAATCAAAATACAGAATGAGACAAACATGACAGAGACCATATTATCTAGAGATGTGGTTCAAGACCATGACACCTTTAAAAACTACTCTTAAAACACACCTACGTTAGTGATTTATGGAAGGTTGAGTATATTAACAACCAACAAAATTTTAAAAAAGAAAACCAGGCAGGATTGATACAAATCATGATTTTAAAAGATTTTTTTTAATGCAAGTTGATTTTTAATTGTAAAAGATTTTTTTTGTTTTAGTGTTGCTAGTTCTCCACTTATTTCCCTTTTTTAGTCTTAAATTGATAAAGAGGATGTTTTGTACGTTGTTTCTTGTTGTTGTCTTGTTTCTTCCACAAGAATTTACAGTTTTCTCTACTGGAAATATTCCTCTATGCTAAAAAAAAAAAAAGGTAAGCCCATGGCCACACTGTTAGAAGACTACAAACTCAAACACAAAACTGATAAGCAAATAGCTTGTGCTATATTTGCAGCCAACAGCACCTTCAGATATTGTGAACTCCCGTAAGTCAAGCAAACAGAAGTGTTTCAATCAGCCTACACCCCTTCATCAGAGTCTACAGTTTGAAGTGAACAGGACTTGTGCTGTTAAGTGATTTAGATACAGGATTTTCGAAAGCACTTAGGTGCCTAAATATAGTCTTAGTAGCCCAACTTTAGAAACCTATTTCAAAAATTTTGGCTTGTTTATACAAAAGACTTCGGAATAATTTTATTAGTTTATTGGAAATTTAGTTACTTTTCATTGTGAACAATTTTTTCTGTAAGTGACAAACATTTTATGCCAGTAAGAGAAAAGTTTTTAATGAAATACAATTTTAGCCTGATGCTGCAAATGCTTAACTTTACCCTTGAATAGGACCACTATTCACATGAGCAAAGTTACATACCTGCTCAGCGTATGCAAGAGCAGGGTAATATTTTGTTTTCTCCAACTGCAGTTTTGTACATTTCAAATAATATTTCAATAGCAGAATTTAAAAACAGAATTTAGTTTTGTTCATTATAAATTTTAGTTTAAAGTCACAACAGTACATATTTTCAAATTAGTTTTATAAAGTCTCAATCTGGTTTAAAAAAAAGGTTTATTTTTTTTTGGTTAATTTTTTTTTTTTTAAAGTCACTCTGCACCGATGCCAGTGTTATGATTATCAAGCAATTTAACTGTAAGGAAACTCTAGGTCTAAAATCCCAACAGAATGAATTTTATTACTGTCAAGAAAGATCACGAGAAATACCAACAAAAAACAAAGGTTGCCATTCAATTGGACACTGATGATAAATTCAAGATGAACGTGACATATCTTTAAATTTGTAAACTGTGTCAAATATTGTAGGTTGAAACTTAGTTATGTTTAGAAAACATTGTTACTTTTTCCACCAGTTAAGCAAAAGATTGTTACTGTTAACCTCCAACCACATACCACTGCACTCTCAACCTGTCAGCTCAAACTAAACATCATTAGAACAGGACTATTTGGACTGGCAACCTTTAAAGGAAAACCCAGGTGCTGCAAGAAATGTTTGTGATTCACTAGGTGACTGTCCTCCCACTAATTGTTGGAGACAGTTTCCAATAGTTTTAGAAGCCTCTGTGCTCATATGAGATGTAAAACTGAAGTCTTGAACATGTTGTTATGAAAAATGCTTTAGGAGTTTAAATGACAACTGTAGAGATGTTAACCCTGACATACTGATTAGGAAGATGTAGATACAAACCCCTCTTCTCTTATTTTTGTTGAGCTTAGGGTAGATAAGTCACTAAAATTTTAATGGCACTGGAAGAACATCGTACATCAAAAATCGTGATTTAAAAAAATTAATCATGGCTTAAGAAGAGACTTTCACTTTGTGAAGATCACGCTGATATCCCATGAAAGTACTAGCTTATTACAGGGTCTCAAATGCAGCATGCTCTTTATAAGTGTAATTACTAGGTTCTGAACAAGAGTAAGTTTACATTCCACACATTTGTGAAGTACGCAGAACTGTCGTTCTTTAACTTGAAAGCATGTGGTGGACTCAAACATCTCACATTATGTAACATGTAAGACTTCCTTACACAAGAGAGATTCCAGAGGACTGGAAAAGGGAAAATATAGTGCCCATCTATAAAAAGAGAAATAAGGACAACCAGGGCAATTACAGAGTAGTCAGCTTAACTTCAGTACCCTGAAAGATTATGGAGCAAATAATTAAGCAATCGATTTGTAAACACCTAGAAGATAATAAGGTGATAAGCAACAGTCAGCATGGATTTGTCAAGAACCAATCGTATCAAACCAACCTAATAGCTTTCTTTGACAGGAGAAGAACCCTTGTGGATGGGGGGCGGGGGAGAGGAGGAGGAGTTGTAGATGTGGTATAGCTTGACTTTTGATACTGGCTCGCATGACCTTCTCATAAACAAACTAGGAAAATACAATCTAGATGGAGCTACTATAAGGTGGGTGCATAACTGGTTGGGAAAGCGTTGCCACAGAGTAGTTATCAGTGGTTCACAGTCAAGCTGGAATGGCATATCAAGTGGGATCCGACAGATCAGTTCTGGGTCCGGTTCTGTTCAATATCTTCATCAATGATTTAGATAAAGGCATAGAAAGCACACTTACAAAGTTTGCGGACGATACCAAGCTGGGAGGGGTTGCAATTAATGAAATTAAATGAATTAAAGGATAGAATTAAAACTCAAAATGATCTGGACAAAGTGGAGAAATGGTCTGAAGTAAACAGGATGAAATTCAATAAGGACAAATGCAAAGCATTCCCCTTAGGAAGGAGCAATCAGGTGTGCACACACAAAATGGGAAATGACTATGTAGGAAGGAGTACTGCTGAAAGGAATCTGGGGGTCATCCCGAATCACAAGCTAAATATGAGTCAACAGCGTAACGCTACTGGGGAAAAAAAAAAAAAAAAGCAAACATCATTCTGGAATGTCTTAGTAGGCGTGTTGTAAGCAAGACAAGAAGTAATTCTTCCATTCTACTCCACACTTATGAGGCCTCTACTGGATTATTGTGTCCAGTTCTGGGTGCCACATTTCAGGAAAGATGTGGACAAACTGAAGAAAGTCCAGAGAAGAGCAACAAAAATGATTAAAGGTCTAAAAAACATGACCTGTGAGAAAAGATTGAAAAAATTGGGTTTGTTTAGTCTGGAGAAGGGAAGACTGAGAGAGGACATGTTAACAGTTTTCAAGTACATAAAAGGTTGTTACAAGGAGGAGGGAGGTAAATTGTTCTCCTTAACCTCTGAGGAAAAGACAAGAAGCAATGGTCTCAAATTGCACCAAGGGAAGTTTAGGTTGGACATTTGGAAAAACTTCCTAACAGTCAAAGTGCTTAAGCACTGGAATAAATTGCCTAGAATCTCCATCATTGGGGATTTTTAAGAGCAGGTTAGACAAACACCTGTCAGGGATGGTCTGAACAATACTTAGTCCTATCATGAGTAGGGCAGGGAACCGGACTAGATGACCTCTCAAGGTCCCCTTCAGTCCTAGGATTCTAACTGCATCCGTCAACAAGCAGCAACCATAATTTCTTAAATAAGGGTGATTCAAGGTAGATTAATACTTCATCTTTCCAATGTCTTTGATTGCTGCAACTGGAGTGGCTGCAGTTGTCATCTTGAACTAACAATTTGGCAGGATTTCATAAATTCCAGGAGATACCAATTCCTTCATATTTATGCAGCTGCACCACCACCAATGATATACTGCAAAACTTCATGATTTAAAGTTAAGATCAGATGACATTCTTGCTTGTACTCCCTAGATTTTAGTTTGGGGATAAGGGAGCAGAGAAAGGAAAGAAGTTTTCAATGGAAATTCCACAACACCGGAATTTGATTCCGCTATTGATGGCTTAGGGAGGGGGAAGAGGAAGGGGAAGAAATCTGTTTCATGGCTCAGGAGTTTTGTCTAGACATTTAGTCAATTTAGTTGTGCTTTATCTTGCAATATTTTTAAAACACCACAATTGACACTATTTGCAAACAGAGGTAAAACACACAGATAAGACTTATGTCCTGATGGTGCTAACTTACACTTGAATTCTGCAGCCTGAGTTTCTACTGACTGCTAATATTACCTGCACACATTTTTGTCTACCATCCAGAACTCTGCTTCAGAAAAAGCTTTATTCAAAAACATCTTACCTCATTTTCTGAAGATCTTCTTGCGCTCTGGCTAATGCTGTTTCTGCAAGCTTTGCTCTGTGTTCTGTACATTTCAACTGTTCAAGGATCGCTGTGTTATCACTTAATCCATTGGGGTACGAGATGTTTGTAGAATCATAAAGATCCTCTATGTCTAATGAAATAGAACAACAAATGTCAACCGCCGTTAACTGACAGCATTACCTAATTACAGATGTGTATAAATATATCTATATAAAGGATAAATTAAGTGCCTGATGCTGCTACCTTCATTCATTAAACAGTATGTTATTCCACAAATATCTTCATGGATAGGACTACTTGCAGAGCAAGATAACACTTACCATAAGTGAGTATGGAGGAGGTGGGCCCTTAACACCAAAACCCCAAAAATCTACCTTTCAAATGTGTCTGAATACTAGTCTTCATGACTTAACAAATCAGACATTCTCTTTAGCTGAAGCCAATAAAGGCGGTACACGCTGCTTTGCCAATTACCTTAGCCAAAAGCTAGAAGGGCTATTAACTCAGAAGACAAGATGTTCTACAAGATGAAGGCTTTCATAGCTAGCATGTGACAAAAAATATATTCATAGCCCTTCAAACTCATCCCTCAGGGCTGTTGTGGGGCTTAATAAAAATGTGTGAGATGCTTTGAGATCCATAGGTAAGTATAACTCATTATTATTAAAATAGTGCCTTGACTTCAGAACATAGGTCCAACCTTGCACCCGCTGAACACAGCGGGCCTAACTCCCACTGGATGTCAATAATGAAGGATTAGGCCCCAACACACTTGGGAGATGGGGTTATCGTAATTGAGTCTCTTGCATGGTAGAGCACACGGATCCTCTGGCTTGTCTTCCTTGACTAGCCAGAAACACTGCAGAGAAAATGAGCTTGGATTTAGGGACCAAATACACCTTTGTTTTGATCTAATGACGCAATGCTTTTCTGGGAGGCATTGCACAAGGCCAACAAGAGTTGTGGCAACAGAACTTCTCAAACCAGTGACACTGGAACACTTTTTACAGTGTGGGTGCTGAAAGCCAGTGATCCCCAAAATTTTTACTTCACACCCTTTACTCCTATCCATGCCACTTCTTCCCAGAGCTGGGGCCAGGACCAGGCCATGGCTCCGGGAGGACGGGGGTGAGGGAAGATGCAGACAGAAGTAAGGGAGCTGAGACTGGGACCACAGCTGGGGGTGGCCGCCGGGACCCCAGGGCACAGGGCCGACAGCAGATGGGACCCTGGGCACAGGGCCAAAAGCAGATGGGACCCTGGGCACAGGGCCAACGGCCAGGACCCCGCACAAAACCTGGGGGTCCGGCAGCACCCCCTGCATCCCTAGTTCCCACGCCTATGTTTAGAACTGGTTAGGGTCATGGAGGATGGGGGAAATAATGCTTCCACACCACTCAGAACAGGAAACAAAATCAGTAACCCTTCCCTAAAGGCAGTCCCCAAAATGAGGGTCAGGAGGAGGATGCAGGGCAGACAACTGCCGAGAGGGAGAGGGCGCAAGCATGGACCATGTTAGAAACCATCAAAAAATTTACAATGGAGATACACAGTAAAGCATAAATAAAGCCACAGAACAGGATTGAAGTGGATGTCAAAGCCATAACAAGCCATTGGTAAGATAGTCATGAAGCACAGGACATTGCTCCTGAAGATCTGGAGAGAGCCTTCTTATTTAGGTTTTGTCAAGCAGCTTGGAAGTTACTTCAGTAGATCAACAGCAAAATCATAGCATTCTCTAGATACAGTTTGGATGTTCTAAAAAATGAACTAGAGATATACAGAGAGAATACTGTCTAGTAACAGGAATAATTGGATTTAAAAATCATACCCCAGCTGGTAGGTAAATACTCATTTTACCCAATAGATGAAAGTGAGAGACACATTTACAGCATGATTTTCTGAAGTGTTGAGCACCTCCAACTCCTAATAACATCAAATGGAGCTGTGAGTACACAGCACCTCTGGAAATCTGGCCCTTTGCAACTTGCTCGAGGATCACATTGCAAGTCAGTGGTACAGTCAGAAAAATCCCAACTATGAGTTGGTTAGGAAAGAGAAACAATCCCCCATTCCCTATCTTGGGTGCTACTGCAGTACAGAAAGTTCTAATTAGGACTGGGCCCCCCTTGTGCTAGGTAGCGTACAAACATAGAAGGACACGGTCCCCGCCCTAAACAAAAAAAAACCTTACAATTTAAATGAAGGAAACATGTGCCAAGTGAGTGACAAAATAGTACTTTCTCCTCTTTCCCAGAATACAGATAACACAAATATAAGTCGTGAGAGATAAACTCAAGTGATTTATATAGGTCATCAGAATTCCAAGGTGGAAATACAAATGTATAATTTCATCATATTATTGTATTTGTTAGGTACCTAATGAAAGATAACCAATACAAAATGTGACGTAGTTTTCAATTACACAGATTACTGCCTCTAATGTGTTTATTTATAGGTGATCGGATTAATTTTAAGTACCCAAATGTAATATATAAAGACAATGTTTTGCTGCAGCATAAGAATGGAAATTCCATAAACATTTAGAGTTAAGTGTGACACTCCCTCCCCAATCTGTTCATACAACCTTTTATTTTTTTAAGGATACAAAATATTCATAGATCACTTCATTTGAACATTTTGGATAGTCCATTGCCCTGGGAAATGTAAATCTAGCCCATCTACATCTAGGGATATTGTCTCACCCGGGGTGTACTAAACTATGAAAGGGGCGAGGTCACTTATTGTTCTAGTAAGGCTATACTCTGATTGAAAAGTCTTACCAAACTGAAGTAATAGATCATCTTCTAGCTCTGGTTTCAAGTACTTCTCTTCCTCCCACGGCAGTGGGCTGCTGAGAGAATTCAGGTATTCTGCAGTTGGTTTCTAGACAAAAAAAAGTTAAATGAGCATGTGAAATTAGGTTCTTAAAAATCATAAGACCTTAGTTTAAAAAGTAAACTACAAGACATAAGTAAGTTAGTTTCACTTTTCTCCATCATTAAAATCACCTGGGCTACAAGTGTCTAAATGACTTATTAAAATAACCTTGTAGCAAAAGCTGAGAGAGAAGCATTACTTGGCAACATGACAGAGCAGAGGTTCTTAACCTTTTTCTTTCTGAGGCCCCCACAACATGCTATAAAACCTCCAGGCCCTACTTGTTCCACAACAACTGTTTCTCTGCATATAAAAGCCAGGGCTGGCATTAAGGGGTAGCAAGCAGGGCAATTGCCCAGGGCCCCATGCCACAAATGGCCCCGCAAAGCTAAGTTGCTCAGGCTTCAGCCTCAGCCCCAAGTGGCAGGGCTTGGGGGCCCAGGCTTCAGCACCACATGGCAGGGGCTTTCTGCCCTGAGTCACAGTGAGTCTAATGCCGACCCTGCTTAAGGACACCCTGAAACCTGCTCGCAGCCCCCCCGGGGGCCCAGGGTCCCTGGTTGAGAACTGCTGAAGTAGAGAAAGCTACTCCTTGATTCTAAATCTGGCTCTGACAACAACTGTGACTTGGAGCAAGTCACTTAGAGCCCAGTTTTTACAAGTGCTGAGCCTCACAGCTCTAATTAGCTGTGTATGTTCAGCACATCTTGAGGGGGAAAAAAAAATCAGGCTCGAAACATCAGTTTCTCGATTTGCAACATCACAACAATTACCTACCTCACAGGACTAACAGTAAGATGTAACTAACCAACCAGTCCATAGAACCTGAAGATGAAAACATGCCCGGGCATTACAGGTCTCAAAAATGCTAAGTTGCGTAAGAGCCCATCCATGCTAAAACTAAACTGAATCAGGAGAAAGTTACAACATGTTCATAAGTTGTAGTGTACACAAGCACATGAAGCGGTCCCTACTACACTACAGCTCTGAACCAGATATCCTGACATCAGTAAAACAGAGACAGGGCCTGAAACAATCAAATTAGAAGTGAGCAATACTTCCAGTCCTACTTTGGGTTCTCTCCTTTTGCACTTTCTACCCACCTCATGTAATCTTACCTTAACTACCAGAGAATGATTCTGCACAGACATGGATCCAGTGGCAAGGAAACCCCCTCCCTAAACTGAATGGAGCAGCAGCTGCTACTCCAGCTGGGGCCAGACTGGTAGGTAAATTCCACTCATTTCATCAAAGCCCAATATGCAGCACAACCACACGAAGGCCAATTACTTGGACTTTATAGGAGACTGGAAATATTGCCCTGGAATGAATACACCTTGTGTCTCAATTTTAAAATATTTTTCATTTATTTAAGGTGGATTTTACTAAATAAAAACTAAAAGCCACTTAAACTGCTCAGAGATCTGCATAAATTCATTTATAAATTTTAAAACAATTTCCACAATTACTTATTTCTAGAGACTTAATATAGAATTATTCCGTAAAAACACACTCAAAATATTTTTCCCCATGCACAAAGTAAAAAATTGAAGTAATAAACTGTCTACTTACCTTCATTCTAACAAAGTTTATTAGCTTAATGTATCCATAAAACTCAAGTGCTGAAAAAGAAAAAAAGCTCATGTAACAATAAAAATCACATATTTTACAACAGTGCAAATGTTAATTAGTTGTTCAATTGGCCAGTGTTCCCAGGGGTGCACACTATTATTTAGTGCAGTGTTCCTACCTTCATTTGCCATCTACATTATTCTGATATTTTTCTTCAAGACTTAAGTGTCAGATCCTTTAATTCAGTCTTCAGTTTATATTTGCAACATACTATAAACCAAACACATGTAAACACAGCTTATCTAACAGGGAATTCTGTCACTTAGCAAACAGCTTTCCACCTGGCTTGCTCAGAAAGGCAGCAACATCTACAGTAACATCAATAGTAAGAGTCTTTGGCTAGAAACCTGAGTATAAATGCTGGTATCCCGCGACAATTTTGATACACATTAGCAGCTTTCTAATTATTGAATAAACTCTGTCAGCTAGGACTAATTTATGACAAACAATCCCTTAAACTGGCTTTGTAGCACAGTAACAAAAGTGGTTTAAACATATCCCATGTTCGCTATATGATGACAGCAACAGAACTATTCCATTAGGTTGCTATATTAATCCATCATTTACTCTAGTTCAAACCAGCAAATGACCCATGCTGCAGAGAAAGATGAAAGGCCTCCCCTCCCCCTGCCAACCCCCATCTGTCAATCTGACCTGGGAGGAAATTCCTTCCCTACCTCAAATACAGCGATCAGTAAAACCTTGAACACGTGGGCAAAACCCAGCAGATAGATACCTGGGAAATAATTCTCTGTCATAACTCAGAGCCCTCCCCATCTAGTGTTCCACCTCCGGTGATGGAGATATTTGCTAATAGCAGTCACAGATTGCCTACAATGGCATATGACCTATCTGACCTCCCACAATCCCTTCCACAAATTTATCAAGCTCAGTGTTAAAACAAGATAGGTTTTTTGCCTCCACAATTCCCATTGGAAGGCTGTTCCAGAACTTTATTCCTCTGATAGTTAGAAACCTTCATCAAATTCCAAACCTAAACTTATTGATGGACAGTTTATATCCATTTGTTCTTGGGCTAACACTGGCCCTTAAATAACGACTCTTGAACCCTGGTATTTATCGCTCTGATGCATCTGGACAGAGCAATCATATCTCCCCTGAGCCTTCCTTTGGTTAGGCTAAACAAGCAAAGTCCAGTTTAAATTCATCTTTCTTAAACAGGAGAGACCAGAATTACACAAAGTATTCCAGATGAGGTCTCACCAGTGCCTTGTATAAGGATACAAACACTTCCCTGTCTCTACTGTAAATACCTCGCCTGATGCATCCTAGGATTGCAGAAGCCTTTTTTCATAGCTGCATCACATTGGCAGCTCACCGTCATCCTGTGACAGATGAATATACCCATGTCCTTCTCCTTCTCAGTCACTTTCAACAGATATGTCCCCAGCTTATAGCAAACATTCTTGTTGTTAATCCCCAAGTGCACCTTTCACACTGAACTATTAAATTGCATCCAATTTCTATTACTTCAGTTTTCAACGTCACCCAGATCTTGTATGACAGTAGTCACCAACCAGTCGAACGTGATTGACTGGTCAATCCTAGAGGGTCTCCCACTCAATTGCAATCTCTGGTGGCGCAGCGGGGCTACCACTTAGACAGGCTCCATGCCTGACCCAGCCCCACGCCACTCCCAGAAGCGGCCAGCACACCCCACGGCCCTGGGGGAGAGGGGCAAGGGGTCTCCCTGCACACGCTGCTCCTGCCTGCAAGCACCGCCCCCGCAGCTCCCATTGGCCAAGAACAGGGAGCTGTGGCCAATGGGAACTGCGGAGGTAGTGTTTGCAGAGAGGGGTAGCATGCAGAGCCACATGCCACCGGCCACCTGCCTCAGGAGTGCATTGGCCCCTTCCAGGAGTGGCATGGGGCTGGGGTAGGCAGGGAGCCTGCCTCAGCCTCACCGCACCGCCGACCAGGCGCCACCAGAGGTAAGGGCTGCTCGGCAGGAGGCCGCAACCCAACTCCCAGACCCTTCCCAGAGCCAGCACCCTGAACCCCCTCCTACACCCTGAACCCCAGCCCTGACCCCCCCCTCCCAGAGCCAGCACCCCGTACCACCTCCTGCACCCTAACCCCCTGCCCCAGGCACAGCTCAGAGCGCCCCCTCCCACACTGCGAACCTCTCAGCCCCAGCCCAGAGCCCGCACCCTCTCCTGAACCCCAACCCACTACCCCATCCTGGTGAAAGTGAGTGAGGGTGGCGGAGAGCAAGTGACGGGGGGGGGGGGGGGAGCCTTTGGGGAAGGGGCAGGGCCTCGGGGAAGAGGCGAGATAGATCCTGGGTTGCCCTTAAATTCACAAAGTGATCTTGGGCATAAAAAGGTGGGAGATCACTTTTGAAGGATATTCCAGTCCTCCTCCATACTGGAGTTATCTCCCAACTTTGCGACAACCACAAATTTTATTAGCACACCACCACTTTTTGGGCCAAGTTCATGAATGAAAGTATTAAATAAGACTGGCCCCAGGACCAACTTTTGAGGAACTCTACTCTCTCAACCCTCTCTCAAGCCTGACAGTTCACCTTTCAGCATGACCCATTGTAGTCTCCCCCTTACCCAGTTCTGCCTTTTGATTCTTGTATTAATCCCTATCTTTTCCAATTTAACTATTATTTCCCATATGGAACTGTAGCAAATGCTTTACTGAAATCCAAGTAGATTAGATCTATTATATTTCTTTTGTCTAGAAAATCAACCTCATCTTTCTTTGAGAAGATAACTTGTTTGGCGCGATCTACCCTTTGTAAAAGTATGTTATATTGTACCACACTTACATTTATTTCTGTATCCTTAACTACTCTCTCTTTCAAAATTTGTTCTAAGACCTTGCACAGAATTGATGTCAAACTAATGTGCCTGTAGTTTCCCAGATCACTCCCCCCACTCCCTCCCCTTCTTAAATATAGGTACTATATTTGAAATTCTGCAGTCATAGGGCACGATCTTCAAGTTCACAGATCCAATAAAAATCCTTGCTATTGGGCTTGCAATTTCATGTGGTAGTTCCTTTATTATTGGATGGAGATTATCCAGGCTCCCTGATTTGGTCCCATTAAGCTGTCTGAGTTTGGCTTCCATCTCAGATGTGGTAATTTCTACTTCTATATCCCTATTAGTCACCCTGCCACCGCCCCCAAACTCCTGATTACTCTTCTTAAAAACTGAGGCAAAGTATTAGTGTAGGTGTTGAGCCATACTTACATTACTTTAATCTCCATCCCATCCTCAGTGCTTAGTGGTGTTTTCTTTTTATTTATATGGTTAAAGAATCTTTTACTATTGGTTTTAATTTCCTTTGTTAGATCCAATTCTGCTTGGCTTTTAGCAGTCATCACCTTTTTTCCCCTCCTATACTTCCTGACCTTCAAGAGGTAGCTTTCCTGGCTGATCCATCCCTTCTTTCTTTACTTGCAAGCTCTCTTAATAACCTCTTTGAGATCCCTGTCCATCCAGTTTCATCTGCAACCATTCCCTATATTCCCTCTCAACCCCCACTTTGCTTGGCATGCAGGCTTTTGAAACTTTTAAGTCAAAGTTGCAGAAACTAATTCGAAGTCTCCTCCATATTCAAATCCTTGAATTCTTCACACTCAAGTCCACTACCCTAATTTTTGTAAAGTCTGTCCTCTTAAAATCAAGGGCCCCTAGTTGCAGACCTATTTTTGCTTATCCTTCCATTTATCTTAAACTGAATTAACTCATGATTTCTTGAACCAAGGTTGTTCTCTACAACCAATTCTTTTGTGAGGTCACCATTACTTACGAATATTAAGTCTTGTTGGTTTGGTGACTATTTGGTGTGTCAGCTATCACATCCAAGAATATCTGGGCCCTACAATTATTAGTAGCACTTGTGTCCAATCTAAAGATGGGAAATTAAAATTTTCCCATTATCAAACAATTCCAAGAGTATTTATTTCATTAAAAATATTGAAGAGGTCTCTATCCACATGAAAACCAGTGTTACAGACCCCAAACTCCATCCCATGGAACCTCTGTTACCTTTCTTCCCCAAAGTAAATGTGAACCCATAGATTCCATTTTATCTATTCCATCACTTCTAATTTCTGTATGGTCTACCTCGTCATTAATATACAATGCTACTCCACCACCTTTATGTCTACTACTGTGTTTCCTGAACAGCACATGTCTGTCAATACCTCCCTATCTAGGTTCTTATCACCACTGTAATATCTTAGTACCTGAGCGCCTGTAATTCCATCAGTTTCTCCCCCACCCGCTTCACATCAACCTCCCCTCACTTGGCACTCCCATACCTACCACCCCGCTTTAACTTCTCCCTATTCTCTTCACATCCAATCCACATCCTCCTCTCTCCCTAGTAGTTAATCTCCAAGATTTAACCTACATTACTTGTAGAACCATGACAGGGGCCCTGGTTACAGCATGACTGCCCTGACACCATAAAGCAGTTCTATTCTGCAGTGTAGATAGGTCCTATTTAACATTATCTAAACCCCAATATGTCAAAAAGATAACAGCCTTTTAAGATGGGTCCCCTGGCAACAGCAGAATTATAAATGTAGATGGGACTGCACCCTGTGAAAAACAGCTGAGGCATTTTCAGATCCAAGTACAAACATGGTTCAGGGTGGCAGGTATGAAAAAGCAGAAAGAGCTAAGCAGGGAAGATGGCTCCTGGGTAGATGCACTCAGCTATATTAGCAGTAAGACGCTGTTCACACTTAACTGATTCTGTCTACACTTTAGACAGAGCTTTACTGATCAAAATATAAGTACAAAAAGGGTCAAACATGGAAATGTTGTGTGGGAATTTTATTAGGCTTAGTAGAGCATACATGGCCCAGACAGAAATAGGTTTTGTTTCCCGAGTCTTCAGAAGGAGGTTTTTGTTCTTTTTAAAATGATTTTCCTTTCTTGGTCCACAAAAACATTTAAATAAAATGTCATTTCATGGCAAAGAGTTATAAATTATCACAGAAGTACTTACCATGCTTATGGATCATATTACTAATATTAAATTGATGCACCGATTTACAGTGGGAAAATGTATCTTCAGCAGAACTGAACAGCCTGCAGGTAAAAAGAGAGAAATGAATATACATTGAATCAATAGTATTAAAACGCTAATTTAAATTGAGATTGTTTAGAGCGAGGTGTGACATGCATGCAAAAGAACTAACCTATCCCATGCTGCTGCTATAAATCATTTAAACAAACTTTTGCATTTTAGCTGAGGAAGTATTAAGTGATACCTAAATATTTCTTAGGCTACACAACTTTGTTGTGGTAGGTAATTGTTTTCTGTGGAGTGCTTTGAGGTAAGGTGATACACAAACACCAAGATTTTTGTTTTAAAAATTTCCCACAAGTGTCTCTTCTTTACCAGTAAAAACAACAAGGAGTCCTTGTGGCATCTTAGAGACTAACACAAATTTATTTGAGCATAAGCTTTCGTGGGTTATAATCCACTTCGTCAAATGCATGGAGTGGAAAATAGAGTAAGCAGGTATAAATATACATCACATGAAAAGATGCAAGTTGCCTTAACAAGTGGTTGGGTCAGCGCTAATGAGGCCAATTCACTTAGGGTGGATGTGGCCATTCCCAACAGTTGTCAAGAAGGTATGAGTATCCACTATGGATGTAGAAGCTCTCCACACCAACATTCCACACAAAGATGAACTATAAGCCATTAGGAACAGTATCCCCGATAACGTCATGGCAAACCTGATGGCTGATCTTTGTGACTTTGTCCTCACCCACAACTATTTCAGATTTGGGGACGATTTATACCTTCAAATCAGCGGCACTGCAATGGGTACCCGCCTGGTCCCACAGTATGCCAAATTTTTATGGCTGATTTAGAACAACGCTTCCTCAGCTCTTGTCCCCTAGCGCCCCTATTCTACTTGCGCTACATTGATGACATCTTCATCATCTGGACCCATGGAAAAGAAGCCCTTGAAGAATTCCACCTGGATTTCAACAATTTCCACCCCATCATCAACCTCAGCCTGGACCAATCCACACAAGAGATCCACTTCCTGGACACTATAGTACAAATAAGCGATGGTCACATAACCACCACCCTATACCGGAAACCTACTGACCACTATACTTACCTACATGCCTCCAGCTTTCACCCAGAAAACATCAAACGATCCATTGTTTACAGCCAAGCCCTAAGATACAATTGCATTTGTGCCAATCCCTCAGACAGAGACAAACACCTACAGGACCTCTATCAGGCATTCTTAAAACTACAATACAATGGTGAATAAAAATCAATAACTAAAAAAAAAATTTTTTTTAATGGGATTTTTTTTTATTTAAATTGGATTTCTTTGATAAAATGCTTTTTGAGGAAAAAACTATCTAAAGATAGTTTTAATTAAGACACATTATACTCAAAGATATCTCATCATGGAATAGGGATTATAAATTCTAATTCTATAGTATGAGACAATATATTCATGTAATGTTTAAGAAAAGTTTTGTAAATGAGTTCCAATAGTTCATGGATTAGGGACTTATGGGATTCCAGGGGCTTCTGTATAGATTATTTAGGATAATCTTTCTATCTACCCAACGGGACTCAGTGCTCAGTCTAGAAGATACCATCAGAGATGCTTAGTTTTACAGTTCTCAAACTGTGGATTTGTGTCTCCAGAGATAACATGCTCGTTAACAGCAAAAAAAAATAAATAAAAAAATAATATAAAGAGCTGAGAAATAACAGACCTCAACCCTATTGTTCCTCTGCAAATTGGTGTACACGGAGTCAATCCCTTGCCTTTCTCTAAAACTGCAAAGTTTCAAAAAGTTCAATTAATAGAAGATTGTTGGGGGAGGAATGGCTATAGACAAGGAGAAGAAGTCTGGAGATAAATGTGAGAAGGAAGGTACAGGCAGTAGAAACGAAAATGAAACTGAGCAACATATTCCAGCATATTGAGGTCTTTCTGAGTGTAGCCTTCACTGATTTGATATCTACAGTACCATTCTCTCACTAGAAGGGAAAACGTATAATCATAGAATATCAGGGTTGGAAGGGACCTCAGGAGGTTATCTATTCCAACCCCCTGCTCAAAGCAGGACCAATCCCCAACTAAATCATCCCAGCCAGGACTTTGTCAAGCCTGACCTTGTAAACCTCTAAGGAATGAGATTCCACCACCTCCCTAGGTAACCCATTCCAGTGCTTCACCACCCTCCTAGTTTTTCCTAACATCCAACCTAAACCTCCCCGTCATTCTTCTCTTCTACAGATTAAACAATCCCAGTTCCCTCAGCCTCTCCTCATAAGTCATATGCTCCAGCCCCCTTATAATTTTTGTTGCCTTCCGCTCAACTCTTTCCAAATTTTTCCACATCCTTCTTGTAGTGTGGGGCCCAAAACAGGACACAGTACTCCAGATGAGGCCTCACCAATATCGAATAAGAGGAATGATCACATCCCTCGATCTGCTGGCAATGCCCCTACTTATACAACCCAAAATGCCGTTAGCCTTCTTGGCAACAAGGGCACACTGTTGACTCATATCCAGCTTTTTGTCCACTGTAACCCCTAGGTCCTTTTCTGCAGAACTGCTGCCTAACCATTCGGTCCTTAGTCTGTAGCAGTGCATGGGATTCTTCCATCCTAAGTGCAGGACTCTGCACTTGTCCTTGTTGAACCTCATCAGATTTCTTTTGGCCCAATCCTCAAATTTGTCTAGGTCCCTCTGTATCCTATCTACCACTCCTCCCAGTTTAGTGTCATCTGCAAACTTGCTGAGGATGCAGTCCATGCCATTCTCCAGATCATTAATGAAGATATTGAACAAAACCAGCCCAAGGACCGACCCTTGGGGCACTCCGCTTGATACCAGCTGCAAACTAGACATGGAGCCATTGATCGCTACTCGTTGAGCCCAACAATCTAGCCAGCTTTCTATCCACCTTACAGTCCATTCATCTAGCCAATACTTCTTTAACTTGCTGGCAAGAATACTGTGGGAGACCGTATCAAAAGTTTTGCTAAATTTAGCAGGCCATAAAAGAGACCCAGTTTGGGATAAGAACCGTTCAAGAAATATATGTTTGCTGATGATGTTTTAAAGATAGTCACACCAGTGAACTGGTGGAAGTCACTTAAGCACTTGGATTGAGAGACTGTTGAAGTGAGAATCTCACTTTTAACAGCAGTAGCTTCTTCTGCCGGTGTAGAAAGAATATTTTCTTCCTTTGGACTAATTCATTCCAAATTGAGAAATCGTTTGGGATCTGAAAAAGCAGGAAAGTCTCTGAGTTGTGAAAAATATGTATTAAGATAACAACCAACAAGAATGCACTTATATGTAGAAATCCATGATTAAATCGAGTCTTCCTGACTAGTGATTTAAATCAAATCCACCCTGTACAATACCCACCTGGGGAATTGAAACTGATTGACGGAGCCAGAAGGGTACCCAGAAGTCACCTACTACAGGATAGGCCCAACAAAGAAAGTAACAGAACGTCACTAGCCATTATCTACAGCCCGCAACTAAAACCTGTTCAGCGAGCATCATCAAGGATCTACAACCTATCCTGAAGGATGATCCCTCACTCTCACAGATATTGGGAGACAGGACAGTCCTCGCTTACAGACAGCCCCCCCAACCTGAAGCAAATACTCACCAGCAACTACACACCACACACCAGAAACACTAACCCAGGAACCAATCCCTGCAACAAACCCCGTTGCCAACTCTGTCCTAGAGGGATACAGTTTTGAGAAACCGGCAAATTACTACATCTCTGCTACCTTTTGAAACCACAGTAACTCACCTGTACATATATTTTTTACCCACTTCAATCTCTCGCTAACTCCTCGTGTAGACAGCACTATGTCAGCAGGAGAACTTCTCCCACCCACATAGTTACTGTCTCTCAGGGAGGTGGATTAACTAAGCCTATTGGACAAGCTCTCTCCCATCGATTTGAGAGGGTCAGCAATAAATCGTTGCAGCTGTACTGATGCAGCATTTTAAGTGTAGAAGTGCCCTTGGTTGATTATAGAATTGGCTCCCAGGGTTGTCTTTGGTGTGAGATCTAGGATGCAAATCCATCCGGGTGAGTGACTGGTCTCTTGGGACTGGGTGTAACATGAATATTTTGTGATTTTGGGGTGTAAATCACCATCTATATCACAGTCCAGCTTGCCTTGGTGGCAAGATAAACAGGAGCATCTAAAAGGACTGTCTGACTCCATTGTACGACTAGAATCAGAACTTGAAGGGACCTTGAGAGGTCATCTAATCGAGTCCCCTGCACTCAAGGCAGGGCTAAGTATTATCTAGACCATCCCTGACAGGTGTTTGTCCAACCTGCTCTTAAAAATCCCCAGTGATGGAGATTCCACAACCTCCCTAGGCAATTTATTCCAGTGCTCAACCACTCTGACAGTTAGAAAGTTTTTCCTAATATCTAACCTAAATTTCCCTTGGTGCAATTTAAGCCTATTGTGTCTTGTCCTATCCTCAGAGGTTAAGAACAACAATTTTTCTCCCTCCTCCTTGTAACAACCTTTATGTACGTAATAAACTGTTATGTTCCCTCTATAGTCGTCTCTTCTCCAGACTAAATAAACCCAATTTTTTCCATCTTCCCTCATATGTCATGGTTTTCTAGACCTTTAATCATTTTTGTTGCTCTTCTCTGGACTTTCTCCAATTTGTCCACATTTTTCCCAAAATGTAGTGCCCAGAAGTAGACACAACACTGCAGTTGAGGCCTAATCAGCGCGGAGCAGAATGGAAGAATTACTTCTCGTGTCTTGCTTACAATATTCCTGCTAATAGAGCCCAGAATAATGTTTGCTTTTTTTAAAGTGTTACACTGCTGACTCATATCTAGCTTGTGATCCACTATGACCCCCAGATCCCTTTCCACAGTACTCCTTCCTTGGCAGTCATTTCCCATTTTGTATGTGTGCAACTGATTGTTCCTTCCTAAGTGGTGTACTTTGGAATTGTCCTTATTGAATTTCATCCTATTTACTTCAGACCATTACTTCAGTTTGTCCAGATCATTTTGAATTTTAATCCTATCCTCCACAGCACTTGCAACCCCTCCCAGCTTGGTATTGTCGGCAAACTTTATAAGTGTACTCTCTATGCCATTATCTAAATCATTGATGAAGATGTTGAACAGAACCAGACCCAGAACTGATCCCTGCGCGCCCCCACTCATCATGCCCTTCCAGCATGACTGTGAACCACTGATAACTACTCTGTGGGAACGCTTTTCCAACCCGTTATGCACCCACCTTACAGTAGCTCCATCTAGGTTGTATTTCCCTAGTTTGTTTATGAGCAGGTCATGCAAGACAGTATCAAAAACCTTACTAAAGCCAAGATACATCACATCTACCACTTTCTCCCCATCCAAAAGGTTTGTTGCCCTGTCAAAGAAAGCTAGTAGATTGGTTTGACACGATTTGTTTTTGACAAATCCATGCTGACTGTTACTTATCACCTCATTATCTTCTAGGTGTTTGCAAACTGATTTCATTATTATTGGTGATGCAAATTGCTCCATTATCTTTCCGGGTACAGAAGTTAAACTGACTGGTCGGTAATTCCCCTGGTTGTAGTATAGACTACTGTAGTACTTTGGGTGTTCACATCTGGTACTGGGTTGATGAAATCTAATTGTGGAACATACCTCCAGTTTGGCGTGTCTGCCCTGCTTTTGACAGTCTGCCCTTAGGCAGGCAATCATAAGATACTCCAGACAATATGACACCCATGTCACATGAGAATAAAAGCCTCTATTTGCTGAGGAATAGAGAGTGAAGAGAAAGATGGTCCTTTGTTTTCCTCCCAGAAACACAATCTTTCTAAAAAAAAAAAAGATGACTGCCCCCTACTTTAACCTTGTCCCAGCAGACTCTATATCTTTCTAGCAAAAGAACTGCAAAATTCAAACTATGGATTTATTTATTTCCTCAATCTGTGCCCATCACTATCCCCACCTACAAACTAAAGTTAGTATTTATATTACAATAGCAACTAGAAGTGCCAACTGAGATCAGAGACCCATTGTGCGAGGCATTGTAGAAACCTACAGCATCAGATCCTAAACTTTGGAATCGGAATTAAGCAGACAAGACATACTGAATGGGAACAGAAACAGGGTCACAGAAAGGGAGCATGAGTTACCCACAATCACTCAGCAAATCAGCAGCAGAGCTGGGCTCGACTGACAGGAGAGCACGCAACAATTACGTGCCCTTGGGTATTTGTTTTGAGAAAACAGTACCGCAAACACAAACCGCTCCGCTGAAGGCAGCTGGGTTCGGAGCAGGCGCTGCAGGCCCCAGCCGCCAGGCTGGCTGTAGGAGGCCAGCGGGTGCGAGAAGGGGAAAGGAAGGGCATCACCCCAAGGAGCAGCGGACAACTGGGGAGCAGCTACGGCACGCCGCCCCTCCCAGCCAGCCACCGGTGCCCGGTCTGCCCGCAAGGGCCCCTCCGCCCCCAGCATCAAGTCAGAAGCAGCCACAAGGGGCCGATGTAGCCGCTCCCTCTTCGGCCTTCCAGCTCCCGGGGACCAGCTGCCCGTACGAACCGATCACAGAAGAGGCAGGGGGTCTGCAGCTCTGCGAGGTCCTCCTCGTCCTCCCAGGCCTCCTCGCCGCTGCTGTCAGACAGCTCCGGCATCTCCGCCTCGTCCTCCTCCACCGGCGCCCGGCCGGGCCCCGGAGCTGCGGGCACAAGGCAGAGGGGTGAGCGAGCCGCGCGCTGCCCCGGGGGCGGGGGGACGGGACCGGGGCTGCGCGGGTACCCACCTGCGGGGGCGGCCGCCCTGGAACACATCTCGGCACCACGGCGCGCGCCCCGCGCCCGACAGCCCGCCCACGTGCGCGCGGGGAGTACACCGGCCGCCCCGGCCTCACTTCCGGGTTGACGCTCCATCCATCGCCCAATAGAGTTCGGAGAGAACGCGCGTGGAGGGGCGGGGCCGAGGTTACGGCGCCGGAAGGAGAATGGGCCAAGAGGGGCTCCTCTCCCACGAGCTTGCGGGGAGCGGCCCCTGCTGCCCGGCGAGGGAATAGCGCCCGGACAGCCGGTGGGGAAATGCCCTGGCCAGTGTGAGAGGGGCGGGGCGCAGGGCCCAGCGGGCAGCCGGGAGCGGGTCGGGCTGGATGCGGGGGAGGATCCCGGGCTTCGCCCGTCTGCGCGGTGTCCCCGCGCTGCCCGAGTGCGGCAGCGGGCTCAGCATCACGCTGGCTGGCCAGGGTCACGGGGCCCAGGGAGGCTGCGCGGGCGGAGCGCGGCAGCCGCGGGCGGGAGCGGACAGTCCAGCCCGGCCTCGAACCCCCACCGTGCTACCTGCGTCCCATGGCCCCTCACCCTGGGCTCGGAGCGCCTCGCTGCACTGACCCGCCGCGCGGGCCCGGGCCGCGCTTTGCCCCCAGCGAGCAGAGAGACCGCCCCAGGCCGGGGTTTTCAAGCGTTTGTTCTGGCGACCCCGTTGAAGAAAATCGTTGATGCTCGCGACCCAGCGGAGCTGGGAATGAGAGGCTGGGGTGGGGGTGGGGGGGCTTCAGGGCTGGGGCAGAGGGTTGGGGTGCGGGAGGGGGTGAGGGCTCTGGACTCAGGGTGCAGGCTCTGGGGTGGGGCCAGGATGAGGGGTTTGGGGTTCAGGAAGGGGCTCCAGGTTTGGGGGGGCTCAGGGCTGGAGATGAGGGGGTTGGGGTGCAGGAAGGGGCTCTGGGTTTGTTTGGGGCACAGGCTTACCTTGGGCGGCTCCCTATAATATGCAGCTCCTGATACTAGCTACTCACAGCACTCCTAGATCTTTTGCCCACAAAGGTGCAGTCTACCCCAGTTTACTGGATGTACCTTAATCACTGCTCCATTGTAAACCACACAACACTTGTGAGCACTTAAATAAACCTTCTTTTGTTTTATGATGAGAAAGGGTAAAGATTTAACTAGAATTGAGAGAAAGTGATGGAAACAAATGGTTCCCATACAAAACAAAATCATAAAACACAAACATAATAAAATAGGGTCCCCCCTCTCTACAAAGGTCAGTCTGCGGCAGAGCTGGCTGGTTTCACAGGAACCAGGATTCAGTTTTTCATGAGAACATCACTGCTCCCCAAGATGTCTCCTCAGTGAAAGGATCCAGAGTGCACTCTGTGTTATGCTTAAACCATCAGGGTGATTCTCTGTCTGTTGTAATGTTCCTTTTTTTAACCTCCAAGTGGTTTTGATTGTTTGCAGTAGGCTCTGATGGTTTTCCATTAAAAGTTTTGGGATGGAGCAAGGCTAGACAGTTTAGTCTTGATTACATCACTTGTTAACCAGCATGGGGTGACAACTCCCTCCTGTTCAAATGGGCTATCACTGTGACATATTATCCGCTGGTGACTATTATTCCAAGTCCATAAACTGGGGTGGCCAACTTGTGGCTCCACATGCGGCTCTTCAGAAGTTAATATGCGGCTCCTTGCATAGGCACCGACTCCGGGGCTGGAGCTACAGGCGCCAACTTTCCAATGTGCCAGAGGTTGCTCACTGCTCAACCCCTGGCTCTGCCACAGGCCCTGCTCCCACTCCACCCCTTCCCGCCCCCTCCCCTGAGCCTGCCATGCCCTTGCTCCTCCCTCTTTCTCCCCCCTTCCCCCCCCCCGCCTCCTGCATGCCACGAAACAGCTGATCTGGAGGTGCAGGGAGGGAAGGGGAGGCACTGATCTGCAGGGCTGCCGGTGGGCGGGAGGCGCTCGGAGCTGATGGGGGGGTTGCTGATGTATTACTGTGGCTCTTTGTCAATGTACACTGGTAAATTCTGGCTCCTCAGGCTCAGGTTGGCCACTCCTGCTATAAACCATGCTTTCACTATAAATACATTATTCCTTAACTATTACCTGTACATACATCTTGCAACGATTATGAATCTTGACAAGTTACAAGTTTTCTCTAGATACTTCATATTACTCTTTATGGCTAAATATTCTGCAAGATGTGTTTGGTGTAGTGAGTTTGTCAGGTCTGACATGAGAGTTGTTTCCAAAGAATGGGCAGAGACCACCTGTACCTGCTGTTGTGGTGGGGGGACGGGGACAACACAATTTAAAGGTTTAGCTGTTCCCCTCGAGTACGGCCCCCCTTACCCTCAGTTTCCCATCCTGGAAACCAGAGGCCTCTCCCCATAAGGCATAGCTTGGAGCTCACTGGCTCTTGACAGCTGCGAAGCAGAGAAGGGGGGCAGTCGCACCAGGTGACTGAATGGGGATGGCAAACCCTGGCAGAAATATGGGGGGAGCATGTGACCTGACATGCACCCCCACACACACATCACCTCTGAGCAGAGGAACCTTCTGCAAAGGAGCCTCAATGTCACAAGCTGCCCCACTAAGCTAAACAACCCTTAGAGCTGCTCCCCAGGCCTGGGAGAAGGAAGTGAAGAACCCCTGGAGCTGCAGAGATGCACTGAGGGGCATAGGTACCGAATCCGTGGGTGTCCAGGGCTGGAGCACCCACAGACAAAAATTAGCAGGTGCCTCTGGTTTCCAGGAGGGGAAATTGAGGGTAAGTGGGGGCCCTACCTGAGGGGTTTGTGTGTGACTTGAACTGTTCTGGGAACACCTAAAACCTTTAAATTGTGTTCTCCCCCTCCCCCAGCAGCCAAGCTCCCCTCAGTGCCTCCTGCCTGCCCGTAGCTCGGCTGATCAACTCCTCCTCCTCCCCCCTCCAACTGCCTCTTACCCACTGTGATCAGCTGTTCCACAGAGTGGAGGAAGCAACACAGGGAGGGGGCAGAAAGAAGCAGGGCTGGGGCAGGAAGGGGTAGGGGTGGGGCATTGGGGGAAGGGGTGGAGTGGGGGTGGGGTCTGGGACCGAGAGGGGGTTGAGCACCCCCCCAGGACAACTGGAAGCTGGCGCCTGTGCTGCGGGGCAAGGTGCAGATGTGGGGCTAGGAGGTTGTATAATTGATGGACTCAGGGGACAGCAGATGTAGAACGTGGGGGCAAATAATTAAAATTTTAGGGTTTCAGGAGAAGCGGAAGGGGAAGCTACTCACTATCATGGAGAATTTTATACAGCCCTTTATAATTTGATCTCAGTGAGAGCTTCTGAAACCAGGGCTAAAAATTCCCTTACTCTATATCTCTGGAGAGTTGCCCCCTCCCAAGAGTCCAAAAATCAGAAGCCAGATTAAAAAGACCCACATCTTTTGAATTAAATCTCATTATTGGGGGATGGGAGGTGACTTACTCATGATTTTTGAGCTTTTGCGGGTGGCTATACTATTTACATTTAAAATGCAACATGCTATTACTAAATGTTTTCATCTGTATGTTTACCAGGCCTAGAAAGCTGATGATTCCACCTTGTGGGGAATGAGAGGAAAAACAAGTACAATATAAGAGCCAAACCTGCACTAGAAAAATTTGTTTAAGAAAAATAATACATGTCCTAAATTAGGACCTGATTCCATTTAAAACAAAACAAAAATCAAGAAAGAAAATGTAACATGCACTCTCCCTAACATCAAAATTATGCAGCACCTGCCATTTTTAGTAACATTTTAAACATATTTTAACAAATATTTGATAAGCAGAAAACATGTTAGGCACAGGACTTTAGTACTAATTATTAAACAATACAATTTAATTTATATTGATTTTACAGTATGCAGTGTCTGTTATTAGGTATCATAAAACATTACTTTACATAGCCTCTTTTTAAGACTTGGAGACAGTAGTAACAAAAATATTAATAATGGAATCAAGTATATTTATTAGTCTGTAATATACATCAATGGCCATACAGTTCTTTGCCTTTTTGTTGCGTAAGAATTGCATACCATTACTTTTTATAGTAGTACAAGGCAACTAGTATAAGGGACAGGTACCGGTAAGCATGTGACTGGGAAATAAATGCAAAAAACAAAATCAAGGAGATTAAGAATTATAAGTGATCGCTAAAATAGCCATTACCTATTAATATCATTTTTGGTATTTGCCATTTTAGCTACTCTATGATTGACTGCTCTGCCTAGCTATAGATTTTTCTGTACTTGATTCTTGTCTTGATTCCAGAAAACTCCTCTTCTCTGGCCTCTTTGACATCTGCAATGCCCTTCTCAAGTCCACACAAACTACTCAAATACTGATATGTACATACACGGTGCTTTGCAAACAATCCTTGCCTCAGTTGACTGTATATATCACGTGTATATGTGGATTGTAAACTGCTTGGGACACAGATTGCATCTTACTATATGTTTGAAAAGCATTGTGTAAATTTATGGCATCAAATACATATGTATGTAGATCTGTGACAGAGAAAGAGGGAGATAAAGGACCAGGTCCTCAGCTGATGTAAATCAATATAGCATCACTGAAGTCAATGGAACTACTCCAGTTTACACAAGCTGAGGTAGTAATTATTACTATTACTACTTATCTTATTGCTAAGAATTTAGAGAGAATAATACAATCAGGCACTTAACATATTGCTAGTTACCATTTTTGGATTTAAATTATTTCTTAAAGGAAATTAAAGCAAAGTGATTCACCCTTTCTTATCAAAGATGAGTGTCAATGTGACTAGTTAAAAAGAAATTAAATATCTAAAAAGGCAGAAAAATCATCTGTTTCAAAGTTTGGCACCTGCTTTTTACTATTTATTGTAACAAAGATCCTTCATTTTCATTCAAAAGGTACAATAGCTTTCAAAATTATTTTAATTTTCAACATTAAATACTGATGGATATAAAGTGTGAGGGCCACCATCAAGGAAAATAAGCTGTGTCATACCAGGTCAGACCAATGGCCAACAAGTCTACTATTCTGATTGACTCTATGCCTGACTGAAAATCAATCCATCTCCCAGTGAAGCTAACTGGTGTCTTTCCATTGACTTGAATAGGAATTGGATCAAGCTCCGATTGTGCAATGAAGCATACAGAGGGGAGGTGGAGGAGCTGGAATCTTTCCTGCCCCCTGAAGTGATCAGTGTATGCCCTCCAACACCTGAGTTGATTTCTCCATTTAGTTTACATAATTATCAATGTTAATATAGTCCATGAAATTATCTGGCCTCCCCTTTAAATCCAGCTATGCTGTTTGACTGTGACACATCCTCGTATGTGCAACAATAAGCACTTGCTGAGCACCCCTCCGGCACTGGTAATGTCGGCTAAGCACTGTAACCTGGTTAAACTGGCACAGCTCCAGAGGGATCCATACTGATTTTTTGGTGTGACATATAAACAGGTTCAAGCCCAGTATAAAGTAATGCAGGTTTAGGGCTTTGGTTTTCATATAGAAAGATACGGTCATGTATTTCCTTTTAATTTCCTTTAATTCTTGTATAACTGGGGTAGTTGTAGTACCCTCTGAGAAGGTCAAAGCAAATTCCTTTCTGCTAATTCTGGTCTTTCCCCTATTTGTATTCCACCGACAAACATGGTTTCCCTTCCCAGCAACTCCTATCTAATCTTTCAAATCAAACTAGAATGCATCATGTTTGTTTCAGAAACAATTCATTTGAGATAGCAAAGATGTTGGGTGATGACTGTTATCAGCATAATTATAGATGTCAAGTGCCCTGGGGACAGTGCTTATTAGTTATTTGCCATTGTACAACCAGCAGAGGGAACACCAGCACTACTTTTTGTGATTCAAGTATTTGAGCTAGTGGCCCAAATTCTAATTAGCAGCACATTGCGTCCCAGTCAGATACTGATCTCAGTTACAGCACAGTAAATCCAGAGCAACTCCACTGCTCTCAGTGGCATTATGCTAGATCTACAGGGGTGTAACTGAAAACAGAATCTGACCCAGGGAATTGTAGTATCCCCTCCAAAACCTGGCTTTCTTCTTCTCTTTCCTATTCCTATTTTAAGCAAAGAAGGGGCTCAAATACAATAGCAGTGACTGAGAACAGTTTATACATGGATAGATTAGATTTTAAAAAAAAACAACCCACATTTGGATCCAGATTAGATTCTGAGTAGGCTTTTTGTTCAAATTACTCAGCCCCAGAATCACAAAAGTCACTCTAAATTTCTACTATCTTGGGTTAAAAATCACCTGTGAAGAAGTCAGAGGATTTTGTGACATTGAAACCAGAACATTGGCCTCTTAAGTTTTAGATCTGACCCAGTACCAAAACCATAGGTTTGAATCTGGAAATTTTAATTTAACATCAAAAACACAACCCCAGTGAAGTTTGAAGGGGGTTGATTATTTTAGAAGGTCTCCTTTGGACCCATCTCTGATTATAAAAATTTTGAGGTATATCAGATTAATAGCGACTCTTCAAACATTGTTTATCAAAATCAACCATTGTTACTGATAAAGATTTTTTTCTATAGGGTTTCTCCAATATAATGTAAATAAGGAATCCCTAAGACTAGGAAACAGTATGAACTCCTTGCACAAATATATATTTTCTTGTTAATTAATCTACACAAGAACCCTTGGCAAGCCAAATGGTTCCAACTTTATGCAGCAAGGCTTAGTTGCAATAAACAAATGACTTAAAATCATTAGATAAATTATTTTTCCCTCTACACTTAGTCAATAACATAATCACTGGCACAGATTCGACAGCAACCATTCTCCAAACGGTCCCTGGCTGACAGCAGCAAAACTAGTAACAGCAGCTTCTTTGTGTTATACTGAAATTCTCTCCCACTGAAGGGGCAAAGGGTCACTGATTGCATAGTCTTTGCTCCGTTGCACACCCTTTGCTAATGTTCAGTTCTGAGAATAACGCACTGAATGTGCCACACAGTCTTGTAACTGAAACCTCTTTTTCTTATTACATATATTAAAATACTATTTAATAAATGTAAGGCACCTGTTCATTTGGATCAATGCATGTAATGTGCTGGATGAAAATCATATTAAAAAATTCTGCAGCAAAAGTATCATTTTCATTCAATACATCTTGAAAAACGACTCCTATCATTGTCACAATCTCATAATCCTTATAAAAGGATTTGCATGGTACAGCATGATTTACAATGTAATGGATTACTATTTCATAATCCTGGGGCAGGAGGAAGAAACCACAAATGTTTAAGAAAATTTTACTGCATTGCAAGCTTTTTCCAGATCCTGAAATAGGAATTGATGATGCTGCTAGGGAGGGACAGAAGTGCACAATATCTGATAACATCACACCAGTTAGCTGGTTTTTGTTTCATCTTGGTTTCCAATTCTGTGGATATCCTTGTTCTCTAACAGCTCCACCTTCTTGTCACTCGGGATTACTGCATTGTTCACCATAGCTCTTGCTAATGTGGACACGGGCACAGAAAGTGCAGTAATAGACATCGCATGAGAGAGGCAACCCTGAATTTTTCTAGCACACCATTCTAATGGACGTGACTCTTCTCTGTCACATAAAATCAATCTTTTAAAAAAGAGAGAGAGAGAGAGAGAGAGAGAGACAGATTAAGAGGAGATGATAAATAGACAGCAAACACAGTTTCCACTCACAATCACTTACGCAGGTTTAAATATAGTGCAGCGATCGAAGTTAAGTTCTTCAATTTTAACTTCTGCTTCACCCTAAAAAAACAAAATCCATGACATGTTTAAACAAGGACCCCAAAATTACTGCTCATCATTCTAGCATGCTTAAAATATTGTCAATACAATCTTGATAAAGATTCTTCAACTTTGACAGCAATTCAAACTTCTAGGACTTTTGTGTTATACTCCATAGGTTACTACTACTGATCTGCTTTTTTGTCTCCTAACAATTACAAAAAACCCAACGAAACAAACTGTATACACAAAATTGCACATGCAGTTAGCCTATAGCAAAATATATCACTGTTACCCACTCCTCCTTTCCCCCTACCCAACTATTTTCACCCTCCACTGCTACCCGTACTTCTGCGCTGCTGCTGGCAGCGGTACTGCTTTCAGAGCTGGGCAGCTGTAGATGAGTGGCTGCTGACTGAGGGCCCAGCTCTGAAGCCAGCAGCATGGAAGTAAGGGTGGCAATACCATACCATACCTTCCTTACTTCTGCACTGCTGCTGGTGGTGGCTCAGCCTTCAGAACGGGGCTTCCAGCCTGCAGCCGCCGCTCTCAGCTGCCCAGCTCTGAAGGCAGCGCCACCGCCAGCAGCAGTGCAGAAGAAAGGTTAGCAGTACCGCAACCCCCCTACAATAACCTTGCAACCCCCCACAACTCCTCTTTGGGTCAAGACCCCTACAATTACAACATCATGAAATTTCAGATTTAAATAGCTGAAATTGTAAAATTTATTATTTTTAAAATCCTATGACTGTGAAATTGACCAAAATGGCCCCACCCATAAGGCATGTTTTCCAATCTTTTATCATTCTTGGGGCTATCCTCTGAATGCTCTCTAGTTTATTAATATCCTTCTTGAATTCTTGATACCAGAACTGGACACAGCATTCCAGTAGCAGTCACACCAGTACCAATACAGAGATAATATAACCTGTCTACTCCAAATCAATATTCCTATGTTTAGACAGCCAAAGATTGCCTTAGCACTTTTGGCCACAGCATGACACTGGGAGTGCATGTTCAACTGATTATCCATCAAGATCCCAAAGTCTTTTCAGAGTCATTGCTTCCCTGGATAGAGTCCCCCATCCTCTAAGTATGGCCTGCAGTCATTGTTCCTATATGTATGACTTCATAATTGTCCATACTGAAATATGCATTGTTTGCTTACACCCAGTCTACCAACCAATCCAGGTAGTTCTAAATCAGTGACCACTCCCCCAATCTTTGTGTTACCTGTCCTCTTTGACAGTAATGATTTTATTTTTATTTTCTTCCAGGTCATTGATGAAAATGTTAAATAGCAGAGGGCCAAGATCCAATCCCTCGGTGACCCCACTACAATTACATTTTAAGACCATTTTGATTTTGTATTGTTCTTGTTCTTAATCAAAATATTCTGTGGCACTACGTCAAATGCTGTACAGAACAGGAGTATAATATGTTAACACCATTACCTTTATCAACCAAATTTGTAATCCTATAACAAACATATCAAGTTTGTTTGATGACTGTTTTCATAAAGCTATGTTGATTGGCATTAATTATATTACTCTCCTTTAATTCTTCATCAGTCAAGTCCTGTATCGGCCATTCCCTTAATCTGCCTGGAATTGATGGCATGCTGCAAGCCTATAGTTGCCCAAATCATCCTGCTTACCTTTTTGTGATGGGGAGATGATCTCTCGCCATCCTCTGATGCCCCAGGAACTGCTCAGACCCACTTTCACTTTGTGTGCAGGCTGTATTTTATTCTAAACCCAAACACTCACTCAGCACAGTGCAACATCGCCATTTTAATCTTTACCTCTTTCAACACTTCTTAGCTAGGGCCCTAGGAGGAAAATAGATTGGTCTCTGTCTCACTCTATGTTAGAAGTTCCTTCATTCCAGTCTCAGATAGCCCTATCCTCCCTCATAACACTTCCTTCCTGTCTTTTTATCAGGTTGTTCATCTAAGGGCTAATTAGTTCCTTACCTCCTCAGCCTCACCTTCACCAATCAGCTGTTATTGGCAGAACTAACCCGAGGCTACAGTGATCAGAGTGCTGACCCACCTTGTCAGATCTCAGCACTCTGTCACACCTGTTTAAATATTAGCGTAACATTAGTTTTCTTCTAGTCCTCTGGAACTTCTCTAGTGTTCCAAGACCTACTGAAAATTAACATTAATATTAAAGAAAGCTCCTCAGCCAGCTTTTTAAAGTTTTTGGATGCAAGTTATCTGGACGTACTGATTTTAAAATACCTGTAGCTAACTTCAGTAGCTGCAGTGTAACTTCTCCTGAATTATTGTTAGAATGGAAAGTAGTTGATCATCATCATATAATATGAATAAATCATCTGGCTTTTTCTCAAACACAGAATAAAAGTATTTATTCAACACTTGTGCCTTTTTTGCATTATTAACAACAATTCTACCATTTCCAGCTAGAAATAGACAAATACCATTGGTAGAATTTCCTTTGTTCCTAGTATACTTTTTAGAAGAGTCCTTCTTCTCCTTAATTCTGCTGGCCAGAGATTTCTCCTTGTGTCCTTTTGTTTCCCTTATCAATTTTCTGTAATTCCTAATTTATATTCACTATCAGCTTCCCCTTTTTTTCTATTTGTTTTTATATAAGTATATATAGACTTGGCAGAATTTGTTTTTGTTTCTTTTGTAATTTTGATGGGTAATTTTAAGATTTATTTTTAAGCTTTTTAAAACTTTTATTTAAATTTTCAGTGTGCAGAATTATGGGTTTTAAGCATTTCTTCCCTATTTTTATTTATTTAAATTTTCACAGTTACAGGAAATTATGGGGGGGGGAGTGTTAGATAATAATTAAAGGACATTAGACACAGATTCAAAAAGGTAAAGCTTTATAACCCGTTAAAAGAGAAACTGCAAATATTATGTGTAAAAATTTTAGCCTTAAATCAAACTCTAATAAGTTCTCAAGCAACATTTTTCTTACTTTGCTTTTCTGTAATTTTCTATTATTGATGGAAATACTTTTTCATTGTTGTGTGTGTTGATGTTTATCAACATTTACCAATAAAAATCTAATCTTTCCAAGTGATATAGCTTCTTTCACTTCCCCGGCTGGTTTTTTTGTTTGTTTTTTAAACCATTGTAGTCTTTTTGGATTTTGGCTTTTTGGACATCTAGTAAAATATTCTTATACTGTTCCCAATTATCATTCAAATTTTCCTGTTTAAATTCTCTCTTAGCTGATTTGGCTTATAATTGCTTTCAGCTTTGTGAAATTGGCCCTTTTAAAACAGCAAGTATATATATATTTCTTGTTTGGAATCTGTTCTGTTTGCACAAAATAAATGTAATCAAATTGCAATCACGTAATTAACCTGTGGCGCTCATTGCTACAACATACAACTGAAAAGTAATAATTTAGTAAGATTCAAGAAAGGATTCGACATTTCTATGAAAAATTAGAACATCCACAACTATGTTATACAGGATAAAAGTGTATACAAAATTTAAACGCTCTCATGCTTCAGGGTATAAGCCAACCACTAATAGACCTAAGTTAGTAAGAATTTCTCCAGTGGGCAAGTTACTCCATAATTGTCTATTAAGGGATTTCCTTCATCTTCCTCTGAAGCATCTAGTACTGGCTAGTGCTGGAGATGAGATACTGTATTAGATGGATTACTTGTTAGATCAGGTATGGTAGTTCCTATGTTCTTATGCCTGAGCTCCTCTGTGGGAAAGCTTGCGGAGGGACCTATCGACAGTTTTCAGTCTCTGAAGATATCAGTTACATAGCATTTTTCATTCAGAGATCCAGGTACCTCACAAAGATGAGCAACTATAACTATGACCATTTTACAGACTGCAGAACAGAGAGGTTAACTGATGTGCCAAGGAAATACAGGTAATCAATCAATGGCAGAGCTAGGAGTAACACCCAGATCTCTTGACTCCCACTTGTGTACCATACAGGTATGAACCATGGTTGTTATAAAAAAGACCAAACAAAATTATCTTCCTTTTTGTTAACACTTGTGAGAAGGGAGAGTAGGATTTCTATAACTTTTGGAAGAAGAATGTGGTAGATTGGAATTAATACGTCAATCATTCATATTTTACATAGGATCAATTTAATGAGTAGAAAAAATTATAAAAATTTTATGAGCCTTGTCTCTGTAACCTCAGATGTAAGGCAGACAAATAACCTGTTTTCAAGGTTAGCACATTCATTCAGGGACAGAAAACATCTCCTAATTACAATCATCGGTCATTATCTGTATACACCTTTAGGCAAACTAACTTTTAAAAGCAACATGGGAAAAACAAAGTGAGTGATTTTGGAAAAAAAAATTCAATGGACATGAGATAGTAATATCCAGTGTGCAGAAATACTTGGCACACCACTTTGAGTGGGTGCATTTGACCAGGACATGGGTGGTCAGGCCCAATGGTCAGAGCAGGAGTCAGTAGCCAGGAATTGGAGCCAAGGGTCAGAGCTGAAGTCAGGCAAGTCTGGGAACAAACAGAAGCTACCACAGTTGTGGGCAGATACTTGGAGCAGCCACTGAATTGCAGCTGCTACTGGGCTTAAGAGCCGGTCAGCTGATCCTTCCAGCTGATCAGGTGGCAAAGCCAGTCAGGCCACCTACTGCAGCTACACTTCTTAGGTAGCCCAGAAAGTGGCTCTGCTCTGGTTCTTGACTGGGTGATGTGATAAGCACAAAAACCTCAAGTTTCAGAGTAACAGCCGTGTTAGTCTGTATTCGCAAAAAGAAAAGGAGTACTTGTGGCACCTTAGAGACTAACCAATTTATTTGAGCATAAGCTTTCGTGAGCTACAGCTCACTGCATCCGGTGAAGTGAGCTGTAGCTCACGAAAGCTTACTCCTTTTCTTTTTGCAAAAACCTCAAAGAAACTGAAAATTACAATAGGGCTGTGAGGATTGAGAGACTATCTGAGGAGAGAGGCTTCTTGCTGACAGGTTGCTCAGGAAGAGAGACAGAAGGTATGGGGACATTAACACTAGAGGATGCATTTTTCATAAATGTAAGATGTTGCTCGTTATAATTATGCCCACCTCGCTAAACTCTTACTGAGTATAAGACCAGATATGATCTGTCGACCCATCACTTTAATAAGGTTTTCTCTCTTGCTTTTGATTAAAACTTAAGTATTTAGTCTTTGTCTGCACAGGGGGTTTTCTCCAGTTACAGCCATTGGTGACAAGCACTGGGTCCCACCTAGTTGCGCCAGCGGAACTTGCCTCAGTTTCAAGCAGGGGTTGGCACCACTGGTGCAAATAGCAACATTGCCAACCTACGCAAGAGGTTTGCACAAATGCAGTTACCTCAATGGCTGTAACTGGGACAAATCCCCAGTGTAGACAGGGCTGCAGATTGTTTTGAGGTCAAAATCACGGAGGCACTCAGGCACACTTGGAAGTGAAGACAGATTTCTGACTTCTTCTGAGAGAGGACATCTGAGAGAACTATATCTATCCTGGAGCAATTGAATGAGGCAACCCCTAAGAAATACTAGGCATTTAGGAAGAACTGGGATGACCTCAGGTGACTTGCACCATTACACTACCGCATGACTGAGTTTCAACTCAGTTCAAACTGAAGTAGCTGTAAGTGGTAGCATTAAAAAACATATACGGTGGTAACTTACCTGTAGGAATTAGTTCCAAAATGAACCTCTGCAAAGCAAAGTCAGCTCAAACCACTAGTAAACATGCTGGGGAACAATCCAGCATTGGTGAGGGGGATGAATAAGTAACCTAATAGGATTTTCCATTTGTAAGATGTATGATTCTGTGAAAATATATTTTGATTGAAGGAGCTGCTCTGGAGATATATTGTTATTAAGACACTCAGGAAAACAAGAGGCATGAAGAATCTCTCTCTCTCCTCTCTGAAATCCTGGCCCTTTTGAAGTCAGCGGAAGTTCTCCCATTGATGTCAATAAGACCAGTATTTAATCTTCTGTGTTTATCTTAGGCCTTGTCTTCACACACACAAAAAGTTCTTAACTTGAGTTAGCTAACTGGAATTAATTAACTCAAGGTAAAATCTGAGTGCTGACAAGGCAGGTTGTAGTTTTTACATGAGTTAACAGGTTGAACTTCAGATAAAACAGATAGGGCCAGATTTTCAAGGGAGCTCAGTACCCACTGTTGGGGCCAGACTTTCTTTTTGAAAACCTGACCATAAATGTCAGAATGGGAGCTAGTAGGCACTGTGTACTTTGGAAAGTATGGACCTTATTTAGGTGCATAAATGGGAGCTGAGATATTTTAAAAATCTGATCCAAACTGTGGGTGCTGAGCACTTGAAAACATGGCCCCACTGGGCCAATTCTGTCCTCTGTTACACAGGTGTAACTCTTCTGGAAGGCAGTGGGAATTTTATTCACATAAGAGGACAGAACTGAATCCTGAGAAGCCCTAGATAGCAACAATGTAGTTGAATTGTAAAAAATCATAGAAATTAGAAATGAAAAAGAACTTGGGCCAAATGTTCAAAGATATTTAGGCACCTAACCAGGTTCGGCACCTAGGGTGGATTACAAAGGTTTTTAGGCACCTAACTGACATTGAAATCAATGGGAGTTAGGTGCATAGATACCTATGTGAATCCCATCCCTAGTGGGATTTTCAGAAGCACCTATCCGCAACTTTAGGCATCTAAATACCTTGAAAATCTGGCCCTTTATCTAGTCCATCCATCTGCCAGTGCAGGATTATCTCTGATAGTAAATTTTCTAGTGTTTTTTTTTTTCAATCTAGTTTTAAATTTCTCAAATCACTCGAGCTGTCTAAGAATCTTCTCCAATTTTTCTTTGCTTAGTTTTATTCCTGGTTAACCTCCCCCTCTTTTTGGATAACTGCTTAAACAATTCACTGGGAAATTTTGACTTTGCACACTTTAGCCGTACAGAAATTTCTCCAGATTATTATTATAAGATTTAGACCAACCTTGATTTTTAAAATAAAAAAAATACTGTACTTATCAGCTCCATTGCTAGATACCAAGAGGAAGTGTTTACAACCACCAGCTTTTGCCGACTCTGCTGACATGCAAACATAATCTTGATCAACGCGAACAAATCCATCCTAGGATAAAAAATTATTTGGATTAGAGCCAGGTCAGAAGAATCCACAGAAGAGGGAAAGTGTGTGGGGTGGGGGAAAGCAAAACTATAAGTGGGATAAAATCCAGTGATTCTCCGTTTTCTTCCAGATATCTTTCATTTTTCAAACAAAGACTGAAGGGAAATTCCATGGTACTTCATTTTAGAAAAGCATTTCATACTTAACTAAGCTAAGGATGGGTAAATGGTTTCTAACCATTAGAAGAATGAGGTTCTGGAACATCCTCCCAACAGGTGTAGGGGCGGAAGGGAGGGGGCAACTACGTAGTTTTAAGATTGCTCTTAATAAATTTATTACCAAGAGGTTGCCCGCAATAGCAGGGGTCTGGATTTGATGACTCAAGAGCTCCCTTCCAGTCCTATTTAAGTCAGTAATTCAAAGGTTGGTTGTCTTATTTCTGCAGTTGAGCAGAATCTTTGTAAAGCACACTTTTGTAGACGCCAGATTCCTTCATTAACGGCCCAATCTTGAAAGATCCTGAGTGCATCCTGAGAAATACGGAGTGCCCTAAATTCCTACTGAAGTAACATCATAGGGTCTACTCCTGCAAGCACAGGTTGGCTGTATCTGTCCCCAATGTAGAATTTAAAAGCACATAAAAAACAAAAAGTAACCAAATATTTAAGTTATTTAACCCACGGTTAAGTAAATTCCTAAATGTTATCTTTGTTTAATTAGAAGATTTTAAAAGCAGATAAACAAGGCATCTACAAGTCATTCACCAGTTAGGAGAAAAGAGAAACTGCCTCAGAACATTACATAGTAGCATTAGGATATTTCTTAGATTTCTGGGTATGCTTTCAGTGTCTTGTTTTGTAAATGTGACAAAACCTCAGCCCTTCAGACTAAATGGAGATTTTTGCCTTACAAAACTAATAAAAAATAGAAGCTTCCCTCAATAAAACTGCAAATGCTGCTGATAAATATTAATTCTAACTTTTTTTTTGAAAGGGCTTGTTTGGGTATTTTGAGTAGTAGCCGTCTGCTTTAAATCTCTCATTCTTTGTATCAGCTTCTTAAAAAAAATTAGCCAATCAAAAGTCCCTAGACCGACGCTGTCTCTCTCAGTTAATCCAAGGCCAGTAAAGGGATAATTTGATTAAACTGAGACCCTAATTTATTTAGCTTTAGTTCTGGATCAACCTCTCCTTAATAGAGTGCTGTCGTCTCCAATTGTTTGATGAAAATTAAAGTGACATAAATACCATGGGACTTTTTCAATCTGATTAGTCAGCTAACTTGCATCAATACTACCCCAGCCATCAGACGCTGGCGTCCTTCCTTTCACAAGCCTTACTAACAACTGACAAGTTCTCCTTGAAGAACTGGCACCCACGCTGCCACTCAGACCCCCACACTTAACCCATCATCTCTCCTCAATGGGTCCTGTTTGACAAGGTGCCCACACCTTTTTCCACTGCTGTTCCCCGGACAAAGCTAAATATTGTTTTATTAGCAATCAATAGCCTGTTAATCCCAAATGATTTCACAAATCCACTGAGTTCTCAAACTGATTATAAACATTCGTTTTTCTAAGCTGCTAAATTCAGATGGGTTTTCTCCTTTCCTCCCTCCACCTCCAACATGTGGCATTTTAATTAAGAGCAAAACCTCAACAGCCAAAAATGCCTGTTGTCTTTAATGTTGCATTTAACTGGCTATCAATTTTCAAAGACTTAACATACACTTTATATATGATCAAATCTTTGGCACAATAAGCTCCATAGATTTAGGATCTCCATGAAGATTTCTACTGGATCCTCTACTTTCTAATCTTCCATTTAAAACCAAATGGTAATAATAAAGTTCCTACACCTTTCTTTTGCCTTCCCTGCCCCATACAATAGTGCATTCTTGTTGAGTCTACAGCCAGGCAGAATGAAACAGCCACAGCAAAAAAACAAACTTCTAGTTACAGTATAATAAATGGCAACACAGTTAACTAACTGCTGAATCACATACTCCATGTTCAACAATTGGAAAGCCTGGTACATTCTGATGGCCCATTTGTTTGTATAATGGTCATGAACATTTCTTCTTTGAAGTCAGAAGAGGATGAGCCAGGGTGGCATTATGAACATGCTATCTATTGACTAATTCAGCCTCGCCCACCCATAAAATCTACTTTCTTCACCTTACCACAATGATGTTGATGACTAAGGGCATGTCTTCACTAGCAACGTTAAAGTGCTGCTCTCCCAGCACTATAAAAAAAAACCCATCTCCATGAGAGAAATAGCTACCAGCGCTGGGAGCACGGCTCCTGGCATTGTTGCACTGTCTATACTGGCACTTTACAGCCCTGAAACTTGCAGGGCTCAGAGGGATGTTTTTTTCACACTTCTGAGTGAGAAAGTTGCAGCGTTGTAAAGTGGCAGCATAGACAAGGCCTAAGGAAAAAGCTAATGTTTACTTATCCACCAAAGTAAAGGTTACTTGCCTGAGACAAACAGGCAGGTAGAATTTTGCAAGTCTAGACTATTCTATATATGCCCCTACTTGGTTGTGTAATAAATGTATTTAAGGGAATGTCTACACTTACCTCTGGAGCAATTGATCCAGCAGGGGTTGATTTATTGCGTCTAGTGAAGAAGCGATAAATCAACCGCCGAGCGCTCTCCCGTCGACTCCGCTACTCCACCGGAGAGAGAAGCGTAGACAGAGTTGACGGGGGAGCGTCAGCAGTCCACCTACTGCAGTGAAGATACCGCAGTAAGTAGATCTAAGTACGTCCACTTCAGCTACGTTATTCACGTAGCTGAAGTTGCATAACTGAAATTGATCTCCCCCAGTGTAGATCAGACCCTAGTGTAGAACCTGCTCTCTAAGTCATCAGTTTTGGCAGAGGCTGTGCATATTGTAGACAATTCTGCATCACAAGTTACAAATGAAATATTACAGAGGTAAAGTTTCAAATAGATGATTTTGTCATGCTGAAATTTCAGCTCTGCATCTAGGCTCAGTTAACTTGACAGTATCCACTTGAAGCGTAATGTTTAAAAGGTCCCCAAAGTAGATTCTTTTAAAGGAATCTTTTCCATATTCTGTATTTCTTTTATACATTTAATTCCACCCCTGCCCGACAGAACTTTCTATACAAAAAAAATCTACCTTACCAGACAAATATCACTCACAAGAGTGAAACAAAACATGGGCCCAGGTGGTAACGCTTTAACTTAGAATCAGAACTAAATCCAAATTTTCCTAAATGTGGGGGTTGGGGGAAGGATTGTTAGCTGTTCTACTAAAAAAAGAAAAGGAGTACTTGTGGCACCTTAGAGACTAACAATTTTATTAGAGCATAAGCTTTCGTGAGATACAGACTAACACGGTTCTGTTCTACTGTTTCTGCGCTGATTGAAAGAAGGGAGTGAAACAAAGGGATTCGTACAATACTTCTGCAAAGTGAAAACTAAGCAACGTTGTGTTTTTTTGCTTACTGCTCCTCCCTTTGCTTTTGTGGTACCAAGACAACAGAATCCAACATCATGACCTTGAAATGATGCAGAATATTCATCCAGTTTTTCCAAGTCTACCACCTGTTGATTCTAAAACACAAGGATACAAAATAACATGAAAACATTAACAGATAAAGCAGTGTTAAAATTGACACCAAATATGCCAGTCATATGACTTACCACATTTTGATATGCCACTTCTTCAAAAGTCAGTTTTCTACGTCCTATGATGATGACATTAGAAAACAATTGCTGTTTCAAAATTTCTTTTAACAACTCTTTGCCAGTTGCTCCTTATGCACCAAGGATAAAACAAGATTTATTATGTTTCTTGAAGTTTTCACGAAGGTTTTGTATGTTCTCAAGCTCAGCCATTCTGTATATGAAAAAAAAAATCATACAGTTCTTTAAAAGAGTCACAATGGATTTTTTTAAACATCCTTTTGTTTAGTGGTAAAGAAGCAGACTGATTGTTTTCTGTTATATCAAATTTACTGTGTTTTTGTTTAATAGTAGAAAAGAAAGGTTTAAATGTTTTAAGGACTTTTTCATTGAACCATGTCTTCAGTCTCTCAGGACCGTTCTCAAACTGTGACAATTTGAATAAATGATTTTTTTAAAATGAAGAGTGAAATGTTATGTCTCATTGACATACACTAGGAAACCCGTCATTGTAACAGGGAGCTGGAAAATAACTTCTTTACCTTTAATCCAAAATAAGAAATTATCCTTGAAAGTGACTGAGAATTTGGCATGTTTCATATCTCCCTAGTAAATCCCATCCCGATTGCCTATTATTCAGTATCCACCACAGGGTGGGGGTGTAGGGGTTATTTCTGGAATTCTGCTGGGAAAGGTAATAGGTATGACATAAAAGAGCTAATTATCCCTAGTCATAAATAGCACCTCTCTCTCTAATAAATAACTTGAATGCCCTCTGAGTGCAGAGCACCAAAGCCTTGGTGGAGGGGCAGGGGTATGTGCTGCTGGTATCCTGGCTGGCAGCACGAGGAGGCTCTTGGAACTACATATAATACTTTGGGGGCTGGCGATCTCTCGTTACAAAGAACAAACAATGCTGATACCTAGTTTTTATATATTGCCTTTTATTGATAGATCTCAAAGAGCTTTACAAAGGAGGTAAATATCATTACCCCCCTTTTACTGATTGGAAAGCAAAACAGGGGACTACACGTATCCTGGAATGCAGTGACAATGAAAAGGAATTAGGGGTCATGGTAGATAACCAGTTGAACATGAATTCCCAGTGCAATGCTGTAGCTAAGAGGGCTAACCCAATCCTTTGATGTAAAAGCAGGGAGGTGGTATGGGCCCTGTATTACAGCATTAGACTGCAGCTTTGTGGGGAGTTGCTGACTCAGTTGATCTCTCTCATATTGCAAGTAAGTTGATGATGATTTTGTAGACTTGTGGTCTGTCTGTTCAATGCCTCAGACCTCCAGCCTGGTCATTGTTTCAAGTCCGCCCCTTTTAGCGTACAAATAAAAAGTCCAAGAACAGGGAGGTCTTCAGGATCAGATAAGAGATTCAGGGCTTCCCACTTAGTTTGGGGTCTCATGGTCCAGATTCCTGTATCTTCAGGACCTTCCATCAACTAGGTTTCCCGCTGAGGGATAGGGTTTTATAGTTTTCCCTCTTCAGGCAGTGGTAGGGGAGTCCAGGCCCACCCTCTCTACTGAGCTCAGATGCAGAGCCCAGTGGTAGGTAGCTAAGTCCTGCACCCTCAGGTACTATGTGGCTGCCTCCTGGATCACTTCCTACAAGCCCCCGTTCTTCCCACAGGGTAAAGTAAAGAACTGAACATAAAGATAAAGTCTCTGACCTTCAGAGTCACAGGCCCCTTCTCTGTAGGCTTGGTCACAGCAATACAGCCAGGCCTCATGCAGCAAGAACTCCTGCAGGGCTCCTTCCCAGGAGTTTAACATGTAGATCAACTCACCTCCACTGTCTGCCTTCCACTGACCCTACTCTGTTCCCCTTTTTAAGCCCCTCCTCAAGCCAATGCAGACTTTGTGGTTGGGCAAAGCCAACTGGGTTCGGAGCAGCTCCTTAACCCCCTCTTGTCAAGTGTGGGGTCTGTATACTCTATTACAAGGAACTACTAGATAGTCTAGTCTGGCCTCTTGTATATCACAGGCCACCAACACCACCCAACAGCTACACATGAAACCCAATAATCGAAACAAGTTCAAAGTATTAGAGCCCACAGGAGACTAGACTGTTATATGGCACAGGCAGAAAATAGGAGGGTTTGAGATGCACCAGTGCTTGAGGCCCCTGTAATAGCAGGGAAATGATTCAGTAAAAAATATCCAGATAATCCTGGCAAGTGACCCACATCCATATGCTGCAGAGGAAGGTGAACTACCCTGCCCCACAAGGTCACTGCCGACTGACCTGGGGAAAGTTCTTTCCTGACCCCACATATGACGATCAGTTAGACCCTGAGACTGTGAGCAATAACCAGCCAGCCAAGCAACTGAGAGACAACGCCCTGGCCCACCCCACCCAATTTCCCCATCTCCAGCTGTGGAAGGGGATTTAAAAAAACACTCTCCCAGAATACCTTGGGGAGATGGGAGAATCTCTTCTTGACTTCTGCCAGTGGCCTGCTGAAACTCTGACCATGAGCTTTAGGAACACAAGACATAAACCTGAAGTGATCCCCAGGGCTGTTGAGCCCTGCCTCCTACCATCACAAGCAACCCTGTCATACAACTGCACTAATAAATTTGTCCCACTTTCTCCAATTAACCACAGGAACAATTTACCTAGGGATGTGGTAGATTCTCCATCATTTGAAGTACTTAGATCAAGACTGGACGTCTTTCTAAAAGACATGCTATACTCAAACAGAAGTTATGGGTTTGATGCAGAAATTACTGGGTGAGGTGAGGTTGTTATGCTGAAGGTCTGACTGGATGATCATAATGGTCCCTTCTGGCCTTCTTTAAGGCCATTTCTAAGAATTAATAAATAGTCCTCCCATGGCTGTATATGGCCCAATTTTACAGAGCTGCCACATTCACAAATGTATATTATAGCAAGCCTGTGCTGCATGAGGGCTTGGAGGATACAGGTGAGATTTGGTAACAACTGCTGCCCTATAGGCACCTCAAAGTCCTCCCGATGCTGCAGAAGCAGAGTTGCTGCATTCACTACAGTGCTGGCAGCACCACTCACTGCTGAGCAGCGCATGCATATCTGCATTACCTCATCCCCTCTATCAAACCCACTCTGAGCAATTCCCAGAGTAACCCCCCACAAGTCCACCAAATCACCATCAGCTTACTTGCAATATGAGAGAGAGAGAGATCAACTGAGTTAGCAACTCCCTACAAAGCTGTGTTCTTCGTAGAAGCAGGTAACTCTGAGCATTCTCACTCAGTAGACATGATCACTCTCACCCCACGTTCCACAGATATGCTCCAGCCACACCCACAATGCATCTCTCACTCCCCAAACACTCCTATGTTAATGCGGTTGGGACAATCTTGCTGTAGAACCAGTCACTGTACCTTTAAACCAGTGGTGAATTTGACCACACCCAAGGAACCCTGACCAGCTCAATTAGGACAGCTATTAGATCTGCCACTGGCAAAATTAAAACACATTAGTGGGACACAGGATGTGACCCAACATATTTAGGATAGATGGGCAAATAAATTTGATAGATAAGACAGAAGATATACTTTAATATAATCTTTAATGTAATATTATCTTCCACTATCAATGATAGGTTCTTTAGAATTCAGAAATATAATATTTCTACATTTATTATGCAGTCTTTCCTATTTGTATAGGTATGCATTAATACATGTAGATTAAATCAATGTCACTTGATTCATTGTCAGTTTGTGGACCCATACAGTTGGGTCCTATAGGGGCTGATTCAGAAGTTTTTGAAGTAAATTAAAAGTAGCAGGCTTTGGATCAGACCTATACCATTGTACTTAGAATCAGAGAGGATCAGAAATGCATGTCAGTAAATTAGGAGTTTTCATACCATCCCCCCAGGACTGTTCCAGTATTCGCCACATATCTGAATTGCACATTTCTGCAGCAGAGTTTATTTTCACATGGATGAAGAGAGTCAAAAGTTTTAGCTACTTTGTCTCTATTTAATTAAGCACACTCTAATACCCTTAATAATTCAATAGCATTCTATCATAATGGTCTAAAACACTACAGTTTATAGCATTATGTTGGTTTTTCGACTATGGAAGCAAGATTGGAATCTATTGTCATAATTTTTTTAATAAGGACAGCTACACATTTTAAATCATTTTCACTTTTAATTGTTGTACTCCTCGTTGTTTGTAATATTTGTAATACCGTCTTAAAAACCAGAAACTAAATATCTTTCTAAACTACTTTGTCCTACTCTGAATTGCAAAGTACGTAGCCCCTGTTCCTATAAACATAAACTCAAATGTGGGTTTGCAGGACTGGTCCATTTTTGCCATGGAACACCACATTGTGACTGCTTTTCTTTGTTTCTTCTCTTCCAGTGAAGTAACATTCTGCATCACTGATGAACACTGCTCTGTGAATACAACCAAGCACTATCAAATTGTCATCCACTCCATTTGTGTGGAGTGTGGGGGTTAGGGAGTCTGGTGTAGTTTAGGATAAATAGGATTTGCAGAAATCAATTTTAACTGACAATCAATTCTTACTCCCACCAGGACTTGTAAGCTTGCGAATTTTAATTGTTTTTTTTTAATATAATACACTGAAAATAACTGATCATTATCTGGGTAAGCTTAATACCAAGCCAAGAATTGCAATCACTACTTACTCTGCCACAGAAACTAAAGAAGTAAACAAGTAAAACTTAGCCAGTGAGAGTGTGTTAAAGGTAACAATGATCTTGTGCAAGCCATAAATTTGGTAACCAGAACTGTGTTGAAATTATGGTTGCATCATTCTACCAACTGAAGATAGTTAAGTCCCAGGCAGACTGTGAAGACCTACGAAAGGATCTTTCAAAACTGGGTGACTGGGCAACAAAATGGCAGATGAAAGTCAATGTTGATAAATGCGAAGTAATGCACATTGGAAAACATAACCCCAACTATACATATAAAATGATGGGGTCTGAATTAGATGTTACCACTGAAGAAAGAGATTTTGGAGTCATTGTGGATATTTCTCTAAAAACATCCACTAAATGTGCAGCGGCAGTCAAAAAAAGCAAACAGAATGCTGGGCATCATTAAGAAAGGGATAGATAATAAGACAGAAAATATCATATTGCCTCTATATAAATCCATGGTACGCACACATCTTGAATACTGTGTCCAGATGTGGTTGCCCCATCTCAAAAAAAATATATTGGAATTGGAAAAGGTTCAGAAAAGGGCAACTAAAATGATTGGGGTATGGAACAGCTTCCATGTGAGGAGAGATTAATAAGACTGGGACTTTTCATCTTGGAAAAGAGACAAGTAAGAGGGGATTTGATAGAGGTCTATAAAATCATGACTTGTGTGGAGAAAGTGAATAAGGAATTGTTATTTATTCCCTTCTTATAACACAAGAACTACGGGTCACCAAATTAAATTAATAGGCAGCAGGTTTAAAACAAACAAAAGGAAGTATTTCTTCACACAATGCACAGTTAACCTGTGGAACTCTTTGCCAGAGGATGTTGTGAAGGGTTCAAAAAAAGAACTAGATAAATTCATGGAGGATAGGTCCATCAATGGCTATTAGCCAGGATGTGCAGGGATGGTGTCCCTAGCCTCTGTTTGCCAGAAGTTGGGAATAAACGACAGCAAAAGGATCACTTGATGATTACCTGTTCTGTTCATTCCCTCTGGGGCACCTGGCATTGGCCACAGTCCAAATATAGGATACTGGGCTAGATCGACCATACTGGGTCAGACCAAAGGTCCTTCTTATGTTCTTATGTACCACCTACATGCAACTTACAAAATAAAACAATACACCTTAAGTTGCATCAGAGCAGATGTACCTTTTATTCATATTTTACAACATTACAAATTGTTCAAGACAAGTCTATGAAAAAAGTTTCCTGTATTATTCTTACCTTGTTCCTCCTCCCACTCCCACAGGCTTGTTTATTTACCCACCTGTTACATCTTTAGATTGAAAACTGCTGGGGGCAGGGACTGTCTTTTGCTACATGTCTGTACAACACTGAGCACAATGGGGCCATAACCAGGCTGGGGGCTCTAGGCACTACTCTAATACAATAAATAAATAATAATTAAATAATAATTATAGCAACATTCTTTTTTTCCTTCCCTGACATGGCTCAGTATCCTTTATATTGATCATCTTTTTTTTGATCCACCAAAATGTTTCTACTTGTATTTGGTCAAGGCTAATTACATATACAAAGCTTGGTAAGAATAAGGAAAGGGCCTGTACGCTATGGCCCTCTTTTATTAAGTGCCTGGTGAGTTCATTAAACATCAGGGTGAATATAACTATTATAAATTAATTGTTAGTTATCAACTGGATGTTTGGTGCCAAACAAGCTGCAAAGCAATACATGATACCTACCCCCAAGCAGCATACAGTGTAAAGGATGGATTGTAACCTTACAATTCAGGCTAAATAAGGGGTAGTTTGTAGCTGTACTCCCCCTGATAAATCTGATTTGTTTTTTTAATTGCTAAAACATGATATGGGTGAGTTCATATTTCTCCACAACCACTGATGGAAACATTAAAGGTGTACTTCTCATTTATACAGATGCAGCTCTTTGTAAGTAAAGTTTTGTTTACATCTGGGATGTTTTGCAAAAATCTCCTACTGTTGCTAGCACTTGTTCATCTCCACCCTAGTGTAGATGGCCTGCTGATTGCTACCAACATTTTAAGCGCAGCGCTATGTTGGGTAGATCATGTTCTAAGAGCAGGGTTAGATGATGCTAGTGGCAGCAAAATTGTACAAGGCCCAAGAGAAGAATTTGGCCCTAAATCTGTAAGCAATTCAAAATGTGCAACAGTTTTTGTTAAGTCATTATCTCTTTTAAGTCAAACAAAAGTACACAGGTAATTAAAGTGAGACTCCATCCCATCCTGGCAAACAATGACCTGGCCTATGTTATTCATACCATCACCACCTCTTGGCTGCACCACAGCAATGCAATATACCTAGACATGAAGCCATCAACTAATAGGAAACTCCAGCTAGTACTGAACGCTGTAGCATTCCTCAGGAACACAAGTTTCCATGAACAAATCCAATTTCAAGGTCTCAGTCTGTATCTTCAAGACACTCAATAGCTAGGGCCAAGGATATCTGAAATATTGCCTAAAGCTCCAGGATGAAGACCATGATCTACAACTTAACTCCTCTGGCACAGTGGAATATTTAATCAGGTAGCCAAATGCAAGTTTTTGGTAGTACCTTTTTCAGTGTCTATAAAACTTTTTTTTGTGAATTCTAAATTTCAAAACCCTAAATTCAAAGATACTGCTTGATGACATCTTGTCACTGTTAAGCATTTTGAAATATGTTGAGCACTTATTACCACCTCCTCTCCTGATTCACAAGCTGGGTGATGATGAAACAACTTTAATTGGATTTCAATTATTTTTTACATGAAAACTTCCATAACAAAGAATTAGTATGAACATAATTAGCTAGGAGGTACGTGTGTCTGTACTTGCAGTATACCTTGCTAATATGTCCCCTCCACGTGCCCAAATCAACACACAAGGCATATTCTTTTTGTACTCTCAGAGCATGCTTACTTAACAAATTCTTACATATTCACTCATAATAATTAATTTCCAGTATTGGACAGTTATAGAAATTAACAGATTTTAAATAAAACACATGGCCAGCTGTTTTCTTGAGGCCCATGTTCCAGGAATATGGAAAGGCATATGGAGTGACAGGTACATTGAAACCACCTTCATGAAGTATGGCCATGGCCATGGCAGCACCATTAGGATCAACCTGAAACCAAAGACCCTCAAGACATGGGCTCTTAGCCTCCACATATGCAGCTGACTGGTGGTAGACATTGCAATCATAGATGGCACCACTGAGACATAAATACAAGAGATCCACAAAGAAGAAATGAAGTCAAGGATTGTTGAAGATACAAGGGACAGAGAAGCCATGAGTAAGAAGCTAGAGTTGTGCATGGATACCTAAGCACCCAGTGGCAATAATAAATATTTTCAGTGGTCTTGTGGCACCACCGTCAGTCAAAGTAGACAACACATTTACAACTGAAATTAATCAAATGCAAGAATTTGAACATAGCTGGTCCAGAGTTCTGTGATACAATATCAAGGATAGCAGAGGCACTGGTAATGACAAAAAGCATGTACAGGTTTGTCCAACAAAGATATCTGACACTAACCTTATCTATTCAAGAGTGCCTACAAGCAAGTTCATAAGAGGTTGTCCTCAAGAATATATTGTCACATGAGTTGACTTCTGTACCAAAGTCAATGTTCACTGACTCTGGTTACATGAGGACTGCAAAGGCTAACTCTAACCTAAAGAAGCAGCTGCAGACTGAAGTGTCAACTGGACATACTTCATGAGAAATCATCTGCACAGCAATTGATGATTTCATAATTCTTTGGGTAGTACAATGTGTGATGCTGCACCCCATAAGGCTTTATGGAAATATGCTTATGAATGTATATATGATATAACTGGAATATGTTTTATGCTACATATGCCATGTAACATATCTATGTAAAGGTTATGATCTACTGAATATATTCATCCTATTTGTATGCATGTGTCATTGTTGTATTCGAAGTTATGAATATTGGCTGTATACTTGTTTGATTTTAAATACCCTTAGTAAGGCATTTAGTCAGCTTCTTTAGAAAGGAATTTGCAAGTTAAGTGCCCAATTAAGAAGCACTTAATGGACAATGAATCTTGGAAGGCTCCAATCCACATAGGAAGTCTACATGAGGACGTTCAAGGTAGCATGCAAACCATGGCTGCTACCTGTAAGTTGTGAGTCATGCATGGACATGTGACTTGCCCATGTGACTCCAAAACTCCATCTTGTAACTGGAATTCTACACAGGGGGATGGAGGGGTGTCCACCCACAAGAGAAAGTCTATTTAAACCCCTGGGAGACCCCTCCATTTTGTCTTCAGCTGGCTAAAGAGATAGCCTCTCCACCCTCAAGGGTACTTGAAAGAAACTGGAACAAAGGACAGTAACTACAGGGGGTGTGAGTGATTGCTGGACCCAGACTAGAAGGAGACTAGTCTGTAAAAGGAAGCTTACTGGAATTCCTCTGAGGATGAGGTTTTTATCTGTATTCAGTTTTCTTACTGTATTAGACATAGACTTGCGTGTTCTATTTTATTTTGCTTGGTAATTCACTTTGTTCTGTCTATTACTTGGAACTACTTAAACCCTATTTAATAACATCACTTTTTACTTATTAATTATGTATTAATGTATGTATTAATACCTGGGGGGGGCAGCTGTGCACATCTCTCAATCAGTGTTATAGAGGGCGAACAATTTATGCGTTTATCATGTAGAAGCTTTATACAGGGTAAAACAGATTTATTTGGGGTTTGGACCCCATTGGGAGTTGAGCATCTGAGTGTTAAAGATGGGAACACTTCTTAAGCTGCTTTCAATTAAGCCTACAGCTGTTAGGGGATGTGGTTCAGACCTGGGTCTGGGTTTGCAGCAGGCTAGTGGGTCTGGCTCAAAACAGGCAGGGCACTGAAGTCCCAAGCTGGGAGGGCAGGGAAAGCAAGGGCAGAAGTAGTCTTGGCACATCAGTTGGCAACCCCAAGGGGGTTTCTGTGATCCAACCTGTCACACAATGGTCAGCAAGTGGGATCATTAAGAACTTTGTGACCAATTTCAGAGTCTACCCTGAACTCAAGTGAGCAGTAGGAGAGGTATTCCTTCTCTTTGACAGGTAGAAAAACTTCCCCACAAAGAATCCCAAGATCTAGCAGAGCTACAGAAGCATGCAGAATATATCAATTGAGTACAAGTACACAGCTACCACCACAGACAGTTGTCTGACGGTTACTGAAAACAAAAGAATTGATTGACACTTGTATAGAATTCATTAAAGACAGTTTCACCAATGACTCACTAAAGCACAGGCAGAGACAACACCCCAACTGAAATAAACCAGAAAGGTGATGATCGGCAGAGAATGTATGGCCACCCTGCATGATGAAGCCAACAACATCCTTGTATGATAAATGGTGATAGTTACAAAAGAGAAGCCGGTGGGCATGCCAATATTATCAGATTACATTGAGGTATTTGTTTTACTCTTGTACTAATACCTTGAACCAGGCCTAACATCTTTAGTGATTATGGAACCCCCAGTGCAAGAGAGCTGTAATAGACATCCATATTACTACAGTGCAACCCCAGAACATTTCCTCAGGACTGTTAGCTGCCCATGCACTCACTTCTGCCATAACCACCAAACCGTCAGAAGACTTGCTGCATCCCCCTTGAAAATCCAACAGGCCTCCCCTCGCGGGTGCCCCCTACTTGAGAACCTCTTTTCTAAGGGATGGGGAGAGGGGTGGCACACTGACATTTTATCTAGGGTGGCAGATTGTCTTGAGCAGCCTCCGGGGAGGAAGTCTCATAATCTTTTGTAATTTTACGGCAGTATTTTGTTAAATATTTAGGATTTAAAATTTTTTAAAGCTTTTCATGTTATCTTTTTCCACAGTACGTGGTTAGTATTTTTACATTTTCTGTAAAAATAAATCTCACTAAGTTTCAGAATTCTTTACACAAGTGCTTCATAATTGGAAAAAAAGAGTTAGTTACTTTTGACAAAAGACACATCTGGAGTTCTCTAAAGTAACCTGATAACAGTATATAGTCCAGAATGGACAAATTCTGCCCTCACTTACCCCTGTGTTGCATGGGCATAACTGAGTGCAGACTTTGCCCCAAACAGACTAAACTAATTTGATTATGCCCCCACATCACTGGTTTAGCACAGGAATAATTTCATTCTGCTACAGCTGACATATTCATCATGTAATTAGAAGTTAAGGACTTAAGAATCTAACTCTAAATTACAAATGTTTGGGTCCTTATTTAGGATTTAGAGCAAGGATTCTTTCTTTCTTTCTGGCACTCAAGTTTCCCTTTGAGCACACAAGAGGGCAGTGCAGTTCTAAACTGAGCACAGCTCTCCATATCAAGCAGAAGTTAAGTTTGTGGGTTGTGATAAACACAGAAAACGATCAGTCAAAGTCTAAGAAACACAATCCTGATATTAAAGGATGATTTCTGTCATCTGTCTCAATATTACAATTTGAAAATCCAACTTTAATAACTACATTTTTCTACTTTATCCACCCCAGCTTCCACACACAATGAACCTTTGTAATGTCAGGGGCAAAAAAAGACAAGGAGGGTGAATGTTCGTTTTCCTAAGTGTGAAGAACTGGCAGAGCTCTATCAGCACAGGATTGTGATTTCTTAGCAATACTACAGTTCCCATTGATTTTGGGACTAGATATGAGTGCTCAGTGTCTTTCAGGATTTGGCCCCATATTTGTAAATGAGATAGACAGCTAGCACCACATTATGTTCCTCTTTGTTCAGTGTTCAAAAGCAGACCTTGTTTGTCTGAAATTGATCTTTTCAAAGGCATTGAGTAATAGCACTGCAAGCTAAAGCTGTTTAAACTTCTTCTGGACTTTATTGATCTGTATTAGCCACACATACATCAAATAAGCTGAACACTGTTTTCAGCCATGCAGTAGGTTAGTGCACTAGCCTTTCATCTCTAGAGAAGGGAGTTAGAACGCTGGCTTAGGGCTAAAGTAAAATGAATTTGGTTGTTTTCCTACAAGTCCCTCTCAATATTTTTCCACATATTAAAAAGAACTGTGTCACGCATGACTGGCAATGCCTGCTTATGAGAGATTTGAGTCTGGAATAGTAGGAGATGTTGTATGATCAAAGTGCATTGGAAAAGTTTTCAGCAATACTTCATTGCACTAACTAACTACTAGTTTTAGTTTCTCACGTTAATGGAAAGTAAAATCTGACCCTTTTTTTATACAAAGGAAAGAATGGTAGTCCTATTGACTAAAATTTAAACACATCCACGCACACCTGAACCTTGTAAGCTAGACAAAAAGAGTGAAGTCCAGCCCAGCCCTTCCAGGACCAACTATAGTTAGAGTAATTTGTTCCCAGCATTGGTACAGGAGTTCTTGGTAGTGCTGCTCAGCAGTGAAAGGCCAGTCAGCCTTCATTGTACTTTATAAGCCTCATTTTAGAGGTTCTTACAAACAACAAAGTTTTTATCCCAAATAGAGTTCTCTGAGTGTGTGTCTGTGCTTTTTAAATGCATATGACCAAAATCTATTATAAAAATGAGATTTTTCATCTAAGGCCTGATTCAAAGTCCACTGTCTTCAATCCCTCTTTCAATTGACTTCAATGGGCTTTACATTAGGCTTCAATTACTCATTTTATCTATCTACACATATACCCCTATCCTCTTCCCTTTTAACTACTGTAGACTTATAACAGTATTACATCAAATATGTGTGTATAATAGTGCTTCACTAAATATGTATATTCATATGTAGAATATTTCTCAATCAAACATTTGTTCTTGCCTCTAATAATCTTATGTCTGTTCACATATCTTAAACATGCATTCTATACCTTTGCTGATACATTGTTCCCCATGTACCCTGACCAGTGCCCACTGAAGCCATTGGAAGGATAACCATTGACTTCAGTGGCTATTGGACTAGACACTATATATTTAACTTGTATCTATCCCGAAAGAATATCCAGAAAGCTGACCATGGTTAGGAGGAGTATGTTGTGGGGTTTAGTCTTTCTTTAAATCAGGTGGAAAATATTTGGCCAAATAATGAAAAAACAATATTGGGGTTTAACTCATTTCTCCTTGATAACTTGTTAAGCAAACATTCTCTTTTCCATTCCCATTATCTAAACTAATATTTGAACAACTTACTCTGTACAATGTGTTTGCTAACTGTTCCTTGTCTCTCTGTCTCTCCTAGTTGATTTCTTTTCATTCATAACTCATTTTACAGTATCTTTTTCAACAGGGCACAATGTTTAAAAGTATTCTGTAAAATAAATTATTACTAACACTGGACCCAACCCTGCAATCTTCACTCTCATTGATGTGAATGGGAGTTTTGTGCATGAAAGCACGGCGCAGTTTAGTCCAATAATTTTTTTTAAAGCACATGTCTATTTGCCTCCAATGTTACTAAAAGAATGTAAATTATTTACTGTGAACAAAAGTCAGTTTGTCAGCCCGGGGTTGACTTTAATCTGAATCTATCATAGACAGTGCAGAGCAAAGGGAATGTGCTGCTTATGTACTTCTCACCCAACCCCAGCATTGTTAACTGCCTGGGTTTTGTCACATACCTCAGTGATGAGAAATGTTTGGAGGCTAGAGAAAACGGCTCAACGAGATGGATGATAGTTCATCAAAAAGAAAAGGAGAACTTGTGGCACCTTAGAGACTAACCAATTTATTTGAGCATAAGCTTTCGTGAGCTACAGCTCACTTCATCGGATGAGTACATGCCATACAGCAGCTTCACAACATTTGTCAGAACCTGTTACTGCCACATCTATACAGTAGAGGCCCAGTCCGGAAATATTTAGGCGTTACTCAGGCAAAACTCCCATCAGACCAAATTTTGTGGCTCATCTATTTTTGATGTTTATCCAGTCATGTCATGTTTGCCTTTTTGTTGGTGGCTGGTTGTGTTCCTTAAGGATATATATGTATATTTATCACTAATGCCATTTGTAATCTTTATTGTATAGCGTGATTTTTAAAGATAGATAATTTATATTTTAATAGGCTTCATTATGTCTGAGTAAATTTATGTTTGGTTTATCTTTACTGTATTGCAAGTCTCCTTTTAACATTCAGTCAAGGAGGAGATGATGTCAGGGCCATGGTATATAGAATCTTTCACATCTAGCTCATGATTTCATATCCAATTCGGGTCAACAATGTTACCATTGGATGACTCTTTCATGGCCAGTATGAAATAAACCAGTTATTTCAGTCCTATTCTATGTAGGTATCCCAATCAGAGAAAAAGCCACATTTCCACAGTTGCCACCTTTGCTGAAGTCTTAAGCAGAGATCCCCAATAATGGAGAGTCATGGAGTCAAAGCACCTGATCCTGTGAAGTGGTAGTGCCTCTTATAAATGTGCTCAGTACCACACAAGATCAGGCCTGAAATGACCCTATGGTCTCTACAGGTCAGTTTGTGGGTCTATTAGTAATACTGGGAAACTGACACTTTTAGATCATGGGCCAGACACTCAGCTGGTATAATTCAGCAAAGCTTCATAGTCTACTAGGGAGCTACACTAGTTTATTCAAAACGAGGGTCTGGCCCTTTGCTCCTGAGGCTTTATTCTCCCATTGCAGGATATGAGTAACTCCCATTGAAGTCATGGGTATTACATGTGTCCTGTAGCGGGAAGTAGGGCCCCTGGGCTTTCAATCTGGCACCTTTCACAAGTATTGAATTCATGTAAAACATCACAAAGTAAAACAAATCCAATAAAAAGGTTTTTTTTAAATATAAAGTTAGTAGCACAATGCAAGCAGCTCCTTCTGAAGAATTTCACATTTTAAGCATGTCACTTTCCAGCCTAGGTATATAAGATACAAAAATCAGAAAAGAAATGGCAATAATCTGACAAGGAATGAGACGTTATATAGGAGTTGTCAAAGAGTCAAAAGAATAATGATGAAACCAAGAGCTGCAAAAAGAATGAAAGGGAACACATCATGTGGAGATGACCTAATTCAGTAAGAAATTAAAAAAAAAAAACCCTCTCACTCTTCACCATGCTTATTGAGAACGAAGCTTATAAACATACTTCAGGCCTCAGTTGCACTGTTGTAATTGTGAAATAACTCCATCTGGCCTTTCTTCTGTAACCAGGTTTATACTATATATGGCTAACAAAATAATCATATCAGATGTTAGAAAGTAATGAATAAATCACTAAAAGTATAAAAAATAAAAAAATCATAGTTTGGAAAATTAGCATCCAGTCAATGGCATCATACGTCTGATCCCTAAAACCTCACATAAGTATGTATGTTACTTATCAGTGAAATTTATGTAACTAATTTACATAACATGTCACTAACTTAAAAACCCAAACAAAGCTTTAGATGAGTATTCAGCAATAAACTTTGCTGCCACCCTGAAATAGCTTGCAGTGGTCTCAGACATTCTTCACTACAGGAATCTCTTATATGCAGAAAAGCTCATCTGTTTTTAAAATGAACCAACAGATTCCAAAACTTTGTTAATGCAATGAATGGTCAGTTTATTTCAATTATTCCTGATCTTAAAGTATTTAAATTTTGAGGAAATACAGCAGCACTAAATCATAGGAGATGATTTATGTCTTTTACAGCTGGTAAACATTTAACTCAAACCATGAAAAGCAAATATAGTTATGGTTTTGTATTACTATATCACAGTATTCATAAACAATAGATTTTTAAGAGTTAGGGTTTGGGGTTTTTTTTTTTTTATATTGGCCTGATTCTGCTCCCGTATACATCCGTTTATAAAGATGTAACTTGAGTGATTTCAGTGGAGTAACTCCTGATTAGCACCAGTGTATCTGAAAAGAGACACCAACCCACTTTTATCCTACCATTTTGAATTTTTTACCATCTGCATCACATTAGGGAGAACATTTTTCTCCCATTTTTAAAAACGTTTATTTTCCCCCATCTTGTGTAAAGCTGGTTGTTTCAGGGTCCCAGTGACGATTAGCAAATAATACTTTTCAAGAACATTAAAACAGTGAGGTTAATGACTGACAGACAAAGAGTTTTACAAACTAAGATCCAAGGCACGTATATTTTGTGCAGCCAGAGGAAACAGCTGAGATGCAGGGATGGTCATACAGGAACATACATTGAAATCCTATAATCCATTGGTCCATAACTATTTCCAGTGGTAAGAACCAAGAACTAATAAACAGACTGACCCTTCTGACCTTAGTATAAAAGATAAGGTGAACTGCAAACAAATCTAAAAATTCCATCTACCTCATCAACATGCTCAAAATGCCCTCTACAGCCAGATCAAGGGGAAGACGAGAACAGCCATAAAACTATCCCTGAAAAACCATCTCCTGTGACCAAACATCTCAGTAGCAGGACAAAAGAAGGTGCCATATCAATTTCATTTCCATTCATCATTGTTAAGGGCGAGTTTAAGAAAGTTTCATTGCCCATTAATACTCAAATCATAAGCAGCTGCACACGATATAGTTTCGAACGTAGCTGCATAACATTTATTTCCCTGGAGCTTTGTCCTTAAGCTGCAGACTGACAGGCATCAAGGAAATCCAGCCTTCTCTTTACAGAAGCCCAGACAGAATTTTTTACATTTAGCAGCTGAACCAAACTTCACAAAAGCACCCAAAAAGAATTGGTAAAAGGTTAGGATAGATTGACTGTTTCCAAATTGGAATACTAATGATGATCTTTAATGAAGCCTGACAGTACAATCTGTTTCTTATTGTTCCCTAAGTGCTGGCTACTGATCATATTCACTGGCTTTAGGTGATGGGGACAGACAGGGACAAATGGGCCCTGCTGGTGAGCAGGACTGTGCACAGCTGATCTTTCAACAAGGATTAAATTAATTAAAACGATTCTCACATCAGAAGAATCAATCTTTTTATTTGTTATCATCATATTGTTTATTAATTTTGAATGATGACTAATTGGTACCACTGCTGCTTGGGTCATCTGGCTTGGTAATCTTCTTAGAAGACAGTAAAGAATGCATCATTTTAATAGCTCAGGGTGGGAGCAGGGGAGTTGAAGATGGAGAACATCCACCAAGCCTGTTTAGTACCTCTCCTAACAGAGTAAACTGTATGTGCAGGGACAATGAGAAAGAATGTTCCAAATGTTAACTTCCCTTGTCAGAATGAAATAAAATGGGCCAGATCTTTAAAGGGTGTAACTTGATGTAGTTCCACTGTCTAACTTCCAAACAATATTCAGGATTGTAAATAAACATGTAAATTCAGCCTTCTTCTGATAAGAATAGCCCGCGTGAGAAGTTATTTTCCCCAGTCTCTTTCTCAAACTTCACCCAGCTTCAACCCAGCCACTGAAGGATGGGAAGCCCATTACTCTAGATAAGAAAACCCTCCAATATACAATTATCACTTGTACTATGGATTACTAGAACAACATTTTAATTATGTTCCTTGTTTCTAGGATCTTGGCTGCACTAGGCTATTTTCCTCCTAAAGTTTCCGTCATTGATATCACAGTTCAGCTCCACCAGTATAGTGACTGTGCTACCGTAGTAAGCAATGACAGTTTTACTCAGTAAGTTGAGAGCCAGCATACTACCATACCCCACTTCTCTGCAGTCCCAGTGTAGAGGGTGGAGAGCGGTGATGAAAGGATTTGAATGATCCCTTGTGCTGCACTCTATTCCAGTAGGGCTGGGGCTGACGCAGAACTGCCTATAGAATCAGAAAGCCATAACTGGTTCCCTGACAGGCCACTCTTTCCTGTCCTGCTATGTTGGGTGGATCTCCACCACACCAGAGGATCTAGCCCCACATCTGGCACATTCACTTAAGAGGCAGTTTGCCCTAAATGAGAAGGATGTCAGCATATTTGCTAAGACCGAATCAAGGAGATCTGGCACAGATACCAACAAAACTGGGTCCTCATTCTAGGTTTAATAAGACCTATTTCTAATGTATTTAGCCAAGCACAATGCATTAATTACCTGAGCAAACCGACTGAAGAAGTTTTAGATGGAAAACTAACGAGCTCAGCAGATGAGTAATATTAATGATATCCAGGAGGGTTGATTACCGATCATCATGTAGCCATTCTGTTCGGTTTAAATACATTCTGTTCATGAAACATGATCCTGAACCAAATCCCATTTACACCCAATTTTTTTTTTTTTATAATCAGATGAATCAAAATGCCTCATCCTACTGAGCCTCTGCCCTCATCCAAATTTGGGATGTTAGGAAACCCAGGTCTAGATCCTATTTTTCTGGCTAAGCCCATATATACTAGTAATGTGAGAGGTTGCAACTCTTAGTTTTAATTTAACCTGCTGTGTCTTGTGTATATTTTCTCAAAACTACATGGGTTTTCTGTGTCTGTTCAACACCAGGCACAGTGTTCTTGCTCAACAATGCCAATAACTGTGTACACCAGGAGATAGGGCACAGGACTAGAAGTCAGGAAATCTAAATTCTGTTCCTAGCTCTCCCACTGACTTGTTGTGTGTTCTTGGGCAAGTCTCAGCTCTCATTCTCAGTTTCCTAAGAAGCTTTCTGACTGCTGAATAAGTGCTAAGTGTTCCTATTACTCCAACAAATAAACTTCTTCAAACGATTATGATGTTTTTATTCTTTCCCATCTTCCTTAGAGTAACAAATGTGTAAAACTCAAATCATACCATGAAAGTCAAACTGGGCCAGGGACAGGACATTCACTCCTTCCCAGTGGGAAAATCCCAATCTCAGAGTGATCACATCTGAATGTGGTATTCTAGCTATTACCTTGTATTTGCAATCATAAGAGATAGGCGGGTTAGAAGCATCTCTGTGCAATGCGCTATTTAGAATTTTATTCCCAGAAGGCAAAGAGCGAGACAAGGTCAGCTTTCTTTATTTGTATTTGGTTTGTCTTTGAATCATGTTTGCACTTTAAAAGCTCCCTATTATCTATTTTTAGAGATGCCAGCAACAGCTTGGGTTGGGGGTTCAAAATTTTCCTAAATACAAAAAGTTATGTTAAAGCAAGTCCTGTCTCACATTAGTTCAATATTAAGGGGCTTCTTTACCTCTACATTCAGTGCTTGACAATTTAGTGCATTTCATTACTAACAGACATATTTTGTTTTTATTTGAAAATATACTTAAACATATAATAATATTTTCCATTTCAGTCTGAGGATTACGTTCCGCTTTACAAATGTCGATGACATTAGCCTGACAATAACAGTGTACTAAGAACTATTATTCCCATTTTACCAAGGGGAAACTAAGGCACAGAGACGTTATGTGGATTGTCCAAGGTCAAGCAAGAAGTAAGTTCCAGGTAAAGCCAGGGACAGAACCCAGGTCTCTCCAGTGCAGTGATACTATTAGCTGGAGAAGCGGAGTCAGCACTTCCCTGCCCAAATTAGTAATATTAGTATGAGCATGTGTAGAATGTATTCCTATATCCATTTTACAGGAATCCAAGAAGATCCCACATGCTTACTCACATGTACATTTTGACATTTGGTCACAGACTAAAAGGTACTTTGCCTTGGAGGGCTTTCTTTATATGCCCTCAGAAGCCCCAGGTCTTTCATTTGTTTAAATCCTGCCCAAGACCATGGTGGACATTTTCAAGAATGTCTAAAGAGTAGAATGGATGTCCATCCTGTCTGAAATAGGTAACTGCTCCACGACACAGAAGATCCACAGAAGCAAAGAAGAATTAGAAGACAATCCTGCTAAGCTTGATCAGAAAACACATAAAAGAGCTGCCTCCTCAGACTAAACAACATGAATATTTTCTGGACAGGTTTTTAAAAAATGCTCCATTATGGGAAAGTAGGGCCAAGGCATTTGGGATTTTTAATATTTCAAAGCATCACAATATAATCTCCAAGTTTTGGTGGGACACAATATTAAATAGCAAAAGGCCAGTATCCCCAGTCAGCCTTTTCCATTAATTCAGAACTGATTGTAACATTACCACTTCCTGCCAGCCCTAAAATAAGTACTAGTCTGATAAGTAGATAGACGTCTTAATTCTTAAAGGTGACAGCATCAAAGGAAAATGACATGGGAAAAGAAAATCAATGCAAGTTGCAGATAATTTAGGATTGCCTTATTTAAGTTCTATTTATTGAGAATGCTCTCTTTTTCTTTCTGCCAAGAATGCCTTCCCCAGAACACATATGGATATTTTCAGGTTTTGTTAAGGAGACACAACTTCTAATTGGGGGTTTTCAGTTTATACAGTAACAAGAGACTGACAAGCTTTCTGGAATTCTTTGTCTCCAAATTCTTTTTGTCCCCTAAATACTTTCCCTGTTGGGAAATGCACTGATTCCAAATAACTCTAATGGCTAAGTCCTCGAGCAAATGTTTTAAGTACCTAATTTTGAATAACACGTTGTCCTAGGAATTGGTCAGCTGTTAACCTTTAACCCTTTACACTGCCATGTGGGAGGGATCCTCTTAAAATTCTCCTTGTAGAAGACCTATAAGTAGCATATAAGTCTATTTGACCTCAGGATTTTCTAAAGGTAACTTCTGCACAGCATCATCTCATTTCTTTCTTATGTTTCAACTAATTCCTTAAACAGTTATTCAAAGAAACGCATCTTTAATATGATCTTAGTGTTTTTTTCCATTGTTGTGTTCCCAATAAAAATATAGGGAATTAGTCAGTCTTTATGAAAAAATCACAGGTCACTTAAGGGGAGATTTTCAAAACAGCACCGAAGCTACCATCGATTTTCACCAGGAATTGGGTACCTAATTGCCTTTGAAAATCAAACCCTTAGGGGAGATCTACAGGACGGCTGGGAGCAAGACTCACACTAGCAGGGCTCAAACTAGTGTGCTAAAAAATAGCAATATGGACATTGCAGATCAGGTTGTCGCTCTGGTTCTCCAGACTGGGGGGCTTGAGTGCCTGAGCTCCTGCCCGAGCTGCAATGTCCGCACTGCTATTTGTAGCGTGGTAGCTTGAGTTCTGCTAGCATCAGTCTGTCTACCCCAGCGAGGAGGCTCACTCCCTACAGGCTATGTCTGCGCTACAGGCTAGAGGTGTGATCCCCCTGCTCGAATACATATGCCCTTGGTAGGTCGATGAGAGCTAGCACAAGTATAAATAATAGTGTAGCCATAGTGGCACACGCAGGGGCAAGGAAGGCACAGCTGAGCAGTGCCAAAGACGTACCCACCATTTTAAGGCGGGTTTTTACTCTGCACGGCTCAGCCATGTTTCCACTGCTACTGCCTGTGCTACTACAATTACTCTACTATTTACACCCCTGGTAGCTCTCATTGGCCTACAGAGAACATATATACACAAGCACAGGAATTGCACCCCAAGCTCATAGTGTAGACGGAGCCACTGAGTAGAGTTAACCAAAGCCTTCAGGACTATTTAGCTTGGAAAGGAGGAGAGTCAGAGTTATGATAGCAGTGTATAAATTACTGAAGGGTACAGAGATGCAAGCTGAAGGTTCCTATGTACTCTATCCCATAATCTAAAAACTAAAGGACGCAGGTACATAATTGAAAGACTGACAATGTAAAGCAGATAGAAGAATGGCATTGTTATGCTATATCTAATTAACCCATGGAAATTACTGCCACAGAATGTAAGAGAGGCAACAAGACTAGCAACCTTGAAGGGGATTAGAGATCTGTATGAAAAAAAATAGCACCTGCAGTTACTCTCTAGGGCAGTGGTTCCCAAACTTGTTCTGCCGCTCATGCAGGGAAAGCCCCTGGCGGGCTGGGCTGGTTTGTTTACCTGCCGCGTCTGCAAGTTCAGCCGATCGCGGCTCCCAGTGGCCGCGGTTCGCCGCTCCAGGCAATGGGAGCTGCTGGAAGCGACGTGGGCTGAGGGACGTACTGGCCACCACTTCCAGCAGCTCCCATTGGCCTGGAGCAGCGAACCGCGGCCAATGGGAGCCATGATTGGCCGAACCTGCGGACACGGCAGGTAAACAAACCGGCCTGGCCCGCCAAGGGCTTTCCATGCACAAGCGGCAGAACAAGTTTGGGAACTACTGCTATAGTGGGTCAGACACAAAATTAAAGGGTTAACAAATCTCAGACTTCTGGCTATAAACTGATCACTACTTGGAGGGGTGGAGGAGCAGGAAGATATCTCCCCCACTCCCCCAGGCATATTATAATGAAGTTACAGCACATGACAGAGTTTTACACCTTTCCTTCCAGTACCCATCATTAGAAAGGGTCAGCCACACAACAACAAACAAGGTGCAGAGCTGGCCTTAGCTTAATTTGGTGGTCAGAGTCCCATCTCTGATCAGTACAGCATTTTACAAAGCCATTTATCCTGGCCTGAAAGTGATAGAATTGGGTCGGAAACAAAAACCCAGATCTAGACTTGGATTCAAGTTAGCAGCTAAAACTAGTGTTTCTAATGGAGCCAGCCAAAGTTTGTGTGGAAAGTTTCATCCATACCAGAATTTTTAATGAGAGAATGTTGATGCTGAAGAAAAATAAATTGTTTTCCTGAAAGAAATTTCTAAACAAAACAAATCTTTCGTCTTAATACATCATTTCATTTTGTTTCAAAACAAAATGTTAACTTAGTTTTGACCTAAAATGTTGTTTTGTTTCAGTTTTTTAAAACTGAAAAATCAAAACAAAGGAAATTTAAATATAAACTAAATTAATTTTGGGGAGGGGGGAGAGTGTTGTTTTGAAATGTAAAAAAAAACAAAAAAACCCACCTTCCCCTAGGAAAGCTGAAATTTTTTGATTGAAAAAAAATCAAATATTTTTGTTAAACATTTCTCACAGAAAAAAATTTGGTTTCCTGACCAGCTCTAGTTTTTTAATGGGCCAATGTGAATAAAAAATGCAATCACCCCCAAGCTTTTGAAAAGCTTGGATACAGATTTCAACCACCCAAATAGGAGATTATTCAGCTCTGATATTTTGATCTTGCCCCTTATAGGAAGATGGGGCCATACCTGGCCTGATTAAACCTGCTTCATACCATTCTGACAAAGCACAGCAGGAGAAATCGTTGACGTCAGTTGCCCCATTGAAGTTTTGCCATTGACTTCAATGGGGCCAGAATTCCATCCAGCAATTTAACACATGTCTAAGCCAGGAACAGAGTTCCCCTTGTATATAGGAATACCCCAATGGTGTAGGGCCAGTGCAAGCAACCTCCTCACTGCCTTGAGTTCAGGGGACACACTGGAGACGTGGCTACCGGATGAAGGAGTACCTAGAGTGCTGCAGTGGTCCCCAGCTCCTGGACGACCCCAACACAGGAAGTGGGAGACCATAAAAGTGGCATATAGCAAACTTTGCCCAGAAGCACCCTCTCTCCCCAATGCTCTTTGAGCGGCGTTCAGCCAGACCCAAAGATACAGTTCAGGTTGGATTCAGAGTCTGGATCCAGAATTTTGGCTGAACCCATCTCTAGATTAGGGGACATCTTTCTGTCAGAAATCTTTGTGCTGTACTACTGAGAAAAAATTTATACATCTTCAAACAGTACATGGGTAACTACTGGGTTAGTCTGAGAATGAAACACTGTTCTTAGCATTCTGATGTAGTATTTTAAAAGTCAATTAATGCAATGCTAGATTATCTTTTCTATGAATATTTTTGTTTCCAGGAACTAATTTACAAGTGAACCTTATCATAAAACCAGCAGCTGTGGCTAGATCCTGGCATCTGAAACCCATGCTGAAAAGCTCTCAGGGATTTGATTCATAAAAAGCTATGTGCCCTGTTTATGGAGGTTTTCTCTTCCCCTCTCCCCGCCACTGCCCAATGCAGTAAATATGGGGGGGAAAGGGTAGAACATAAAGTTCCTAAGAACAAATACATTTACATGATTCATGCAGTTTCTGCTTTGTGGGGAAAAATTATCACCTCCATGAGAAGCAAATAGGGATCTACAAAAAGAAAGTATAAAGGCAGACTAATAAAAACTATGCAAGCACTGGCAAGCCAAAAAGTGGGGACCACTTAAGCTAAAGCTGCCATGAACGCTGGTAATATAACAATGATATTTAATTGGACATTTGAGCCAAAGAATGAGCATTTGCCATAGCAACTGCAATAACACAGGGTACAACATAATAAAGACAATATACAGACTAGTGCCCCAATCCTGTGAGTGAGATGTAAATGTGAGTTGAAGGTGCTCAGCAAGTGGCAGGATCCACTCTCAAACAAGATGTTAATATTACTGTGCACAGTACTTCTTAGACCCCATATAGTCTGAGGCCTGGTCTACACTGGAAAATTAGGTCAGTGTAACTACCTCGCTCAGGGGCATGAGCAACACCTGAGCAACACAGTTAAACTGATCTAACCCCCACAGTTAGGTCGATGGGAGAATTGTCCCATTGACGTAGAAACTGCCTCTCAGGGAGGTGGAGTACCTATGCCGATGGCAGAAGCCATACTGTCGGTGTAGGTAGCTGTGTTGTCAGGGAGTCAAATTCTTCTGCCCTTACTTACATTTGTGCACGCTCATTGATTTTTCAGGGGTTGCATAACTGTTTCTGAGGGCAGAATTTGACATCGTATGTCTGTGAATTAGAAATGGGTAACATTGTAGGATTGTAAGCTCTTTGGGTCAGGGACTGTAACTCCATATCCTGCATTTGTACAGTACCTAGCACCCTCGGGCCCCATTGTCAGTTGAGCTCTAGCCACTACCATAATAAACATGATAAATATATAATAGAACCCTGAAAGTTGCTCACTTTTCATTAATCACATGTTCAGTTATCATCTGCTAAATCATACAATAATAAATAAGACAAATAATTGAGTACACTTCACTAAGATACTGCAGACCACAAATTATCTTTAATATGTTTCCTGATACCACCAATAATCTTATTGCTGTGAACCAAATCCTAAACCAGTCTCTATTTAGGTGAAGTTCCCACTGAAGTCAACAGTTCTAATAAGATTAATCATCCTATTTCAAGTATAATATTTAAAGGAGCCCCATCCTCTGCAGAATAAGCTACAAGTTTGGTCTTCAAACTCACGGGATCCACAAGAAACCAGGGACATCTGCACAGAATACCTCATGCTTCCACCTCTTTGACCCAATCTGGGTATCCCATCTTTGCTCCCTGGCAGCATGGGCCTATTTGAATTGCACTACCAGCAGGAGTGAAAGTAATTTAAAGGACTTACCGGTATGCCGAAGTCCTGAGCAGAGCGCGTGGCCTCAACCGGAAGAGACATGGCCTCAACCGGAAGAGGTGGGGCCTTTAAATACCTGGGCCCTTTAAATCAAGATTTAAAGGCCCAGGGGCTCTGGCTGCGGCTGGGAGCCCCGGGGCCTTTAAATCACCCCCGGAGCTACCAGCTGCAGAGGCAGTTGGGCGCCCCGGGGCTCAGGGGCGATTTAAACGGCCCGGGGCTCCAGCTGCTGCTACCGCAACGGAGCTCCAGGCCCTTTAAATCGCTGATGAAGCCCTGTTGCTGCTACCCCGGGGCTCCATCAGCGGGGCTAGGGTGACGATTTAAAGGGCCCAGGGCTCCCCGCCGCGGCCGGAGCCCTGGGCCCTTTAAGTCACTGCTGGAGCTCTGTTGCTGCTACCCCAGGGCTCCGGCAGCAGGACTCGGGCCGCTGCAGGGAGCCCCAGGCCCTTTAAATCACCAGCCTGGGGAAGCCGATCCGATCCATCACGGCGTACTGGCCCGAACCGGCTTACTTTCACCTCTGACTACCAGGACCCTACCCAGTCATGGAGAGTGTCCCCAGGAAAGAGAGCCGAGACTCAATCAGGATTATATGCTCTGAGTTCTCTCTTTGGGGATGGTGGCACATTAATCAACAGGACTGCCCTATGGAAATTAATACAGTTCAGCTGTCCATTTTGCTCTCATTAGGACTGCCAGAAGGAAATGAATACAGTTCAGCTGTCCATTTTGCTCTCATTGTTATCATAGTTTTATCCCTATGTATGTATGTATATACTTATGGCTCCAACTTCTCTGTATACATGTGGGTGAATGTGTTTACACACACACAGACACAGACACTGTCATTTTTGGAAGTCCCTATTTAGTGTGTTTTCCTAGTCACATTATAGAATCCCCATTTCTTGGATACTGTATAAATTTTCCTCTAAGTGCCTCAAACAAATATCCTTACATAACAACCACATATTATTCCCAGACCACTACATTCCAAAAACCTCACACAGTTGTTTTTTTTCCACTGAAGCAGCCATCACCGTTTTCATGGTGTTGTCAAATCTGGGCCTTTTTTTTTTTAATGTTTGTTTAATATATGTACAAGCAGTTGATTTTCCCATTTCTGACTAGTTCTGCCAAACCTGTAACAGATTTTTCTATCACAGCTTGTTTGCTTTCACTTAACTGTGACATTTCAGAGGCACATATGCCCTTCTTCACTGTCTCAGCTCTCAAATGAAACCCAGTGAGAAACATTCAGGACTGTTGCTATTGCATTGTTGGCATAGTCCACCAACTCAGCAAAAATAATGAATACAGTTTTATCTTTTACCAATGTGTTGTACTGAATGCATGGCCAGAAGTGAACAGAAATAAAATAGAATTTGTGGATAAAAGGAGTGTTAACCAGGATACAGTAAGACATAAATTTTTTCCATATTCTGGAGAAAAGGAGTCCTCTGAATGGAAGTTTTACTGCACGAGGCCCAATCCTGAGGTCCTGAGCACCTCAGTCAATGCACGTGTGTGTATTGTTTATTTAGAATTATAGCAGAAATCCAGTCATGAGGGAGACTGAATGAGGTTCTAAAAAGAAGCTCAACAGGGAAGTGGAGTGGGAGGCTTTAGGAATTATACATTTTTTTAAAATTCGAATCCAATTCCTTGGTCAGTACTAGAAGAAAGTGATCCTTACCACAGTCACATGGTAAGGTTCTCAGCACCTTACGGCATTGGGTCCTTTGTGATTACATCTGCAATATAGATAATAGATACACTTTGCCCGTCACCTCAGAACTTGAACTAATGCCTCATATTCCTTAAAAATATACAAGAATTAGTAGATAATGGTTTCTTCAAAAAAGAGATGTTTTGATACACACATTGTAGGTGAATGCTGCTCTCTGTTATGCTGGTGCCACCCCACTGAAGTCAGATTCCTCATTCAAATCCCTCCCATAAAATTTACTTTTTTTTGTAAGGCTCAGAGCCACTACTAGCCAAGACAAGTGGAATGCCTTCTCCACCCCAACATTATTTTGAAGGAGAAGAGAAGAGAAAGAAAATAGAGCAATAACCAAACAAATATGTAGCATTCAATGTTCATACTTCCGCTGTCTCCCTCAGTGTGTCTGGTCTTATCTGTGTCTGTAAAGTCATTGGGGAAGAGGCTGTCTTTGTAGTTTGTACATCACCAAGCACATCCTCAGTGCCTTGCCTAGGATAAATAAAAATAAAAAGGGGTGATACTAGCAGAACAGATACACAATGTGGCAATATGTGGATTATGGCCACAACATTCAGTTTAGAATTTTGAACACCTCAAAATTCAGGAGTCTTAGGATCTGTGGTGCTTTTTGAGCCACTGTAAACAGAGGGAACCCAACTGCAAAATCTGGATCTGAGTTTGAATTAAAAAGGCCTCAAAGTTCAGGTGGAAATAAGAGTTCAGATTTGGTATCTCTTTCTAAAATATGAATTTAGGTTAGGTCCAATCAGAACAAAATAGGAGGATTGCATACAAATATGCACCTAAATCTGAGGAGCTTCATGTGTTTCACTTCAGGTGCCCAACTTCGGACGTTTTTCACACTAATCTCTCTACCTCAGTTCCCATATTTGAAACATGGGGATAATAATCCTTTTCTTCAGCCCCTACCTCTCAGGGAACTTTGAAGAATAAGTAGTTAATGCCTTTACAGGGATTTGAAATATGTCCGACCTCATACGGGGCACCTCAAAACTTTAATCTGGCTCTGGGTTTTTGTGTGATAAGTAAGTATGAAGGAAAGATTACTTTTGTGTAAGCTTTTCAAGGAGGAAGATGTCTTTGTAGCACAATCCTTCAAGTGCTCAGCAACCCTAAAAGCATCCGTTAAAGTCAATGGCTATAAACCCTCTCTTGGCTAGCGCCAGTCAATGTTATTATTCTTTGGCAATAGTTTATTTAACAAATGGTGACATTTTTCATTAAATAATGTATCAATACATTTTCTTTTCATTATTTGATCAGCAAATAATATTCAAGAGATCACTGATTAGATTTTTTTCCCCATCGATCAATCATCAGATTATTTACAAATACATATTTTCATCATTTGATAAGCTCTGCGCCTGGCCTACTGTTTTGCTGTCTTACAGAGTACACACGTGTCTTCAATATTTCAGTCATCCCATAATTATAATAAATCACCATGAGCCAGATCCTCAGATGCTATAAATTGGCATAGCACCATTGAAGTCCAGGCTGGCTGAAAGCGGGTGAAAACCTGACCCCACATGCTTGTATCATGTAATATTGTCCATTTGTTTGTTCTCATCGGAGTATACTTTGTCAAACTTTAGACATCTGAATGAAAAAAATTTCGTCCAAGTGACTTGCCCAAGGCCACACAGCAAGGCAGTCACTATGTTAAGTTCTCTCACCCCCCTTTTTTAAAGTAAGCGACAAACTGTGTGCTAGTTTGAATCACTGGAACATTCAAAGCACAAGCTACTGCTTAAATTACTTTATGTGCCTTTCCCTTTTTGCCAGCTCATCCTCTTTAGCGTAATGAAGCTGCACATTTCATTCCCACCATATACCCTGTTAGGCTATATCTCCTTTGATGGACAACAGAGTTGGCTACTTGTGACCAAGAGAAAACAGAGGTTAAATGAATTACCCCGCTTTACACTTTTCTTGATAAAGTATGTGAAAAGTCCATATAAATGGTAAATAACACTTAATTAAATTTCCCCTCTACCCACTCTGTGGCAATTTCCCAGGCAAAGGCAAAAAGAAAAATAATCATTTCAGTCACGTGCTGTCGTGTATGGCTAAACACCAAACCAACCGGATTTATTAACTTCATATCTAACAGCAAGGAGTTTGTGTCAGACCCACCACAGTACTAATAGATCTCCTACTGGGCCACAAACACAAGTACAAATGGCTGGGCTGAGAGCACAATCACAGCATGAATGGGCCTAAATTAGCCAGTGCCTAATAACCAGTTTACTAACACCTGTATTAGTACTGTATCACTGTGGGGAGGACTGCTGTTAGACAAACCGTAATCCCATAAGCTTGTCATTTGCATATCCCTCATTAGCTGATTAAAACCTGAAGGAGGCAGGTTTTTGCAGCTGGTGGGTCCATTCCAACACTCAGTCTGCCTGGGTGGCTTGATAATGAAGTAATGTTGGTGAATGTGAGATTTATATGTATGGAAGGGATTAAGAGTATTAGAATTTGTGTGAACTGATGTTGCCATATTCTCTCTACTGGATCGCAGTAATTGGATGGGAGGAGCAAGAGTGGATCCATTAGTTTTGCCTGTTTGCTCAGGAGTTGGGTGCTAGAGATTCAATTTTGCTTCCTTTTGCTCCTTTGCTTTTGTGAAGCATGTCTGCTTTGTCTAGGCTAGCTCTTAGCACCTCTGTACACTACCCACACTAAGGCAATTCAGCTACAAAGAAGAAACGTTGAAGAATGTGAAGACAGCCAGTATAAAATGCAGCCTAGCCTCAAGTACTACTTGAGGGCAGCACAATCCTGCCTAGTCCAATCCTGGGATAGAAAGCAAGAGATAATTGAAATCTATAAACACCTCTGGAGCCTTTTTATTATTTTATTGGTTCTCCACATTTGAGCTTAACAAACCTTAGCATCAAAGAAGCCGTGAGCTCCTTACAAGGAAACTGAATGGTTTTAAATTTTGGTGACTTAAGAAGCAATTGTCACAAGTATTTGTTGGGCTTGCATAACTTTAATGCAAAAAAATCCATTTCCTATGTTATTTGTACAGCTGGAGTAATCACTGTGTGAGTGATGATGAAGAAGAAAAGAAAAGCAACATTATCTTTCCCATAGAACCAACAATGTACCTCTAGTAAGGTCATTAAGAAAACATACTAAGCAGTTCGGAAAACCTTGAAGCCAAACATTGTCTGGCAGAGTATGGATCAGTAAATGATACGCAATGTACATTCAACAGAACCACAATGTTTTCAGAGCATGAGATGTTAGACATTTCAACATCGCCACATCATTTCATCAGCAGTTTGGTGAACACAGCCCTACTGTAGCCTTCTGGCTTAAAACTGAAGGCAAGGTTATTTAAATGAAACTGTGATGAGTACCCCCGCCCCCCAAAAAAATTGTTTAACTGAAAAGAGAACTGAAATTTCAGCCAAATAATCCACTTTGTTATTTTCTCTTTGATTTTGTTTATTGTCCCTAAACAAAAAACCTTTCATTAAACTCACTATGTTTAGGCCAATGAAATTAATATTTGTAATGTCTCTTTATTTGTGTTCTTATCCTAGTCAGAGAACATTGCTTGTAATATAGGAGAGAGTGATAAAAACTGCCAGCCCTAATCAGAGATACAAAAGTTATTACAGTCAACAACCAACAAAGAAAATAATTAATAATTTAAGGGACGTTGTCAAGATAAAAATCATGAGCTTGATTCAGCTCGGTGCTATAACAGCCTTACCCCAATATAGCTTTGTGAAATCAATGGAGTTACACCAATGTAAAACTGGAGTAACACAGAAGAGAATCATGCCCACAGATTATATATTGTTAGTAATACAGATGAGAATATTTTTAAAGTTATTAAAATGAAAAGGATTTTTTAAAGTAATTGACCTTTTAATCATTTACATTAAGACCACTTTTAGTACTTCATTCAGACTATACAATGTAACCTGACTAGTTTGTTTGAGTTTCTGGTCAAACAAACCAGTTTTCTTTCTGATTCTCATGCACTTGCACCAAGTTGCAGTTGTTTGGGTTCCAGTACTACAGTGGAGTGTTTTAATCAGAGATGGTCTTAACCATATACCTATGTCTAAACTCGAGAGCTGAACATTATGGGCCCAATTCATCTCTGCACCTAGCTGACCTCAGGACAGGACTTAGAAAGGGAGAACGGGGGTGACAAAGGGCACCACATCTATCCCAGGCCATAAGGGGGATGCTTCAGCCCCCAGTGCACCTGGAACAGACTGAAGGCTGCCCTAACATGTGCCTGGGTGCCCTTAACCTCTAGAAGCCATTGTGGCAGCCAGGAATAGTCAGAGCATAGCAGCTCTCTGGCCACAGCCTTGTACCCTTGAGAACTTCTCCAACACATCTCCTGTGCCAGTGGCTCCTCTGGGAGGTAGCATAGAGCTGGCTGTGCTGGCTTTACTCTATTCAGAGATTCCTCCAATGTTCCTGGGGGCTAGATCGACCAGCTTTACATCCCCTTTAAGCTGGGGCCACGGCACTGTGACATATGGGCCTCATATCCCTATAATGAGCGGAACGTAATCTTTGGATCTGAACACTCCTGACTGGAGTGGTTTGGAATCCAGATCCAAAATTTGTTCAGATTTGTCCCATTACCTATATACACTGCAGATCTGTGCTACAAATTTGGATCTCAGGGCTTTCATTCAGCATGTCTCCAGTTTCATTTAAAAAATGGGGGCGGGGAACCAACTGTTTCATTGACATTAAAAGAAAGACCTGAAAACATCCCTGTTCAAATAAAGTTTTCCAAATAATTTTTTTAGCACAAAACATAAATTTGATGCTTAAACTACTTGACAAATGCCTTACAATCCTACACAAGGTGCCAGAGACAAATCACCATCACCATAACTCCCTATTTATTAGTCCCTTTCATTTAGCAAGGTCTAGCCGCCACTGGGAGCAATCAGTTCCCACATTTGGTTTCACCCACCATATCCCTGATGTTAACAAAAAAACTCCAGCTGTATTGTATCTGCTCCTGTGTCCAAATTGGAGGAGTTTCAGAAAATTCAGAGGAGATGCCAGCAACATGTACAATAAACCACTTCTCTTCCAAGACCCTTCATTTCCTTTTTTCATTTTTCTACAGGATGAGAGCCCTCCAGTGAGGCAGTCGGCTGCCCTTCAGACACATCCGTGCAGCAGCTCTGACAATGCCAGCCTTGTCTCTGGGAAAACACTACATATATCAGACTAGCACTACTTCCATATTCTAAGAAATCAGATCACTATTCAGCTGTATGGATGATTAATGAAGCCATGAGGGCAGCCAAACCACTCCGTAGGGGTCAAGACAAATTTGACTTGTGTCATACTTTCATAAATCACTTTCAACAAGGACAACTAACATACAGAGGTGGAACTTTCCTAGTGAACATAGTAGATGCCCAACCGTGATCCGTTTGTCCCTACCATACCCATCTGGACAGCCCAGTAATCTCCTTTGCTGTGTTTGGTTTATTCAAGATCTGGGAAACTAGTTTGCAGGGAAGATTCCTTGAACTTCTGTTCCTACTTTAGGCCCAATCCTGCAACATTTACTCACATGAGTATCCTTGCACATGAGATCTGTCTCATTGACTTCAGGCCCCTATGGGTAAATGGGGATAGGTTGTTCATTTAAGCTGGCCAACATCCCAATTTTCTAGAAATCCCCTGTAAATATATTATATGAATGACACCTCAATTAATTAGCAGTCATGGTCAGTATGCCTAGCCAACCCTTCCCTGTGCATTGATGTCAGACATCTTAGACAACAATATACTGCAAAATAAAAACAGTGTGTGGTGCTTGGAGCTCTGTTGAAATATAAAGGTTTCCAAAGATAGCTCAATGGTCCCTAAAATTTCAAGTGGGAGGATGTTCAAGAGAGCCGGGACACCACAGGAAAAATATCAATATTACAGCGCCTCCTGCTGTAAACAGTATCATATATTCCAGTTTGGTTAACTACTGTTGGATTGAATAAGGTCCATTTCAGCAATAAGTACATCAGTCATTTATAGACAAAAGGGTTATTTAATTTGTATTGCACCTTCATTGAAACTCCATTCACATGACAGTCCTTCCTTCTTATAGACAGAAGGGTTCCATTTTTCTTCCCGTGTCATGTGTGTAATATGAACCATTGCTCACAAGTAAAAGATTCATAGCATGGTCTGGCCTGCATAATTGTTTCTTAATTAATGTGTCCTGAAGATCTTCAAACATATGCCCCAGGCCAGCAGTCCTTACTCAGACAAAATAAACTAAAAAAAAACCTTGACTTTAGCAGAAGATTTACCTAAGTAATGACTGCAGGAACAGGCCCAAAAGATGTAGTTTTATAATACAGTTTCCTCCATTCACCAGTTTAGCAATAAATCAAAATGGTTTATAGCCTTCTAACTTGGCATTTTATAGTTGGAAATAGTTTTCATTTTATCATCACACAAGCCAGTAAAAGGGATCAAATGTTTTGTTACATCTCTGTTTCTAATCCACTTCCCTTCCAGTTTTATGCCATAGTCAAAACACTGGAAAATGTATTTGCCAACAATCTTGTGCCACGAGGATGCATCGTAGCAAGAGGAGCCATTGCCTACATAACAAATCTCCTTTATGGGCAGTGACGTTTAAGAAGCACTGGTACAGGGCAACAATCCCAGGAACTTCAGTCAGGGGTTTGTTTATGAATATTCAGCGAGTCAATGCAACTCCCATTGAGTTTGTTAGGAACAAGATTAGGCATCAGAGGGAAATTTTCCAACTTTTAGCCTAATTTCCCTTTGTCAAAGGCACAATTTTATTGTTCATATTCCTGAAGTGAGTGCATGGATATGCCCTAGGCCATGATGATCGTAGAGTCAATAACAGTGCAGCTCACTGTAGATCTCTCAAATCTTTGCCTATCATTGTAGTATCTGAGCTCGTGTCTTGTTACTGATCCTGTGAGGTGCTGAGTGCTCTAAATACCGCTGACTTTCCCAAGAGTATCCCATAAATGTTACTTCCACAAATATATTACAGAGCCATCTAGCAGACTAAGGATCCAGTTCTCCCCACTTTAACAGGGGAGCTCAATCCTGAAAGGAGTTCAGTGTCTTCCAGAGTCAGGCCCTTTGCCAGCAAGATGGCTCTAGAGTACATTATAACTATCATTGCCATTAACAAATATTTATGTTATTCATAGGATGCTTCTCACCAGCAGGCCGACTAAATACTGAAAAAGATACAGGCTTTACTAAAATGATATTAATAAACTTTACGAGAAAGCTGCCAAATGAATCATACTCTGGCTGCACTGTGGTGAATTCCAGAGCACATAATAATGCTCCCAGTTGTTTGTTTGAATCATTTTATGACGCTGCATGCACATTAAGCTGATGTACCAACACTAATGTACCATGCCTTTCTTGGAGCTAGAATTATAAAATCTCTCATAAAAGTAAACAGCTTCATTGCCAGGTCCAAGAATGATAATCTCACAGATGTAAATCATTAATCAAAGAATTTATTAAGGTAATTAAAGTGGGTTATGTTGTAGTGGTGGCTATGTGGGTAGATGATGTTCTTTTGCACAATGCAGTTGTTCAGCACCGCACAGGATCAGGCCCTGATAAAACAACCATAATCAGGCAAAGCAGCCTTCCTGCAGCACAGCTCATATTTGTGCTGTGGGAATGGAACATTTTGCTGCTACTCATATTTAACACACGCAAACATCCCGACACTGCTGCTGAGCTAAGAGATTAAAAAACCTCCATTGGCATGCTCATGCTTATGCAGAACTTGATTCTAGAAGCAAATGAAGAGACGAGAAAGAAAAGATCCTAGAAATGCTCTCTCTTTTCCGCAAAGCGGCTATGTGACTGGGTCTCTGGGGGCCAAACCTATGTCATCCAGACAGTGTGAAAGTGTCCTTGCCTTAGAAATGACAGAACCTAAATTTTACCCAGATCAGTTTTCTTGTAAATAAAGATGATTAGGTGATGATAGATAAAAATAAAGATTTAAAAAAAAATCACACATTTCCTCACCATACATCTTAGTTTATGAAAATAGAAATAGTTTTAAAAGCTGGAGTCACTTTTTGCTGTTTCTGTTCTATCCTACTGTTTTGAATTCCATCTAACTTGCACAATTGGTCAGTTTCACTTATTTCTCATGAGTTTTCATTTTCCCTTGAAGCATTAGCAGAGGCTATGGTGTTGTTGGGTTGCCAATAGAACTGCCAGACTATATTTAAATCTCTAACTGCTCACACAAAAATATTGACATAAAAATGAACTGTGAAAAAATTTGTTACAAATCTTGACCCAGCCAGTGCTCCATAGCACAACCGGGCCCTATCACTACACAGTGCAGTGGAATCTCCTCCTGACCCTGACAGGGGGCAAGGCATCCCTGTCTGACTGATAGGCAAACAACTTAGCTTAGAAACTAGTCAAGGTGCTTACCAGCAATCCCAGCATCAAGAGAAAGCTTTGAATCAGGACCCACTGGCCCAAAAAATAATGGCCCCACCCAAAGGAACTGTAGAAAGTCTAAGTCCTGTTATAACACCCACTCACCCACCATCATTGTTGCCTCTGAGTGAACTCCACCTACAATGGCTATTTTTGGAGGGCACTGAGGTCCCAGTCCCTGAATCTCACTCCTTTTCCACTCTATGACTACTCGGCAGGGGTTACTGCAGTACCTTTCATGAGGAACAGAGGCTCTCTCTCATTTAGGCCTCTGCTGGTCCTAACTCTGGAATAGACTCTGCTATACCACACCTGCTTAGATAGCCTTGTGATCTATCAGGCCTGTGTAAAACAGGAATAAAGGTCTTCTGCATCCACTCCATTAGCCTTTTAAACACAAAACCTAAAGTTGAGACCCCAATTACCTGAGCTGGGGGCAGGGCTAGGAGATGAAAACAAGGCTAAGAGGAGGGACGATTCCAAGGGCTGAATTATTCAGTGTTTTCATAGACTTACTAACGCATGTAGGAATGGTTTGGGTGGAGGTTGACAGACACACTGAATTGTTAGGACTAGTTTTACCTACACCCGAATCTAGACATCCTGGTGGAAGGGCATATAGTTCTCAGAGATAAAAGCCATCCTGCACTGACAGCTGCCTTTCTGCACAGCTGTGCTGGCTGTATGGCCCGGCAGGAGATGTACTTCCATTGGCCCAGTCCCCTACAGCTGGCTCAGGACTGGTTGTAGAGGGTACACAACAGTATTTACTGCTGCTCTGAAAGGAAATCAAAGGTATCATTCATGTTCACTAAGCATTACATATTCCAAAAATTGTGTAGCGCTCTTGGTCACTCATCTGCCATCCCATGGGAATCAATTGCTACAGTGCTGTGCAACTTTCAGAGTATGAACCCCTAACTCTTCATTTTAAAAGCTTTATAGACCAAAAGGTCTGCTGTTTTAGGAGTGTCAGATCTGCCCGTCCATCTAGGTATTTATATGGCCCTCATCACTGAGTATCTGATGCTGAGTTGCGGAGCACTTTGACTTGTCCAAGGCTTTGTAAGTCTAAAAGAAAGCTTGGTAGACTAGCAGATCTGACAGTCATTAATCAGCAGACCTTTTAATTTCTTATTGCAAATGGAGAGTTCATGTTAAGGAGCCACCTGGCTCCTGTATGTTGCAACTCCCTAGCATGGATCCATTTGTCCCATTAGGCAAGAGGTGATTAGGAGAGCCCATATCTTATAACAGCATTGTCTTCCAGAATCCACTAAGTCAACCATACCTCTTAACAGAACTGCAATGTCTTCAACTGTATCAGAACAACAACAAAAAAGAAGAAAATAAGGTAACAACAAAATAATCAAATTAGAAAAAGTGAGAGGGCCCTTGTTACAAGCTACAACCAGCCCCACTTTGGGGTTCACTCAATAAACCAATGCCAGATGCAATGATTTTCAGGTGGGAAGGAACTAACTCTGCATCCAGAATGCACCTCATGATTAGGGCTTGGCAAATAATACATTTTTCAGTTCGGTGATCAAATGGAAAAAATAATAGTAATAAAAATATAATTTCAGATTCAACCAAAATGAGGGTTTTTTTGTTTTGCTCAATATATGGGTTTGAGCAAAATGTTTCATTCAACCCACAATAAATTTTGGGGAGAGTTCAAATGTTTAATGGGTTATTTTAAATTCAATTTAGATACATTCTGAAAAAGATTTTCTGAAATGAAAAGTCAAAACATTTTGTTTCAGAGATGTCAAAATGAAATATTTCCAACAATTTCTCTTCATTTTTTTCTTCTAAAACTATTTGCCAAATTTAACCTGAATTCATGAAGAGTTTCAATCAGCCTGGAACAATGGAACTGTCAACCCAAAAAGTAAACTCATGTGAGCAGCAGATAGTTTTCTCAGTAAGTGACCAATGAATGTAGAATTCATTCCCAGAAGAGACCTCAGTGCCTTCAGACTTCCCACAACAACAACAAATATAAATAAAATAATATATGTCCAATCCCTGATGACTAGAGGGGAAAAAGAAACTTCTGGCTTTCCATTTTATAGTATTAGAAGCCTCTTCGCAATTACAATGATGGCTCTCTGTAACAACCTAGGTAGATAGATTTAGATCTTAAAGGGGCAATTCCTATACAATCACCACACTTCTCAAAAGCTGTATACATGACAAGGGCAATCATAGCTGATGCCTATGGATAGGCACCTTCCTCAGCTGCCTCTCTTCAGCAAAGGGGCTGGAACAGCTACCCACAAATGACTGTTAGATTATCAATTGTTACTGTCATTATCATTTGAATATTGTGTGGGCCTGGAAGCCCCACTCCCCTGGAAATGTCATTTGGAGTCACTAGGCCCCATGGTATCTTTAATTTTAATTCTCTGACTGAGTGACATCAAGTCTGCCAGGGAAGAAAATGTACCTCATGTTAGGACATTGGGGGAATACAATGAACACGTTCACTGTACCCAGTGATGCTCATTTGAACTGGGCAGAGTCTGTGAACATGGCAGACTCCTTTGTGAGATTGTGAATGCCAAAACTACAGAATAAGAACTAGTATTTGGTCCTATGTGCAGTACAGACCACTTGTATGTAAAGCCACGGCGTTTTTCCTGTACCTTTGCTCCTTCAGTGCTTATACACACTGAAAGGGATCTGTATTATAATAATCTGTATTACCATAGTGCCTAGGAGCCCTAGGCATGGACCAATACCCCATTGTGCTAGGTGCTATAAGTACACAAAAAAAGACAACCCCTGCTCTACACAGATTAACTTATAAAGAAAGTGATCCATACCATTTTGTCCCAGTTAACATTCAACCTGCTGGGAAGACCATTGCCTATCTGCCCTATCTCCACAACTCCTCACAGTTTGTTTGTTTTATCATGAGTAAAGGTGGAATGATTAGGACTGTTATCAAGCTCAAACACATGCCCATTCCCCCCCAAAACACATTACAGCTAAGCATCAAACAGTCCAGAAGATACATGCACAGCCAGAAGATACATACTGTTGTGTGTCAGTCTGTGCACGTGCACACTTTATCATACCTAGCTAAAACACAAATAACTGATGGGGCGGGGGGGGGGAGACTCTTTTTGAACAATACATGGATTTAAGAAGTTTAAGTTTAGCTGAATGCACACTTGCATTATTTAACACACGTTCACCCCTTGTTTTGTCTGCCCTATCCCCATCATTTACTGCTAAACAGGTCCCTTATCTTTATTGATCACTTCATTTATCTTTTCTTAACTCCCCTTGCACCGTCTGGTGCCGTGTGTCCAAGGTATTGAGGCTAAACATCCGTCTGTTCAGACTGTCATGACTGGTTTGCCTTTGAAATAATAGGGGGAGCAGGTGGTGTGACTAAGTAGACCCTCGACAGAATAAGGGCACCATTGCTGTGTCCTGTCCCAACCTGCCAGTGATTCCCCACCCTCCCAACTGTTCCACATTAAAGCAGTCAACTGTGGCTTTACAGTCCAAGTTTTACACAACTGTTTTACAAACCAGGAAGAATTTCTTTTGTTGAAAATCTTTTGTTAGGCAGCTCAGAATGGGGGTGGGGTGGAGAAAGCCAATTCCAAGACGGAGCGCATTTTAATGTGTATGTAGATATATCCCATGCAATGTGCCAAGCCGTTTATTTCATACCCCATCTATTGCTGTGCCGTCTGTAAAGATCTCATTAGAAGCAGTTGCATAACAGATCTGGAAATGTTATTTTGTGTTAAAAACATCTCTTTGTGTAGTTATAGTAACATACTTTTATTGCTAAGGGACGGAAATAAATTATTATGGCACCATTAGGAATATTTAGGGCAAATGCATTATAAAAGTGAAAATAAACAAGTAAACTCACTTTTTTAAAGTGACTGATCTTTGGATAAAAGAATAAAGAGTGTCCAGTTTTTCAGTATTATAAAGTAACTAAAGCCCTTCTGAGTGAATAGTTCTCTTAAATTTAGACCAGATGGTACAGCACATGAACAAATGAGCCAGATTCTAATCTCATGGCCAATTTACACTAGAAACTTACATCTATATAGCTAGGTGTCTCAGGGGCGTGGATTTTTCACCCCGCCCCCCTCCCCCAAAAATCACAAAAATCCACACCCCTGAGAGTTGTAGCTGTACTGACCTAACCCCGGGGTAGATAGTGCTAGGTCGATGAAAGAGAAGCCACTGCCTCTCGAGGAGATGGGTTACCTATGCTGATGGGAGAAGCCCTCCTGTCGGCATAGGTAGTGTCCAACCTGAAACACAACAGCAGCACCACTGCAGCTGCACCGGTATCCCATTTTAAGTGTAGACATACCCTTGGTCAAACATGAGTAACTCCACTGAAGGCAATGCACTACTTCTGATTTCACATCATTTTTATACTGATGCTACTCCTGCAACTCCTTAGCCTTTAAAATGGAGTTAACTCTGCATTTATACATGTATAACTGAGATCAGAAATCTATCCCACTAACTCTTGCACTTTACCTAATATGACAACCACTTTTGTTAATAGGGTTCAGTCCTGTAAACTGCTGAACACTCTAGCCCTAATCCAGCAAAACACCTAAACATACGAATCGTCCCCAAATTCAAGATATGTTTAAGTACTTTGTTCAGTTGGGGCCAGAGGCTTAGCACCTTGCAGAGTTGACCCCCAGAGAGAGAGCGAGCAAGAAGTATTTTTTTAAATGTGACAGCCATGAAGCTAATCTGGAATCACAACAAAAGGTAATGCAGAAGTTGTAATTATCAGTTGGTTAAGTTTTGCTTTTCTCCATGAAAATTCACCAATTGGGGCATGGGCAAAGGTTTCACTGCCAGCGAAAAGCTCGCCTCGACTCCACACACACATTTTAAAGAGAACATTACAACTTTATGTGCATTCATTGCACAGGGACAATTAATCCATTTCACTGTAAAAACAAAAACAAAAAGACAGCCCACTGCACAGACAAAACACAGGCAAAAATATTGGGAAATGGTGAAAAATACAAGTTAAGACTGAAAATCATTTTGAGCCAGAATTTTGTTTACACAGAGGCCCCTCTGTACCACTGCCAGTTTAAAGGGGTCTTTGTATAGATGAGAATTAGACTTTTTCCCTTTAACAACATGAGGACAGAAGGGGGTTTAGTGCATGTTTGCTCATTGCCAGCAAATTGAAGGACAGTGCTCCCTTTCCTTTTTCAAAGGGCACAATAAAGGGACTGATCCTTGATCCTGCAGTCACTTTTATAAATCTTTAATTTGTTTTATTTTCTTTCTGCTGTAGTCTCGCCTGTCCTCCACCACCGTTCTCTTCACTGTCTGACTATAACTTGTAGACAAAGGGTGAAACCCTATTGAAGGTAATGGCAAAATGGCCATTAACTTCAATGAGACCAGAATAGCACCCAAAGGGTGCTCAGTCCTGTACTCAATGGGTACCCTGAGGGGGTCCAAATTTACTCTCTCCTTGTTAGGAAAGGGTTGAGAATTAAGACTAATAAAAGTGTTATTTCTGAATAGAGGTCTGAACCGTCAAATGCTTCCTATAATGGAAAAGTTCCCTGAATCCCAACTGAAACCCATAGGAATTGAGGTCATTTAACACCTTCCAGGAGCAGGCTGTACATTAGCTGCATTCTCACTTTTCCCCACAAAGGGTTATAAACTCTTTTACAGCAGATTGTTGGACAATACAGAAAAACAAGAGGCCACTTTCTGAGTGTTAAAATATTACATCTGGATCACAAATAGTCAGACTGACAGGGTATCTGTCTACATAGATCCAAAATAACTTAGTAAATGTACTAAGTATCATCTTCCTTCCTCTGAATATGAAATAGCAGCAGCTGGAAAATGTGATAAAAAGCTTCAAAAAAGTTACCTTAATCTCTGGTCATTTTAATATGACGTTTCTCTTGGCTTTTATACCTGTGTTTTGTATAGAAATCCTAAAGCCTCAGAAAGGCTGCCCAGCATTCAAAAAGCTATTTGCCATGTTCAGATCAACTAAGCTATGTCCGTCATGCCTCTTTTTTTGTTTTACAGGAAAAACAAAATGCAGGAAATTGCAGCTTTGAGTTTTAGTTAATCTTTATAGATAGAAAGACAGATAAAAGCAAAAATTAAGCATAGTGAAATTGGAAGCTAGGTGACATAATGTGCTAATATTAACTTCTTGCCTCTGGTGACCTGGACGCAAATTTTGGCTTATGTCACAAGTGAAGTGAGTTTGATGGACATTTGTCCACATCACAAAAGCCACCATATAATTTGGCACAATTTGTCACCAGTGACATTTTCTACTCAGGAAAGGCCAAGGATTGGAGCAGCACAGATGTTACCGGTCAGGAATAAATTGCATTGGCAGAGATGTGAAGAAATTACATGGCATCTGCCTGCACTGTCCAGCACCATAAGTGCTTCTTTTTCAATAGCAGTAAAATTAATCAAATTATATGCAGTAATTTAAATAAATATTCCAGTGTGTGGATGAGGGCAAAATATTATTTTAAAAGATAACCAATGTTCACCTGTTTATTTGACAGCAGGAAAATGTCTTTTGTATTCACACATGTGGCCCTCAGAATATTATACATGGATTTTGACACATACATGTTACTTGTTGCACACATCAGGCTTAAATTAAAAGACAACAAATTGATATCCTGACCACATGCAATGGCTTCATTTTAATTTCCAAATGGGTTAAGGCATTTAAAGTGGGAGCTGGGATTCATATTGGCCTAGCCTAATCCCATTTCAAATACAATATCTGTATAATTGTTTTAAATATAATTTAATACATCCCTTTAACAATCCACAAATTATCACTTGACAACTTAAAAATAATAGACCTTTTTGTTGAAAAAAGAAAGCATGTGAAGACCAAAGGTTAAACAGGTCTTTTCATCATGATAAATCACTGGTTAATGAGGCCACTATTGCTGGGTATTATCCTTGCTCACTTTAATGCCATTACCTTCTGGTTGTAAAGCTGACACTACTAATGATCTTCATTCTTTGAACTTTTCCACAATATTGACTGGTTGCACTGAGCAGATGTTACTTGGATTTGACTGCAAAAGTCACAATTCTTATAATGGACAAAAACCACTTTGAAAGGAATTCTATTGAATTCAAATATATGTAGAGATCTGTAAACCAAAAACAAGAACCCTAATCTGCTCTGACAATTACTTAGTGCTGTGCAATTATAAAGTTAAGGCAACTTCAAGAAAATCCTTTTTTTCCCCCCCACTAAATTAGTTTTCCAAATTTCTTTTTAATGAACTAAGAGAAAGGAAACCCCTTCTTTACATTACTGACTAAAAGGTGTAGCCAATTGTTTGACTATACATATACATACTTTGAATATATACATGGGTCTTGGGAAATTACTTGCAGTTCATTGTTTAAAATGTCCAGGAGACCAAATAACTGAATTTAGCCAAATTTATTGTCTAAAGACAAAGCAGTTCAATATGAAAAGGAGACATTCCTTCTGGGAAGCAATTCTTCTCTTGCAGCATGTTCACCTTACACATAAGGTGTGCTTCAAAGATACACCCTCAAACCTGCTTCTGTTTACATGGTGGTTGTTTAAAAGCTACAAGCCCCCTATACGTCATTTAAGTTTAATCCACTAGTTTCTGCCAGCTGAGTGTTGATGTGCTGTGCAAGTACTTACTTCTGAGTGTACTTGGTAAAAATAGTCACGCATTTTTGCTTTGACAAGTTTCCTATTTTCTAATGCCAAAGTTGATTTCAAGTTTGCAAAGTGCTATGGGATGCTATGGGTGAACAGAATTGTGGGAAGAGCATAACATATAAATAAATATATATAAAAAGTATGTATATGTATATTAAATTAATGCCATGTACATACCTATTACTGTGGGGTATACTACACTTAACATATGTATTGGCTAACAATATCTAGCACCCTCATACTGCTTTCATAAACAAAAAAAAAAACTTATAGTTCTATATTTTAAGAATTTTGCATAAAGGATCTGATCCAAAATGCATTGAGGTCAATGGGAGTCATGTTAGTAGTCCTAACTCCTGACAAGGCATGATGGGAAATAAGGGTGTGCATACACTCCTTTTCCAGAATGGAGGGAGAATTGAATGGAGCCAAGCTCTTTTGCTACTCTCTTCTCGAAGGAGTGAGCAAATAAAAAGCAAGAAGTTGGGAGGCACTGTAGCTTATTAGATAGGGCACTGGACTGGGACTCAGGAGACTTGGATTCTGTACTCGGCTCTGCCACTGGCCTGCCGGGTAACACTGGATAAGTCACTTCACTACTCTGTTCCTCTTTTTTTCTGTCTGTAAAATGGGGATAATGATACCAACCTCTTTTGTAAAGTGCTTTGAGCTATCCTGATGAAAAGTGCTATATATTATTATTATTACTAAATCCAATTTATTTTTGCATTAATTGTAATTTATTTTGGTTGGTAAAAAAATTTGAGTGAAACCCCTCTGGAGTCTGTCTGAGAGGCTGTAGGTGTCTTCTGCTCTCTTTCGTTTTCGTTTGGGCAATTTGAAATACAGATGCCAAAGGGACTTTGATTTATTTATGTATTTATTTATTTATTTTCCTGCAGCACCTTGTCACCACACGTGGTGAATTTGGTGTCCAGCTGCATAAGACTTGAGAGTCAGTGTCACTGCCCCTTGGATTTGTTACATGCTGTATCACACAGTGAGGTCTGAAACCCTGGGGTATGTCATGCTTGATATTTTGAGTACATCTGCCCCCTTTTTGCATACCAAAATGCTCAAGTATGCAAATGACGAGGCAGCATGCTAGGGTACAGCATAGCTAAACTAACAAATTCCACGTACTTGAAAGGAGGGAGGTGGGCACTGATGGGTCATTGGAACAACAGAGGGAGCCATGGGGCGGCAAGATGTTCAAGGCCAGATTAAGGTATATACACAATGTGCCCAGGCATAGGGCCCCAGAGCCTGGAATCAGGTGATTCTCAGAATCTCAGCTTTCATAATTTTAAAAGAGTCAAGTTTCTAGCCCTCATGGTTGTAAAAGTGTGCAACCACTGCAGCAATAGCTGCCTAAGTCTGCAGACAGTCTCAGACAATAGCTCTGAGAGGTGTGAAGTGCCCCATGAATCTCAGTGGGTGTTAACTCCAAGACCCACTTCTCTGGGGTACCTACCAATCCCATCCCAACAGGGGACTGCGTGGCAAGACGACGAGAATGCTGTTGCCCCTACATCTTTGTGGGGGGAAGGGGAGGGGGAGGAGGAGCCCCCACCCCCGCCACTCCCAGTGGGGACAAGGTCATGGTGTGGGGCAGGGCCGTGGGGGTGGAGCAATGGGTAGAAGCTCAGATTTCCTTACTCCAGACTTATCTGAGTGAGCAACACCAAGTGATAATCACCATAACCCCTCTCCTATTTGCAAACCATCCTTCTACCATCCTATTGACTAGAGCTTCCAACTTGATCCCCTCCCAGATGCCAAAATCATAACAAGTCTCTACTCTTCCTTCCTTCAGCTCCAGCGCCATTCTGCAGCACGTTTTTGTTTTATGTTAGTTGTGGCCCTCAATAGTATTACAAAGGAATCAGTTGGCCCCAAAACTGATCAGCCCTGCCATATGGTTCGTGGTGTATTTCTGTTTCATTGCTTATATAATGATGCAATTCACATGAACTCTTTGAGAGTAGATTTTAAATGCAACAGTTTTCAGCTGCTTACCTATCTTCTCTCTTTATTTCATGAATCAACTGCACATCCATATGGAGGGAGGCATGAAAGCAGCCTAAAAATGAAGTTGGAAACTGGTATGGCAAAAATGGGAGTGATTATCGGTATGGGAGAGAGAATTTAGCGTGGTTTAATTCAAAACAAAATAAAAACAAACAAGTAATAAGACCCACGTCAATCACAACTCTGTTCACTTGTTTGTTTCCTTGTCACTTTGTTTGTCTTTTCAGACTGTACATTCAGGGACTGGGTGCCCAGGGTATTTCTACTCTACAATGTAAGCCCAGTGTTAGTGGGATTTAAATCAGTTGACCTTTGTTAGCAGATCCATGGCTTGAGCATCTACACTGATTTTTAACCCAACACTAAGAATTTTCTAACCTGAACTTGAACCTGGGGCTCTGGTGTCCACACTGCAGGATGCAGACCCGAACCAACCCAACCATATCTCAAGTTCCCTAGCATTCTCCCAAAAAGTGGCCGCTCTAGCCCTTTGACCATAGTACACCGTGGGAAAACTTCACTGCCCATCCTGTACAATACAGGAAGTTTGAACAGACCACTAACACAGCCTGCCAAGCAACATGGAGGAGGCCCCTTTTCAAGAACTTCTCTTGCTTGCACTTTCACTCCTGTGTCAGGAATCGGGCAGAGCTTCCATTTGGGTGCTGGCAGACATTTCAGCCGCGTTTTCCGACCCATGAAAAGCACCTGACAGCTTCAGGGGGAGCAGGCGGCTAAGGAGGAGTACTCAGGCATGGCAGACTCAAACTGGCTGATGCTACTCATTACTCTCGGTATAGCGGCTGATGCCCCTATGTAGACCAGTTCTTCTGTCACTGGGCCAGAAGCACTGACTGGTGGGATCACATCATCATGCAGACTTGGGATGACCAGCTGTGGGTCCAGAACTTTCATATGAAGAAAGCTACCTTTCTGGAGCTTTGTGAGCAACTTGCCCCAACTCTCCAGGGTAAAGACATGCATGGGGCCACCCTTGCCAGTCCAGAAGTAGTGGCTATATCTGTCCATTGCCAACCAGTTTGGTGTTGAAAAGTTGATGGCGGTAAAACGGTGGTGGAGGTTTCTGAGACAATCAGGCATCTGGTTTACCCCAAGGTGACATAAAAAATATTCCTGAGAT